>NC_056725.1:627680123-628035123 GCF_019279795.1 Protopterus annectens | reverse complement strand
CTGTGCAGTCACTGAGACATGGTTTAAAGCCATGGAGATCACACTGACAGTGTAAGGTTATAATGCCTTCCACACATTTAGACCAGCTACTATGCAGACAAGGACTAAAGGTGGAGGTGTCTCAATTTACATAAAACATAAATATACCTCATGACTGGTTAAACAGGACAATGCACTTGAGCTTCTCCACATTTAAATCACCATAGAAAAAAATCTAATACCACTTCCTTGCAAGCTATGGGTCCTCTTCTATGACCCAGGAAACCTGTAACATGTAATTAAACTTATTGGAAACACTCATCATCCAACCCAATATCATATGCATGGGCATCTTTGATTACCCCACTAGTAACTGGGAATCATATACACCACTAAATGTGCAGGCACAGAAATTTCTGGATTTTGGAAACACAAGCTCCTTGGACCAGATTGTCTGTACACCAACAAGGGATGCAACTATACTGGACCTGGTCCTCACTGATATGGGAGAGTGCTGCACACCCCCTTGTGCAATGTCTTTTCTGGTAAGGTCAGACCTTAAAATGGCATTCTCTGAAGTAAAAATAAAACCTGGAAACCAGCTAACCCTGGAATATTCCAGAACTACTCTAAGTCTAACTTCCTACTATTAAGTGATAACCTGGCAAAATTTCAAGCCCCCATAAATCCTGAGAACACTGCTGCTTATGCAGAACTGTTCACAGAAGTCCTATACAAGCATGTTAATAGCTGCATAGGGGTAGCTGTACCCACCAGGAAGACGTACAGAACTAACTCAAAAAATAAGCCACACTGGTGGAATCACAACATAAATAGGCTGTATAACAGAAGGAAGAACATCATGGCAAAAATTAGGAGGTGCAGCACTCAGCAGGATAAAAACACCCTCATCAAACTAAACAAACAATTCAGAGGACAAATAAAGCCTACCAAAGCCAAATCTGAGGTAAATTTGGCCTCCCAGGCCAAGGACAGCCACAAGGCATTCTTTAGTGATGTCCACAACCTGAGGCAGTGCACAATTATGTGCAGAGCTCATTGTAAATCGAGCCTTGTATACTAATCCAGAAGATATAGCAAACCTACTGGCTGACAAACTCATCTCCAACTTTACCCCTTTCTCACCATCAACCTTCCCTCAGGAAATACCATCAAATATAACCCCCCTGCTATCACTAGGGATCAGGTCCTTAGTGCTCTCTCTAAGGCCAAAAACATTGCATCAATGAACCCAGACAATATCCCAAGATGCCTTCTAAATAGTATGAAACATGAAGTATAAGGCCCTCTGTAATTGCTATTTAACTGTAGCCTCCAAACAGACTTCACGCATCATGAATAGAGAACAGCAACAGTCATCCGTCTGCACAAAAGTGGGCCATCTACAGAACATGGAAACTACAAACCCATAAGTTTCACTTGTCTCATATGCAAAGCCATGGAAATAATTATCATTTTCATTGAAATGATCAGTAATGACATAGGAAGCCCCCAGACAATGGACCCAACCCAATTTGGTTTCATCAAGTGCAGGTCATGCTTACTAAACTTGGTGGACTTCTTTGAGAAGGTCACCAAAACAAAAGATGAGGGCAAAATGGTTCACACTGCCTACCTTGACCTGGTCAAGGCATTTGACACAATCCCACACTCAGGCATTGTTGACAAAGTTAAGAGGTGATAGCCAGCTGGCTCACAGACAGGACCAATGAAGTTAGAATTGTGGAGTCCATCTCTACAAAGAGGCCAGTCACAGAGTCTCTCAGGGATCGGTCCTTCGACTGCTTCATTTTTGCATTTTCTTCTCTGAAGTCAAGGCCAGTGTCAGTAGACTCTGGCTAACTAAATTTGCAGATTATTGAAAATGAGGAGCTGTCATTGAATCACCCACTGACACAAATATTCTCCAGGAAGGGCTGTCACACACAAACAACTGGCACCAGAGCCACAGACTAAAACCAACTGCCAAGAAATGCATAATAGTATCTATTGGGATGCTATCCACCCTTGGTAACAATTATATTGATGACACACCCATAAGAGTTGAGCCAGTAGTCAGGAACTTAGAGACAAACATAGACAGTAATCTATTCTTTGACAATTTTGTGTCTACAGTAGTCATGAAATCATTATATGTTGTGCAACTTATAAACAAAGGCATCTCATCTTGGTCCAAGGATGTCATTGTTCCACTGTATTCAGCATTCATCAGACCTATCATTGAGTACAATGCCCCCTTTGGTATGTATCTAACCAGGCATCTCCAACAAATGGAATGTCCAGAGTTTTCTCACTAAAAGAATACAGGGTGTAGGTAACATGTCCTGTGCAGACTACCTCAAGGCCTAACCCTGTGTTTTGCCTTCTACAGGCTGTTGAGGGGAGATCTTTGCCTGGTATACAAGGTATTGTCAGCTCCACTCTGATGGCCCTGCTGTATATCTGCAAAACAAATAGCACTAGAATTACCTTTTCTAAAGACTTAAATCTTGCCAATAATTTAAATAAGGACCTGCTGGAAAGACAGGTATGTATCCCAGAGACTACCACTTCTCTGGAACGGACTCCCCAGTCATGTGAAACAGAGTCCCTCCTTAACCCAATTCCAGTGTAACTTGGACAACTGAATGGGGAACAGGAAATTCATCCCTGGCTTAGCACCTATGTCTCTTATGCATACAAGCAGCCTGTAAATAGTTAATCTTCCAGGCCCCTGCTTCCAAATGTTTCACCTCCCAAGCAAGGTTACCAGAACTTGTCAGAGATTTGGGATGCATGGCTAGGCTTAAAAAGCCCATTGTGGTCGTTAGCCTAGTAAATAGTCATGAACCTTATGAAGCTATATTTTTTTGCAGGGGAGCAAGCCCCCTCCTACACCCTGTGCCCCCCACACCCCATACTAATTATATATACTAACTCCAAACTCATCCAAATACAATGTAAGGGCATATTCCCAAGTATTGTTCGATTTCAGACACCTGTCAACCAGGTTCCTCGTTGATCATAAACAGTTGATTAAACAGCTGTCAACCACACACACACACACACACACACACACACACACACACACACACACACACACACACACACACATATATATATATGTGTGTGTGTGTGTGTGTGTGTGTGTGTGTGTGTGTGTGTGTGTATATATGTGTATGTGTGTGTCTGTATATATATATAGATATATATATATATAGATATATATATATATACACACACACACACACACACACACACATATATATATATATATATATATATATATATTTATTTATATATATCAATGTATATATATATATATACATATATATATATATATATATATATATATATACATATATATATATATATATATATATATATATATATATATATATATATATATATATATATATATATATATATATATACACACACACATACATATATGTATATATATATATATATATATATATATATATATATATATATATATATATATACATATATGGATTCGTATCACTTCACTGAAAGACCATTTCACTGACATCCATTTCACTGAGACCAAATCACCTAAACTTCATTTCACCTAAAACTATTTTCACCTAAAACTCATTTCATTGACGAGTAGTACTCTAAGGGAAGTCAAAGGTATATATCCTTTTCTCCACTGTAGTGCGATCCTGGTGTTAGTATATATAGCTGGGGGGGGCGGTGGAGGGTACAGCCTCCCACATTAGGTGGTGTAGCCCCCCCACTTAATTTGTTTTTCTGTTGTCTGGTTTTGTTTTACATTATTTGGTAAAACCAAACTAGGTGGGGGCTACACGCTCCTCACCCCACCCAAGTATATATACTAACACCAAGATTGCACTACAGTGGGGAAAAGGACATATACCCTTCACTTGCCCTAGAGTACTATTTGTCAGTGAAATGAGTCTTATGTGAAATGAAGTTTCAGTGATTTAGTTCGGCTTTCAGTGAAGTGATATGAATCCATATATTTATATACATATATATATATATATATATATATATATATATATATATATATATATGTATAGATATAGATATATTTAGGTTCATAGGCAGGTACTAGGCTATCTGCCCGAGGGCATTTTTAAGCCTAGCCAGAGTGTGCCGGCTGCCCCCATTGATTAATAAACTGAGCCTCTGTCAAGCAGAGCCAATGAAGTGATCCCAGGGGTGTATTTTCTGTTACCCATCCACTCGTCAAGGTTTCTCTTGAAGAGTGTTAAGTGAGGGGCTCTGCCTAATGTAGATAGGAATTTTGTTCCAAAGCATGGGGGAGTCTCTGTGACAGGAATCTATCCCTCCAGCATGTTCTATTTATTGTTGCGGCAAGGTTTAGCTCACAAGAGTGCATGGCTCACAGTGACTTGGATTTCTTTAGGTGGAGCATGTCCATCAGTTTTGAGTTGGACATGGCTCTGTTTAAGTCAGGCAGAGATCACCTCTGAGTAAGCGATATGCCACTAAGTACAGCTGGTGTTTTTTCAGTTGGGCTGCATAGGACATATGTTTGAGGCCAGTAATCCTCTTGGTGAGGTACTTTTGTGGTCTTTCCTGCTGTTGGTACTGTCTTGTGAGGAACATCTCAAATGGGACATTGTACTCTATGATGGGTCTGATGAGTGATGAGTAGAGGGGCACTATAACCTTTTTATTTCTAGATACAAACCCTTTAGTAATTAGATGGGCCACATATTAGGATTTCCTAACTACTTTGGCAGTATGATTGTCAAAGGAGAGATTACTATCAACCTGGGTCCCCAGATCTCTTATTACCTCTTCTGTATTAAGGGGGTTGCCACCTATGTGGTAGTTTGTGGGTGTTTTGCTTTTCCCATATGGGATGACTATGCATTTTTTAGCATTTAGCTTGAGGCCATGACTTTGACACCAGATGTCTGTCTCAGTAAGGCCATTTTGGAGGATGTCCATGTCAGCCGGAGAGTCAATTATGGCTCCCAGTTTGCAGTCATCGGCGAAGTTGGTTAGTCATAGTCCTCCTGTGTTTGCCTGTACTTCTGAAAAGTATATGCCGAACAGTAGGGGTCCCAGGACCAAGCCTTGTGGGACACCACTTGTGACTGGTTTAGAGTTGGACCTGGAGCCTGCTATTCTTATCGCATGAGTTCTGTCTGTAAGCCATTTGGCAACCCATCTTGTGATGTAGGGGTTTATGTTCAGGCTAGTGAGTTTTTCTATAATACCTAAGTGAGGAATGGTGTTGAATGCCTTGGCGAGGTCAAGGTAGGCTGTGTGAACCATCTTTCCCTCGTCTATGGCCTTGGTGACTGTCTGAAAGAAATCAACCAGGTTTAGTAGACACCTAGATCGATAGAGATAAATATGTAGATACAAATAGACATGTATGTAGTTCTTGGTAAGCATAAGTACAATAGCTAACACCAAAGCCTAGAAGAAATGTGCCACAAGTGGCACACTTTGAACTGGATTTGATATAAATTTATTTCTCTCAGTTATATTACAACACAAACACTGCCTAGCCAATAAGACAACTTTACATCCATTTAGGCAAAAACATATAATAGTAACTTACTAAATGTGTCTAATCATACTTATGAGTGGTGCTATATCTAGCCAAGCCAGGTTTGGTGATAATCAGATACACTGTTTTAAAGGGTCTGTATCAGAACATCAAAGTTTTAAAACTTCGAATGTTCTAATATCGTCCCATTTTGAGCGAACGCTAAAAACAGCGAAGCTGCAGAACACCGAAGCGCTGTGGTGGAAAGTTATGGGTCGGGTTCAGGTAAGTGTGCGATTGTGTGGTCGTTAGGGTTAGGGTGTGGGTTAGGTGAGTTAGGGTTAGGGCGTGGGTTAGGTGAGTTAGGGTTAGGGCACAGGCAAGGTGAATTAGGGTTAGGGGCGGGTTAAGTGAGTTAGGGTTAGGGCGCGGGTCAGGTGAGTGTGCAATAGTGACAGACCTAGGGTTAGGGTTTGGGTTAAGGTAAGTGGATAGATAGTAGTGTATGTACAGTTTAGTGTAGGGTTAGTTGTAGGGTTATAAGTGTATGTGTGTGGATTGATGTTTTTTAGGTGTGTGTGTGTGTTGTGTGTATGTGTTTTGGAATAGCAAATTTTTTCCCAAGGAAAAAATTCACTGTTATGAATGTTCGATATTATGTGGTTTAGATATTTTAGGTTCGATGAAATAGCATTCGCTATTTTCATCTTTCGATAGCATGCTATAAACGCGTTTTAAAGCTCTTTAACTTATATTAGCAAACAACTTGCCATTAAGTTAAATTCAAAATATAAAAAGAGTTAACTATTTTGTACTTCCAAAATCATATTAAGAATTAATACTTTTCAGGGTGAAATCAGCTCTGTGAGTAATGCTTACAACATGTAATGGTTCAAATATTGTAGCCATTTTACTGAATTCAGCTTCAGGAAGGAAAAGCCAGGTATGGCAGATCCTCTCAAAGTCTTGTTCAGTGTGCAGTAGAATTTTTGTAAATCGACCAATTTACAAAATATTCTAACAGCTTAAAATAAAAACATGGGAAAATCTGATTTTTTTATTTAATTTTGTCCAATTTATTGAGTTTCCTTATGAGAGTTTTGTTCAGTACACTTCACCAGATAGTTTTTTTTAATGAATGACATTATATTTATTTGTTTAAATGCTTCTGAAAACGGGATGTGTTGGAGGACATCTGTAACTATTGCCAGTTAGTTTGACTGACTCTGTAGATGATTGGTCCAGGTTAGCTCTCAGCCTGATTGGAGGGAAAGACTAGTTTAGCCTTCAATTTGCATAAGTGGTCTGATTGGCCAAGAGTAGCTCTCAGTCTGATTTTAGGGAAAGGCTAGTCTTCGGTTTGCATAAGCAGTCTGACTGGACCTGCTGTTATTCTCCAAAAATACCCTTAAATTTGGAGCATCTTTTACAATTATATTCTTAATCTAATTCTTTTTTTTTTCATTTTATTTCCAAAACATTTCATTTTTTTCCAAAACAGTCAGAGGTGGCATAAGAGAACTCAATAATTAACTACCACTGAAAAGAGTTAACTAGCAATGGCACATGGGAACCTTCAGGCTGTGTGTCCTCTTTTCTGGGACATAGTGCTAAACTGATGCATTCCTCTCTTTCACTGAGCTTTTGTTTCTGAAGCAGGCCCCCATACTTCATGCAAAATTCAATTGACCTCAATAAATTGTGACACTGAAAATAACAGTTCACTGAAGAAAAATAGTAAAAATGCTTTTGCCTCAAGACCAGAAGCTTCATAAGTAATCAGTTAACTCAGAAAGTCAGGCTGATAGCCAAAACCTTGATAAACCATGTATCAAAATTATAGAACATTGGACTCCACATCAAAAACAAAACTGTAGTTCTTACACATTTAGCACATAAATGACACCTTCCTTAAAACAGACATTGCCGTAAGAGACCTAGGCACCTTAGTGGATAACTCACCACTGACCACCACATATCCAGTGTTATTAAGAATGCTTTCTATCTTGCCAAACAAATTACTGAGGCCAACTCCTCTTAGTATAAATAGGTCATCACTCCCTCATACTAGTCCTTCATCAAGAGCATGCTAGCAGATAGTGTACCCTTTGCTATGTATCAGTCCAAATATGTAGCTCATCCTGAAAATCTACAAGTCCTCACCAAACAATCCCAAATATGAACTCCCTTTGCTGCCCAGAGCATCTAAAAACCCTAACTTTCTTCTCCGCCTCCTACAAACTCCTATATGATGATTTATTTGTGGTCTACAAAGCTTTAGAAAATAGGCAAACTGTACATCAACACAATGATTGTTGAACAAACGTTCTCCAGCAGGGTATTAATGTACAAGTAATGCCCGGTGAAAAATGAGTCTGACGCTTTATGGCAGCATATCAAGCTGCTGTGGAGCTCAGACTGGAAAAAACTAACAACCACCATTATTTTACGCTCGATAAGCAACGGTTCTGCTGTTTAGTGACCATAAAATGTTAAAAGAAAAAAGAGAGAGGAAGAGAAACTGCATGTATGTGTGTGTGTGTGTGTGTGTGTGTGTGTGTGTGTGTGTGTGTGTGTGTGTGTGTCTGTGTGTGTGTGTGTGTGTGTGTGTGTGTGTGTGTGTGTGTGTGTGTGTGTGTGTGTGTGTGTGTGTGTGTGTGTGTGTGTGTGTGTGTGTGTGTGTGTGATCAAGAGAGCTAGAGAGAAAGTCTGAGTGATCATGTGTGACTGAATGCATGTATGAATACAGAGGAGACTGTGTGTATGAGTGAGACATTGAGAGAGAGTGAGAGCGATCTTGTGTAAGTGAATGTGTGCATAAATACAGAGGAGACTGTGTGTGTGTGTGTGTGTGTGTGTGTGTGTGTGTGTGTGTGTGTGTGTGTGTGTGTGTGCATGCATGTATGTGAGAAAGCAGAAGAGACTGTGTATGTGTGTATGAGAGAGAGAGAGCGCAAATGGGCTGTATGTAAAATTGCTGTTTTAGTTATTTTTTTTTTAAGCACTATATTATTTATTTTATGTATTTTTGATGTAAAATGCTTCCTCCAACACCATTAGCATATACTACCGCAAGTTTAAAACATTAAGCAGAGGAACTATTTTACATTAAAAATATGTAAAAAAATAATATGGTACTTGAACAAACAAAATATCAAGTAAAACACAACAATTTTACAGCAAGCCGATTCTCTAAGTGGAATAATACCCTCCAAGGTGTGTGTTAATTAAGCAATAACCTGGGTGTGGGTAATGCTGGATTTACCCACGATTGGTGTGGTTTGGTCACGAGGGTGAAGCCCAAGTGGCCAAACAAAGACAACCATGGGTAAATCCAGCATTACCCACACCCAGAAGTGGGTCATTGCTATTATACAATGACATTTAAGAAACAAAATACCTACTTTTCTTAAATAATGGCATTGTATAATGCCTCCGTGCTGCCCTTCCGCAGCTGTCTGGTATTCCGCGGCAATTCTGATGTACTGCGCATGCGTATGCTTACGCAGTACATCAGAACTGCGGCTGGAAGCAATGGAGAAAGCAAGATCTCCGTTGCTTTTTACAAAGTGTCTCGCTATGTTAAAGGAGTTTAACATAGTGAGACAGTTTTAAAAAAAGCAACGGAGAAAGGAAGATCCCCGTTACTTTTTTTAAAGCTGTCTCGCTATGTTAAACTCCTTTAACATAGCGAGACAGTTTCTAAAAAGCAACAGAGATCTTGCATTCTCTGTTGCTGTTAAAAAAAAAAAAGACTTATACTAATGGAAAAAGTCTGGGTGACCGGACCTTTTTCCATTAGTATAATTCTGATTTACAACATGCACGCTGACCAATCAGCATGCACGTTTTGGAATATTAATGGGGGGTCATTGTATAATATGTAATTAATGCCCTACCAGGGGTGTAGAGGCCCGATGCCATAACACCCCTGGATGAGCATTAATTACACATTAACACACACCCTGTCAAGCATTATTGCTTGCGTAGACTACTCAGTCCTGTGTGATCTACAACTCGCACACAAGACTATCCACAAGACTGTCAGTAAGACAGATATGAGATCAAGGTCCAAAGTGCGACAGATTTATAAAACAATCTGCCATCTCTGGACAAACTCCCACTTAATGCAAAGCAAAGAATGTGTCACACTGTCTTCAGATCTAACTTAGATGAATGGATGGGAAACCACTAACATACTGTAAGCTAAGCCTCCACATGACATAAGGACAGGACGAGAGAGAGGAGACATAGGTACTTTGGTACAGAAGTATGACTGCAGTGGCTAGGCTTTAAAAGACTTAAATGGTCTGTTGTCTAGTAGCAACCTATGAACCTATGAAGGTATACATTTTAGTGTTTGGACCCTTACTGCAGTGAAAGAAGCCATTCATTTTCAGAACACTACCAATGAAACTCCCCACAACATTAGTAACAAGATAGCCATTAACATCCATTAACTGGTCAGATGCTTATCTAAGATCATTTTTCCATAGTCTCATATCTGATTTTGAAAGACTCTAGTGACATCATTGAATTGTCTGGCAGTTAGTGTGGAGGATTAAGGCTATGAGCTCTTAATGGGCTGCTTCCTCTGGTCTACAGTTTGACTCTCTCAACCTCCATTTCCCTAACTGTGGTACTCTGAGCAACTCAGTTAACCAGACAGTGCTTGCAGTCTGCCTAAAAAAGGTCCATGTGCATCATCGCTCTATCCTGGATAGCAAAAACAAAAAAGTGCGTATACATATTGCTTGTATCCATGTTAACGAGAGAAGCAAAAGAATGCAGCTAACTGCCTGCAGAGTTTGAACTATATTGTCCTTATCTGTCTGAGCAGTGATAGTGCTGAGTTTGAACTATATTGTCCTTATCTGTCTGAGCAGTGATAGTGCTGAGTTTGAACTATATTGTCCTTATCTGTCTGAGCAGTGATAGTGCTGAGTTTGAACTATATTGTCCTTATCTGTCTGAGCAGTGATAGTGCTGAGTTTGAACTATATTGTCCTTATCTGTCTGAGCAGTGATAGTGCTGAGTTTGAACTATATTGTCCTTATCTGTCTGAGCAGTGATAGTGCTGAGTTTGAACTATATTGTCCTTATCTGTCTGAGCAGTGATAGTGCTGAGTTTGAACTATATTGTCCTTATCTGTCTGAGCAGTGATAGTGCTGAGTTTGAACTATATTGTCCTTATCTGTCTGAGCAGTGATAGTGCTGAGTTTGAACTATATTGTCCTTATCTGTCTGAGCAGTGATAGTGCTGAGTTTGAACTATATTGTCCTTATCTGTCTGAGCAGTGATAGTGCTGAGTTTGAACTATATTGTCCTTATCTGTCTGAGCAGTGATAGTGCTGAGTTTGAACTATATTGTCCTTATCTGTCTGAGCAGTGATAGTGCTGAGTTTGAACTATATTGTCCTTATCTGTCTGAGCAGTGATAGTGCTGAGTTTGAACTATATTGTCCTTATCTGTCTGAGCAGTGATAGTGCTGAGTTTGAACTATATTGTCCTTATCTGTCTGAGCAGTGATAGTGCTGAGTTTGAACTATATTGTCCTTATCTGTCTGAGCAGTGATAGTGCTGAGTTTGAACTATATTGTCCTTATCTGTCTGAGCAGTGATAGTGCTGAGTTTGAACTATATTGTCCTTATCTGTCTGAGCAGTGATAGTGCTGAGTTTGAACTATATTGTCCTTATCTGTCTGAGCAGTGATAGTGCTGAGTTTGAACTATATTGTCCTTATCTGTCTGAGCAGTGATAGTGCTGAGTTTGAACTATATTGTCCTTATCTGTCTGAGCAGTGATAGTGCTGAGTTTGAACTATATTGTCCTTATCTGTCTGAGCAGTGATAGTGCTGAGTTTGAACTATATTGTCCTTATCTGTCTGAGCAGTGATAGTGCTGCTGAGTTTGAACTATATTGTCCTTATCTGTCTGAGCAGTGATAGTGCTGAGTTTGAACTATATTGTCATCTCTGTCTGAGCAGTGATAGTGCTGAGTTTGAACTATATTGTCCTTATCTGTCTGAGCAGTGATAGTGCTGAGTTTGAACTATATTGTCCTTATCTGTCTGAGCAGTGATAGTGCTGAGTTTGAACTATATTGTCCTTATCTGTCTGAGCAGTGATAGTGCTGAGTTTGAACTATATTGTCCTTATCTGTCTGAGCAGTGATAGTGCTGAGTTTGAACTATATTGTCCTTATCTGTCTGAGCAGTGATAGTGCTGAGTTTGAACTATATTGTCCTTATCTGTCTGAGCAGTGATAGTGCTGAGTTTGAACTATATTGTCCTTATCTGTCTGAGCAGTGATAGTGCTGAGTTTGAACTATATTGTCCTTATCTGTCTGAGCAGTGATAGTGCTGAGTTTGAACTATATTGTCCTTATCTGTCTGAGCAGTGATAGTGCTGAGTTTGAACTATATTGTCCTTATCTGTCTGAGCAGTGATAGTGCTGAGTTTGAACTATATTGTCCTTATCTGTCTGAGCAGTGATAGTGCTGAGTTTGAACTATATTGTCCTTATCTGTCTGAGCAGTGATAGTGCTGAGTTTGAACTATATTGTCCTTATCTGTCTGAGCAGTGATAGTGCTGAGTTTGAACTATATTGTCCTTATCTGTCTGAGCAGTGATAGTGCTGAGTTTGAACTATATTGTCCTTATCTGTCTGAGCAGTGATAGTGCTGAGTTTGAACTATATTGTCCTTATCTGTCTGAGCAGTGATAGTGCTGAGTTTGAACTATATTGTCCTTATCTGTCTGAGCAGTGATAGTGCTGAGTTTGAACTATATTGTCCTTATCTGTCTGAGCAGTGATAGTGCTGAGTTTGAACTATATTGTCCTTATCTGTCTGAGCAGTGATAGTGCTGAGTTTGAACTATATTGTCCTTATCTGTCTGAGCAGTGATAGTGCTGAGTTTGAACTATATTGTCCTTATCTGTCTGAGCAGTGATAGTGCTGAGTTTGAACTATATTGTCCTTATCTGTCTGAGCAGTGATAGTGCTGAGTTTGAACTATATTGTCCTTATCTGTCTGAGCAGTGATAGTGCTGAGTTTGAACTATATTGTCCTTATCTGTCTGAGCAGTGATAGTGCTGAGTTTGAACTATATTGTCCTTATCTGTCTGAGCAGTGATTTCTGATCAAAATATTTGTGGCTGCTGTGCTGCAAACCATGCTGTGCCTTTCATGCTTTTAAACAGTTGGCTTCTGTCTATAATGGCTGACAGAATGTATATGTCAATCATGTGAAACTTGCTTGCAAACATTATCAATAGTTGCATGAATAGTTTCTTGTTTCACAGAGTCACTTGAGATGAAAAATGGACAAAATTCCCAAGTGAAAAATTGAGATTTTGGATTTGAAATTATTCTATTAGTACATAGTTTCATTCCACCTATTTTCCTATTAAATGTATGTTAAGTGCACAAGAATTCTCAAGGATTAAGTATGATATATTTACAGATTTTCAGGTCACAGTTTCACTTCAGTGACATTCAGTTTGTTTTTATGAGACAGCTAAAAATAAATTGCTTCTTCTCCATGAAGTATTTAACATTCGTCAGATAATGTTGATTCTGCTCCCAAGAGTAGACAAAATATTCCTCAAAAAACATTTCACACTGCATAGTAACATTTCTTGGCGTACTCTTCAACAATCCTCTTATTGAAATGAAATGACTGAAAGAAACTGGATAGCATCAGCTCGTTTAGCTAACTGCCCTCTGATAATGAAACTGTGAAGGTTTCTGTAGAACACGCAGTTTTGTAGTTAAAAAAACAAGGCATAACTGTCATATTCCAGGAAGCAAAGAGTCTCGGCTAAGGATTCCAAAATGGAAAATGTATTAAAAACTAAATTTGATGAAATCGTATTTCTATGAATAACTTCAAAGTGTAGCATAATATCTAAATATAAGGCAGTATGTGGCATTGAAATGTGTTTATTTTAATGTATTCATTATTCTTGTGACTATGACGGTCTTATTTCGTGCTAGTTTTTAATAGTACTTCCACAGGCCTTTCTCACTTTAGTTAAACATTCTACTATTTGCTAACATTAAGCTCCCAGAGGTAGAAATAGCATGAACACCATTTTGTGTTACAAAGCTGTACAGTGAATTTAATAATCTCATGCTGACAGCTAAGAAAATAAACATAGCAAAGCACAAGCTCAGGTTATTAATACAAACCGCAAGGGGGACGATTATTTCATTTTTGTTGAGCAGGAAGGATTGTTGAATAGAATGTTATGTTTCTTATGTTATTCCCTTTTGAGTACCTAATATAAGCCAAGAGATGTTTATTAACACAGATCTGACAATCATATCTTAGGTCATGGATATCTACATTTGTGAAGCAATTTATTATGAAACTCACATTTTTACATATCCTATATAAATAGATATCCAACACGATGAGATTTGTGCGAATTTAATGCCAATTAGATATTACTGGATACAATTTAATCATAGTACAGCTATTAAAATGTAAGTGTTAGGATTATTTCTTGATCTAGCAAACAATCTAATTACTGATCTCTAAATGCAAGACAACACATATCTGCAAAGATGTCCAGGTTCTAACCCATATCAACCAGTTTAAATGCATGTTAAAAATCAGAACTGTGCCCATATGATTTTATAGGCAAAATAATAATAATGCTGTTCTATTTTCCATTGTGGTAGAATATTTACACAAGACCAGTTTCTTTGATAACAATGATGTGTTTTTCAGGAGAATACTCTTACTTTTGGTCCCACAAAAACCTTTCCCTTTCTGTGTGATCAATAATTTGCAGAATAAGCTTCATATCTGTTTATAGCTTGAAAACAAGCACTTTGAAAGATCATTTTAACAAATTATTATCACTTTACTATATCAACGCTGTCCAACTGGTGACTATAGAGTCTAAGTTAAAGCAATCAGTTGTTTGTACCTTCTGAAGCTGTGCCTAGAAGGCATCTCTTATTTTCAATGAAAAAAAAAACTCTTAGATTGCCTGATGGCATAGATTGAGGGTTTCCATTTATGACAGAGATGTCCTGCATTTAATTCATTGTCCAGGTACTGGAAGGTCAGACAGTAGTAGATGGCACATGGCTAATGGCCTATTTATCTTTTTCTAGGGGAGAATATGAAGGTGACCCCTATAGGTTGCCATCATGCCAGTATCTCAATAGCTCAGTGACCATGTATGTTAAATTGTGGTATATAAGGGGTACCTACAAGTGGATGCATGGGATCACATCCTTCTTATCATAGATCCCCAAAACAGGTCAGAAACAGCACCAAAGGAAAAAGTATAAAGTACTAACAAACAAATCAGTCAGTAAATGAGTAAACATAGGTGGATGCTCTGTGACTTATCACCCAGTTAATAACCACTGCACTGGAAAGAATAGTTAACGAGGCCAGTGGGTAGGTTCTTTCTCCATCAACTGTCCAGATTTTGGATAAAAGCATTTCAAACCTTTGTTTCAGCCTTCCAAACACTAGAAATCATCCTGTGAAATTCTGAGTTAATGTTACTAGAATTTATGATAGAGATGTCCTACATGGAAATGATCTACAAAGACATAGTCAATAATCAGACATTGGACTTAACCCAGTTTGGCTTTGTCAGGGGGAGATCATGCCTACTGAACAGGACTAACTTATTTGAGAAAGTCACCAAGGCAATGGAAAATTATGTATACTGCCTACCTAGACCTGGGAAAGGTGTTTGATGCAATACCCCACTCGGGTCTAGTTGGCAAACACAAAACTGAGCAGAAACTCTCACATAACTCACTGGATTGCCAGCTGACTTACAGACAGGACATAGGAAGTCAGGACTGGTGATACCACTTTCACTAAGAAACTGGTCACCAGAGGGGTACCTCAGGGCTCCATGCTGGGAACTGTCATATTTAGCATCTACTTCTCAGAAGTAAAAGCTAATGTCAAGGGCCTTTTGCTGACCAAGTTTGCAGATGACTGCAAATTGGGAGCTATCATAGCTTCTCCCCATTACACAAATATCTTGCAAAAGGGTCTAATACAGACAAATGACTGGTGCCAAAGTCAAAAACTAAAACTCAGTGCCAAGAAATGCATTATAGTGTCTTTTGGGAAAACTTCCTTTCAGGTTAATTACTCCATCGATAAGTCACCCCTAAAAGTTGACCCAGTAGTCAGGGATTTGGGAACATAGAGAGTAATCTAGCCTTTGATCAACATATGACCAATGTAGTAGGAAATCATTCTATGTCCCCCAACTTATAATTAAGGGCATGGCATTCAGATCCAAGGAAGTCATAGTATCACTTTATTTGACCTATGTCAGACCTGTCATTCAGAACAATGCTCCCCTTCGACATGTACCTGACCAAACATATGCAACAACTCAAATGCCCACAAAGGTTCCATATCAGGAGAATCTAAGGTATAAACACATTGCCCTGTATGGATCACCTTAAACCCCTAACTCTATACTCTTGTCTCCTACAGGTTACTGAGAGGTGATCTGCACTTGGCACACAAGGCATCCTTGGATGCATCTCTGATGGACCTTTTGTCCATCCACAAAATGAACAGCATCAGAACCACTAGATCCAAGGATTTAAATTTTGCTTGTGATATAAATAAGACATCTTGGTGAGATAGATATGTGTTTCAGAGAATCCCCATGCCCTGGAACAGGTTCTCTATCCATGTCAAGCAAAGACCATCCATAGCCCTATTTAAGTGATACCTTGACCAATGGATGGGAAATCGAAAATTCACCCTGCATCTAGCCCCATGTCTCTGATAGCTAGAGGAAGACAGTAATGCCCAAACTAATTTACCCCCCATAATAGAAACTTCCTAACTAATATACCTCCTACTAATAAATGCCCATGATACCTAGGGACACAGTTGAGTTAGATTGCATGACTAGGCTTATAAAGGCCCTGGTGGTCATTAGCCTAGTACCTGTAAAAAGTTTACTTTAACTGGAAATGTTTCCCCTAACTATGCTTTGCTTTGTCTGTAACTCTGGAGGTAAAAGTTGAGAGGTATATAAAAATGGAATCATAAATGCCCAAGTCATAGTCTCATTTTTACTGTTATTCCTTCAAAGCAGTCTTATTAAATGTCAACGATATTTTACACTGCATTTAAACCTATGTCACAATCTTTCTTTGGTATGCATACTGAATCCTGAAGTTCAGTAGTATAGTGATTTTAAATTCAGTCCCTAATTGATTATCTATCCGCCTCACTGTTTCAGTCATGTGACTTTACATATCCTATTACACCAACATCTTATTAAAAAAACAAGAGATGCCAGTTATTGTTAACAATAATATTACCTATCTGAGCCATTGTCAGGAGAGGGCTGATGGGCCTGTAACCCTGGACACCAACTTGATAAGGGAGACAGCAGTGTAATAAGCCATTTATCTTCACACTTTTAAAGTCCCTCCCCTGCATAGTTATTATCAAGCATTCATACGAAGAAGAAAAAAAAAACAACTGAGCTCAAGAATTATACCCAATTCTGGCAAACATCACAACAGCATTATACTGCCTAGTTCTGTGCCACATTAACATTCAGCTCCAAATGGTTGTAAGAAGCATGTATTTAGGCAGGCATCTCTAGCAGAATTAATCAACTCTGTGTCATCACCAGGCAATGATTCAGTCTGCCTTTTTAAAGGCTGTCTATGTTAAGAAAGAAGTAGCCAGATATGTAATGGCATAGGCTTCATTAACATTTGTTTGTTTGTTTGTTTGTTTAACTTGCTGCCATTTTGCCTTGCTTTTCTATCCACAGTGATCGTGATCCAAAGAAGGTTCTTTGAAGAGGTAATTAATAAGCTCCAGACTGCATCTGCACCAGCAATCAACTACATCTGACTTAAAAAGTATGGAGAGCTACTAACATGCATTCACCACCATGCAGTGCAGAATGTGCTGTTAAAGAGCAAGGCTGAGACATTATTAATCAGGTCTAGTTCTTTGTTGGTTGTTATTGTTGTTGCTGTGTCTTTTGGCTTTTCCCGTTTAGGGGTCGCCACAGCGGAACTCCGGTCCGCTAATGATTGGCAGTAGATTTTTATGTGCCGAGTTGCCAGCCCTGACGCACAACCTTCAACGAAGGTATGCCCATTCATGCATGTCTCCGCACAGAAGACGCTTTAGCTGAGAATCGAACAGGACAATGTCTTACTGTGAGGCAACAATGCTACCTCAGCACCACCACCGCAGTCTAGTTCTTTGTTGGTGTTTCCTCTGAATTCCAGTAAGTCAGTATTTTCTTATCTCATTTGCTTCCCCAGAGTCTGTTGACGTAAAAGACCCTTTGAATAAGATGATATGCTGACCATGTTCCACATCACCAGTGAAACACATTGCTTTGCATAGTACCAATAACAGTCTTCTGGAGATGAACTCTATATTTTCAACATAATCTATAACTGGGTGTCAGTAAAGCAGAATTTACCCACACTTGGCATCATTTCTCAAAGCCAGCTGAGGGTAAATTCTGAGTTACTCATGCATGAGTGAATTATTGCTATTATACAATGACATTATTTTAGAAAAATAAGTCTTACCTTATATAAATAAGCCATTCATCCATCCACACCCCCTTTTTCCCATTTTTGCACATGAGGTCGGGGTGTCACTTCAACAGTGGCAATCATCTAGAGCCAAGGTTTATATCACCGGGTGGCTATCCCCACCATGGTGGTTCCTCCACATCATGCACTTTTATGCACACTAATGCCTATGTCCAGTTTAGAGTGTCTAATACACCTACTGCATGTCTTTAATGTCTGGGAGGAAATTGGAGCAGCTGGAGGAAACCCACATGAACACAGGGAGGACATGCAGGATCTGCACAGAAGATGTCCCAGCTGAAAATTGAAACAGAGAACCTCTTGCTGTGAAGTAACAACACTATCTGCTGTGCCACTGTGCCACAGTGCTCTTCTGAAGACTTCTGGTACTCTGGGGCATACAAGCCATGTACTGCACATGCTCAGTAGTTGCACAGCACATTGCTGACTCTACCACCTTTTTTTTTTTTTGTGACTGGTGATATCTTCTGTGGAGAGTCTTTATGGTTTGTGTAGATTTTTTACAGAATGCAGCTATTTGCCTCATATTGTTTTCATTTTATGGTATATAAGTGATGAGTGAAATCATTAACAGGTTGTGATGTATGCTGTGGAACTTCTTGCAGGGGAACTCTCAGCACTGAAACTCATGATGTTTTTTTTTCTTAGTACTGTATTATTCTGCAGTTTGCTCCCAATGGATATATACATTTTAATGTGTTGAAGTAGAAAACAAAGAATGTTATGAGGTACAGTAGAAACATATGAGGAAAACCAGGGATGTTCTGTAAAAGTGCAGAGAGTTAAAATGTACAATTGAGCATATTGTCAGTAAGCATATCTCTGAACTGTGCAAGCTTTTGCTGAATGTCCATGATATTTTTGCTCTACCCATCTAAACTAGTATCATTTGGGCAGAAGGAACATATTTCAATAGAGAGATAAAAGCTCAAGACGATTTCAGCATCCAGACTTGTTTCTATCGGGATGCACTAGTTTTGGATTGCCCAATCAGCATACCTGTTTTTGAATACTAATTAGATATTATTGTATAATTGGTTTAAAAGTGATTTGGACAATAGTTAATACTTGCCTGGATCTGTACCATGTACCATTTTATCATTAGAAATTTGATGCAACAGCAGGTTTACAGTTTTCATAAGGACAGAAAGTATGATTTTGTACTGCTACTAAATAATACACCATTATTTTTCCCTTACCCCCCAATTAAAAATAAAATGTATTTGTGTCACCTCCTGCTAGCCTTCTAACTGTTCAGGTAAGTTAAACATCATCATCTTTCTGCTTAAATTATTTATTAAAAATGATTAATTTCTAAACAGACTGAGCTCATTGATGGTAATAAATGATTACAAAAACACTTTCTACCTGAACAAGATATTTTGTTTATTCCCATTTTACCTAAGTCATCAAGCATTAATCACTACTCTCCTGCATTATCAGCAGGTTATCACTACTTGTCAGCAAAGCATAAGTGGACTTTGTGGTTACGCTTTAGAAACACCTTTATGGTTGTGGACATCACCTGGGGTTAAAGACCTTGTATTTCTACAGTATAGCCAAACAGTCCACCTATGATGTGCTGACAAGGTCATAAGAAGGCTGAAACATGCACTTCCACAGCTAGTGGAGATTGGAATTATTGGGCTGAATGTATCCATACATACTTAAACAGAAAAGGTAACAGGTCTTGGACATTCAGAAGCCATGTAGCTGAAGAACTTGATGTCCTTAATGGGTCATTTACATATATCCCATGGGCCTCAATTACAGGACATTTAGGGTATCGCACAGTGAAAACTCTAGTTTGGATAGGTTTTTCTTGTAGTTTTCACTTATTGTTTGCCTGTGTGACCCTTTTACCTTTTAGTTTGGACATTAGTAAGGATATATTGCAGACACATTAATGGTTGTGGACATCAGCTGGGTGTAAATAATCTGTGTTTCTGAAGTATAGCCAAACAGTCTACTTATGCTGTGCTGACAAGGTCATAAGAAGGCTGAAACATGCACATCCACAGCTAGTGGTGATTGGCATTATTGGGTTGAATATATCCATAAAGACTTAAAAAGAAAAAGTAAAAAATCATGGGCATTCAGAAGCCATATACCTGAAGCACTTGATGTCTTTAATGGGTCATTTGCATATATGCCATGGACCTCTCTTACAGGAGGTTTAGGGTATCACACAGTGAACAGTCTAACTTGGATAGGTTTTTCTTGTAGTTTTTACTAATTTGTCTATCTGTGTGAACTGTTTGCTCTTTGGTTTTAACTATAAAATACAAAAGGACAATACCCGTAAACATGTAAAGCATTTAAATATTGCAAACTAAGAAATATTAAAAGATGTTTACACGACTTTTCATGAAAAGTCACATAGAATAGTGACGAGAAAGAAATGATTTGAAAATCTGAAAGGAATAAAAGTGAAACAGAAATGAAATAATCCTTCCAAAAAATACACTCAAAAGCTGTGAAAATGAGATGCAAAAACAGCAACCAGTAAAACAAATTGCAAAAAAAAAAGATACTGAACATCACACATTGTATATAATTAAATTAGTAAAAATGTATATCTTAGTCATCCACTTACTAGTAAAGGTACCCAATACTACAGCCAAATACATTGCAATAAATAAATAAGTAAAAAACTCCAATAAATAAAAAAATATGCACATACCTGACCAAATGAAGACGCCATACCACTACAATCATATCCCATGAAGATATTTATTAGCAATAATCTTAAGGTAAAATTTCCATCCTCATCAACCACTCCATCATAGGCACCTACCCAGTTGTCCAAATTCCAGACTGCATCAGCAGATCCTAACACATGCAACACCAAGACCCAAATGCATACCTCCTCAGAAGTGAACTCCTTAGCCATCCTAATTCATACATCCACTGAACACTAATGCAAAAACTTCATAAAACATTCATTATCCAGTAAAAAAACTAAATCTTAACTTGTAAAAAAAATCCCTACCTCATGAACCCATAATAAAAATAACCCATCAGAATACTTTCCCCTCACTAAAACCAGAACAGTGCCAAATAACAACAAAAAAAGAATAACAAACTTGTAGTTAAAAATAAATCCCAAAAATACCACATAGATGGCTTGAAATAATCTAAGCTAATTGTCATTTGAACCTTTTTTAGGCAGGGTTCAAATGACAAATTCACCCCTGTAACAGAACAGGCAAGCAAAAACTGAGGGTAATGCTACTCAATGCTAGAAGTCTAAATCTCAAAATGCACTCCCTCGAGGCACTCCTTAAAATGGAGAACATCGATATCTGTTTCAAAGCTCCAGAGAACACCCTAATACCACACTCTTTGGCCATCTAACCTGGACCAAAACACCAAAGGTGGAGGTGTGTCCATATATGTTAAGGATATCCACACCTCCAGGCTAGTTGCTCAGCATAATGCATCTGAGGTTATCCAAGTGCAACTAACTCTGGGCAAAACTGCAATCCAAATTGTAGTTTGCTACAGATCCCCCACCATGCCCCAGAATTCCCATTCATCTTTTCTTGATATACTGGAAAATATTAGAGTTCAACCAAACACCCTAATTATGGCCGATTTCAACTACCCCACCATTAACTGGGAAAAGTACTCATGTACCAACTCCTTCGCTCAACACGTTTTGGAATTTTTAAATTCCAATGCCCTTGATCAACTTATCCACACCCCCACCAGGGGCAACAATATCCTAGACCTAGTCATTACCAACATGAGTGACCAGTGTTCCACAGCTGATGTCAACTTCTCGTTGGTCAGATCTGACCATAAGCTAATCACCCTAGATATCCACATCCTGCCCCCACCCTCCCATTAAGGAAACCACGGTAAAAAAATTCTCCAAAGCCAACTTCATGCTTCTTAAGACAGAAGTGGCGAACTTCATGACACCCATACAGATGGATAATACAGTTACGACTGCTGAATCCTGCACAAATGCATTCTATAAGCACTTACATGAGTGCATGGATTGTGCTATCCCAAACAGAACCAATATGCTATCCTCCAAAAAAAAGGAAGCCAGTCTGATGGTCCCCTGCCATAAACAAACTCTACAACAGAAGGAAGAAACTGCTGCAAAAGAGAGTAAAATCCCATGAGTGGAGGAGCTCCCTGGTCAAGCTCAGTAAGAAGCTGAGATCCCTTATAAGATCCTCCAAAGCTAGCTAAGTAAACAAAATTGCCACTTATTCTAGGGACAACTGCAAAGCATTCTATAACTATGTCAAGAATCTCAATGCCAATACCCAGATCTGCTCTGAGTTAAAGCACAATGGCACGAAAATTACAGAACCAACTGATATTGCCAACATCCTGGCAGATAGGTTCAGTGCTAACTTTATCCCCCTCTCACCCGCTAAAGGGCCCATATCTATACAGGAAGAATGCAGAGTCTCTGTAATCACAACTATGCAGGTAAAAGCTGCACTCTCTAAAGCCAAAAACACAGCATCCATGGGACCGGACAACATCCCAGGCTGCATTTTACATGAACTTCAGAATGAACTGGCTCACCACCTAAGCACCATGTTCAATCATAGCCTCACATCAGGCTTTGTGCCCACTGAATGGCGCACAGCAACAGTTATCCCACTCCACAAAAGGGGAGCCACCACTGATCCCGGGAACTATCGCCCTATTAGCCTGATGAGTCTGGTCTGTAAGACCATGGAATGTATCATCATGGGACTCATAAACAAAGACATTGATAACCTCCAAACTCTGGACCCTACCAAGTTCAGGTTTGTAAAAGGCAGATCATGCCTCCTGAACCCAATCGACTTCTTTGAGGCAGTCACCAAAGCCGTAGACGAGGGTAAGGTGGTTCACACAGCCTATCTTGACCTCACCAAGGCTTTCGACACCATCCCTCATTCTGGAATTATAGCTAAACTCGCTAAACTAGGTATAAATCCCTACATCACAAGATGGGTTGCCAACTGGTTCACTGACAGAACCCACAATGTAAAAGATGCAGACTCCAAATCTGACTTCAAGCCAGTGACAAGTGGAGTACCACAGGGTTCAGTCCTTGGACGTCTCCTGTTTGGTATCTACTTCTCTGAAGTACAGGCTAACACAGAAGACCTTTGGCTAATGAAGTTCACAGATGGCTGCAAACTATGAGCCATAGTTGAGTCCCCAAATGATATGGGCATCCTATAGAAGGGCCTCACTGAGACAGATGCCTGGGGTCAGAGCCATGGCCTCAAGCTCAATGCCAAAAAGTGCATTGTCATCCCCTTTGGTAAAAACTCTGTACCCATGAACTGCCACATAGGCGGCAGTCTACTTAATGCCGAATGTGTGATAAGAGACCTTGGGACCCAGGTGGACAGTAGTCTCTCCTTTGATAATCACATCGCCACAGAAGTCAGGAAATCCTTCTACATGGCACACCTCATCACAAAAAGGTTCTCATCCAGGAAAAAAGAGGTCACTGAACCCCTCTACTCGACACTCATTAGACCCATTATAAAGTACAGCGCCCCTTTTGGAATGTACCTCACAAGACATCTGCAGCAGCTAGAAAGGCCACAGAAGTACCTCACAAAG
The DNA here is from genome assembly GCF_019279795.1 of Protopterus annectens. NCBI lineage: Eukaryota > Metazoa > Chordata > Ceratodontiformes > Protopteridae > Protopterus > Protopterus annectens. The sequence continues at coordinate 628,011,415 of NC_056725.1, read as the reverse complement.
AGGATTACTGGCCTCAAACAGATTTGCTACACTAACCATCTCAAAATAATCTAGCTTTACTCCATAGCATATTGTCTACTCCGAGGTGATCTCTGCCTAATATATAAAGCTATGTCAAACCCAGAGCTGTTGGACAAGCTATGCCTAAAGAAATCCCAATCCTACAAGCTACAAGCTCTAGGGACCTAAATCTTGTCAACACAATAAACAGGACATGCTGGAGGGATAGATTCCTATCCCAGAGACTTCCTATACTCTGGAACAAGCTACCCATCTATGTCAAGCAAAATTCCTCATTAGTGCTCTTCAAGAAAAATCTTGATGAGTGGATGGGAAATAGAAAGTACACCTCAGGGATCACTTCTGTGGCTCTACTCGACAGAAGCACAGGAAAATAACTTTCTTGGGTGGCATAAGACAGGGAACCTTGTTGGCTAGGCTTATTTAGGCCCTTGGGCCGATAGCCTAGTACCTACCTATGAACCTATGAACTTACAGTAAAGTCTATACACAAAACTTGCTTACTGTTTGTATAATTTCACAAAGATTTTGGTTAATGGAAAAACAAAGACCAGCTTTAAAAATATATACAAAAAGAATAAATGGATTATGCTAGTAAACAAAGTATATTTTACTGCAGGATAGGGAATGCATTTTGTGACCTGTGTTTTATCATTCATCAACAAATGTGTTCTCTCAACCAGCAGTATATTTAATTTAAAAGGATATCCTGACATGTCCCATGTTGTTTTATTTGAATAAAGACAATTTTGGAACACAGTATGCTGGCTCTACTCTTTCTGGCACTTCAGATTTGGTCCTGAGCCATGCATTTGCCTTTCGAGCAGGAGTGCTTTTTTGACTGTTACATGTCCCATGATCATATCACATAATATCCCCTAGCTAATGGTAAGAAAGTTAAAGTGTAAAATTGAAATTGGGTTATGCAAGGACTAAATTAGGGTATTACATAGAAAGATCATGCCTAAAATCAGTATGTTCAATCTTGTCTGGTTAGTAATTACTTTGGTAACAACATAGTTTAATACACATGAAAAGTTATACTTCACAATCATTGTGGTACCTGATCATAAACTTTTTTGCCCAGAGTTAAATAATGGTTTCAAATTCCATGTACAGTCCAAATGACACACCTTTGAAATTAAGTCACTCAAATGAGGGTCTATATCACTTCGTTGAAACGGCAGAAGTTTGAACACCATATGTTTGAACTTCTAACCTCAAAGTGCAAAAACATCAAAGGCTTAGAACAGCGATTTTTTTCCCAGGGAAAAAAATTGCTGTCCCAAGAAACACACACACACAACACAAGCACACCAAAAAAACAGCAATCCACACACATACCCTTAAAATCCTACATTTAACCCTACACTAAACTGTACATGCACTACTATCTATCCACTTACCTTAATCCAAACCTTAACCCTAAGGTCCGTCACTATCGCACACTCACCTGACCCGCGCCCTAACCCTAACTCACCTATCCCACCCTAACCCTAAAGTCTGTCACTACTGCACACTCACCTCACCTGCACCCTAACTCTAACTCACCTAACCTGCACCCTAACCCTAACGTCCACACAATTGCACACTTACCTGAACCCGACCAGTAACTTTCCACCACAGTGCTGAAAATCGTGAAGCCACAAAAACGGCCCTCCGAATTCTTTCCCTGGGAAAGAATTTGATGTTCCGCAGCTTTGCGATAATCATTTTTTGAACTTCACAATTCGAACATATGGTGTTCGAACTGCTGAAGTTTCGATGAAGTGATAGGAACCCCTCAAATGAAGCATAGAGTTATAAAATGTGATACCAGAAAAAGCACTGCAACAGGGATGACTATTATACAATTCACAATTTCTTTTCTTTTTCTATCTCCCCACACACACACACACACACACACACACACACACACACACACACACACACACACACACACACACTCACTGATAATCACCAGAATCAGCCCATTCCTTCCCCAGTGAGATGAATGCCAGTCATGGGAGGTGATCATGCAAATGACCATCAGGTTTGTTTCTTGTTTGGTTCCAAGCTCCTTTCACAGCAACTGATATGTTGTGACCTGCTGCTGTGCCTTCTTCTGGGAGCATGAATGTTCCTGCACATGCTCAATGAAGACTACCATATAGAGCAAACTCATATTCCAAGCCCATGGACAACATGCTGTGCACTTCTCTATCTATAGTAAGTTCCAGAACTGAAGCAGGTCAGACCACCTCCCCCTAACAGAGGTGAGCTGTAGTTGGTGGCTCATTCCCAGCCTTCCCTGCCTAGCTACCCAAGTGCCAGATGCAAATCAATCTTATGTCTTCTTTATCATAGTCAGCACTTCATCTATCTATGTCATAAAACTGAGCAGTGCAATTCACACTTGCCATTAGTGAGCTTTATAGAATAGCTGTTATGTCACTGCATGTGGTTTATGTGGCATGATTCAAATGACTAATGTCATAAGCACTATGAAAAGATAAAAACAGTGAAGTAGAATTAGCTACTATAGCTACATTCAATAAGGAGTCAGGGAAGGCTGCATTCATCTACATGCCTGTATCTGGTTTCATCTTTGCATTTTATTCCATTTAAAGGAAGTTGCCTGGTAATCTGATTACATGTAATCAAGCAGCACCCATGATTTGCTGCCATTTGGAGTCTGAAACAGGAAAAGAAAGCAGGCAGTTCAAGATTGTAAATAGTTTAAACAAATAGTGATAAATCTGTCTGGATTATGATATTATCATTCTGCATAGGTTTGTATGCCTCTGTGGTCCCTCGAGCTATGTTATCTTGAAATTTGTGACCCTTTTCAAACTGATCTAAGAGGAGGGATCAGAAAAAAATTATCCCTGATATTTGAAATACAATGTAATTTGTTCAAAGAATAGGAGGGATTTGCCCATAAAAAACATACAGAGATCCACTTCTGCAACCAGGTGTGGGGGTGATGTTTCTTGGGGGGAGCCTGCTGGCCGGGCAGCCCACATACACATGCCAGGCTCAGAGTGAAAAAGCTGTATGGAGCCACTATGCTGGCTCACTGCCAGCAAGGCAATGGATGAAAACTAGGGAGAATGACAGCCAAATGATAGGCAGGACCAGGGCGGATTACAATGAAGTACGTCTTGACAATGCAAATCAGATCTTAGCATGTAGAACGTCATGTCACTAGTAGCAAGGAGCCACAATTTGTGTGGTAATGTGGAATGTCACCAAACTACACGTAAAAAGTCTTAGCTTGCATTAGATGTGTAATGTCATGTAACTAATGGTAAGGAGTTGCATCTTGTGTGGAAAACTGAAAATCATTTTCACAAATAAAATTGGATCGAAATTCAGACATTCTGTCTGGGAATGGTTTCACTCAGGATAATGCATGGAACTGTGGATATTTATAAAGATGGGAGAAAGAATTTTGGCACTGATCAATAGAAAAACTCAGGGGTGGCAGGACTGCTGGCATTGCACTGACTGAGTGCCATACAGTTGGGGTTCATGTCAGCAGATGGGAAGCTGTCCTCACTGTTACTGTGAACTTCAGAAAGACAGCTGACTGTTGTTTGTGAATATACGTGGAATAGCTATCTGAAGTGCTTGGTCTTGCTGGAGAGAATAGGAGTGGTGCATGTTGTAGTATCACCTCACACTGTGGTGTCACATCCTGGCCTTGTAAACCTCATGCTGTGATGTCACATCCTGGCCTAGTAGACCTCATGCTGTGGTGTTACATCCTGGCCTTGTAGACCTCGTGCTGTGGTGTCATATTCTGGCTTTGTAGACCTGCTGGTAAGCTTCAATGTTGACATTACAAAATGATGGTGATATCTGGAGGGCATGACTGAGATGAATGGCTTCCCTGATATGAACCTGAGTGATAAAATGTTATTATTCTTCTCCACTACTCATTGATTGCTCATAATGATGTTCAAACAAATGACACCTTGTAAGTTTACTTCATATATGTGCAGCTTGGAGCAAAGGTTGATGACTGACTTTGAACCATGCCATCAGATCTGAGGGTATATGAAATGGACCCCGAGTCAAGAAAGGTGCTGAGTAGTCAAATGATTACTATATGGTGATCATTTGGGTCCGACAGCCAGACTAACAGCTGGGCAAACCCAAGAAATCAGAAAGTTTGCTAATCTTGTCCAGACAATACCAAGCACATGCTTTTGGTTGGGAGAAGTTCAATTCCCACCTCCAGAAGACTTTCTCCTGTTTACTTGGGAAAGACTGGGATTTTGAGCCTACATGGATCCTCTTCAACACCTAAGTAGATGATGTAGCAGGAAGGAGCTATAGCCAGAATGTAATCAATGTCTGTCAAGGTGATAATCACAGGACCGAAGAAGGCACCACTGGTTAAGGATGCCTTTTTTATGCATTATTTATTTTCATTTGTTAACCTAGCAAGAGCACTGACCCACATGGACCTGTTTCCAGATTCAGCCCAGCAGCACTGTCTGGTAAGTGACTTGCTCAAAACCACTACAGTAGCCAAACAGAGGCTGAGAAAATCAGACCCTGGACTACAGGAAATATCAAGATAGTTATCATACACTTAATCATTTTCGCTAACTGACAGACCAGTGTTAATGGAATAGATCTTGCAAGTAATAATTTTGGGGTTCAGATGGGACTGACAGGTAACAATAGCCCAAGAAGGCAGCAGTAGCAACAGCAACCATTGCCATGAATGCCTGGATGTGACTTGAATTAGTGAAACTATAGAGACGGAGTTTTTAATTGCCAAAAACAGGTTTTGGCAAACCTTCTTTCAACTCTGGAAGGTGTAGTATTGCCCTGGCTATTCTCATGAAGGATGGAGAAATGCTAACTTTAAACTGTTGTTAAAAAAAACAAAATAACAGTGTGAATGACTGATGAACGCAGTGGGCATGGTTTACATGCACAAAATTAACAGTGTGAATGACTGTTGAACCTAGTGGGCATGTCTTACTTGTACAAAAATAACAGTGTGAATGATTTCTGAACCTAGTGGGCATGGCTTATAGTGGGCATGCTTTACCTGTACAAAAATAACAGTGTGAATGACTGCTGACCCTAGTGGGCATGCGTTACCTGTACAAAAATAACAGTGTGAATAACCGCTGACCCTAGTGGGCATGCCTTACCTGTACAAAAATAACAGTGTGAATGACTGCTGACCCTAGTGGGCATGCTTTACATGTAGTGGTAGATACTGCTGGTGAGATTCAGTTTATTTATTTAGGTGGGTAACTTTGCCAGTTCAATAGTTTCATATGCTTAGTCTGAGGAAATTAATGACATCCATTCAGAAATTCTAAAGATGCTGGATATATTGAGTTTTTGTGATTTATATGTCTAAATGATGTATGAAAAATAAGAACATTACAGTAATGGTTCACATTTACCAAAAGGGGACCAGAAGGATGTTTGGCAGTTATATAGTTTTACTTATTAATCTGCGAGTAACTTCACTTTAGAATGCCTTTGTATATATAGTGATTCCATATGCAGAAGGCTTGAAAAACAATATAACATATGCACAGTAAGTATCATAGTTTCTGTGAACAACTAACATGAATTATATTAATGTTATTTAAGTGGTCTGAGATACAAACTTTGCATGAACTTTTATATTAGCATCAAATAAGTGCAACTTCCATGCGAGTAACCTTAGTGTGTGTGTGTGTGTGTGTGTGTGTGTGTGTGTGTGTGTGTGTGTGTGTGTGTGTGTGTGTGTGTGTGCGTGTGTGTGTGTGTGTGTGTGTGTGTGTGTGTGTGTGTGTGTGTGTGTGTGTGTGTGTGTGTGTGTGTGTGTGTGTGTGTGTGTACACACACACACACACACACACACACACACACACACACACACATATATATATATATATATATATATATATATATATATATATATATATATATATATTCACTTTATAATCTCGAAATACTGAAACATCAAATTTCAGTATCTCGAAACTATGAAACCGAAACTACAAAACCTCGAGCCCAAAGCCAAGAAATTCAAAACACTGAACAAACCGCATACACTGCACCACCATACATACACCACAACACCCACATCACAACATAAACAAACAAAAACTACACACATGTACAACTCATAGACACATAAGCAGAGGGGCAAGCCCCCCTGCACCCCCCATGTGGGGGGCAAGCACCCCACCCCCCACTTATATATACTAACTCCGTGATCGCACAAACAGGAAACAAAAGCAAACTCACACATGCACATTCTCCAGTCCCTCACACACACATCAAACATATCAGCCCACTTAAACACACTCTAACCCCCACTCAAATCCCTTACAAGACACTCACTTACCTGGCAAAACACCTAGATCCACACACGGCACCGCGCAGCATAAACACACAATCCCGGACATCAAGTAGCGTAAGGCCATAACCGCAAATTTGAGATATTCGAATTCGCGATTATGAACTTTCGCTATTTTAAACATTAGGGTTTATAGTCTCGAGATACGAAAGTCGACATTTCAGTATTTCGAGATTATAAACGGCTCCCATATATATTTTTATATATATATATACACATATATATATTTTTATATATATATATACACATATATATGAGTGTATTTAAATTATCTGGTAGGAAACAGGATTTGTTTGGAAGGCAAAAGCCATTTTATAATAAACCAGAATTGTATAAGCATTTTACAGATATAAAATAGGTAGGTGATGAGGTGATGAGAAAATATGTTGGGATTTAGTACAGCATACAAAAAAAATTTAATTTTGATTTAAAGATGAGTTATGTGTATAGTACAGATTCATCATGCAAAGCCCATTTGCATGATGAGTAGAGGTGACCAAGTAGTTTGGGACTCAGGAAACAACAGGACACAGCATGGCTGGCTACAAAACAAGGGTTGTCAGTTGAATATGCTAAGGACAATATAATTAGCTGTGGCTCATGTGAATGAAGCCAAAAATCAGTGATGAGTGATTCAGAAATGCATACAATGCGCATGAACATGTCACACTCCACTGAGCTCTGAATTCCAACAAGTGCTATAATACAGCCACAACAAAACGGTAAATGTTAACGTTCGATTCATCCATTATTAATCTGTACGTGCAACAGGGTCTCATACAAGTTGCTGGTGCCAGACCTCAGCCTAGAAAGCAGAGGGTGTTCATACCACATTTGATGTACCATGGACTACATGAAAGAGAAATACTAGAGAGCTGATATGTTACTACACAAGAAATAGTGGTTATCTGCCATCCTCACAGGAAGCAGCATAGGAATCATGAACAGCCCATCACAGTGGAAGCATGGTATGTGTAGCATAACATATACTAGCTACAGAGACTTTTAAGTGACCCACAGGAGACACACTGGGAGTTTCATAGGCATCTGCTTTAAGAATACTCCACTAGTTCTTCAATGCAATGCTGCAAAATGTGGTGGATTATATCTAGTTTCCACACACCTCAGAGGAGACCATGCAACATTTCTGTGCCATAGCTCATGTCCCTGAGGTACTGGAGGTCACAAACTGCACCCACCTGGTGAGTTGGGAACGAGGTATACAAACAGAAACTATCAAGTGGTCTATAATGCACAAGGTATCATCTATGATGTATGTACAGGTCACTCGGGCAATTTCCACACCTCTCACATTTGGCAGACCTGTGACCTGTATCTAAGGTTTTCAGGGGGTTACTGCCCACAAGGACATCTAGTAAGGGATGTAAGACTGCACTAGAACCTTGGTTCATGACTCCTATATGAAACCCAGATAAACCCATTGAACAACTTTATAACACTGCACACACACTGACTAGAAAATATCACAGAGCCTGTACTCGGGCTGCTCAAGTCATGGTTCCACAATCTAGATATGTCTGGAGGCACCCTGTAATATGACTGTGCCACCTCTGCCAAAATACTGACTATTTGCAGCATCTTACATAACATTATGCTCAGAAAGCAGTTGCAATGGGGTGCCTCAGGAGAAGGACTACAGTTTGCAGTGACACAGGTAGGGCCACCAGACATACACAATTATGATAGTTGAAGGTGGACACAATATGCCATGGATGTGACCATGAGGCAGTGAACAGCACATACACTCATCATTTAATTAAGCAAAAGAGCAAAGCAGACACTAACAATAACATTGATGCATACAAACAAACCAGCATTTGCTTATACATGCAATATTTATACATGAATGCCATAACAATGACTGATATATGCGACTAATACAGACAAAACCAAATATGATGCATTCAAAAGGAAAACAAATATTTTACTTGCATATGTATTATGTTTCTACCTTATGCATCAAGCATAAGCAGCTACATGTAAAGGAAACCCACAGGGAGTAGGATAATGTCAGCATCATCTGGACAGATCAAGATATCTAAACGTTATGCCTATAGAAGAATGACAAATTGCAATCCAACAGTAAAAAGAAAAAGGTACTTGCCAAAGCATGTATTAACTGCTCACTATTGTTCATCAGACATTAGCAGCCCAAGTCAGACACCCCAGCAGGGGTCAGAGCAATCTTAGCATCATCTGTACAAGGAGTTGAGCAAGTTATACTACCTAGGTATACTACCATACTATTACAACTACTACTAGTAATACTAAACCAATGACCACTGCAGCTAGTAAGACTACTAAAGTTAAGCAGATTAAACAATATTAAAAATTAGTATGTACCCTAATGAAAACATAACCATTTGACTAAACACGTGTTAGCCACTCACTCTGTCAATCATAAATAGGCAATACCTTAAAATACAGAATTCTGCAAAGGGCAAGGCAAAGTCTTCATCACTTGCACAGTGTAAGATGGAGGGGGTACAGTAGGGAAAGCCTGACACAATGGAAGAATGTGTGTGTGTGTGTGTGTGTGTGTGTGTGTGTGTGTGTGTGTGTGTGTGTGTGTGTGTGTGTGTGTGTGTGTGTGAGCATGTGTGTGCATGTGTGTGCGTGTGTGTGAGACAGAGAGAGACTTGCAGCCATAACAAGTTTCCATCATCAGGGCCAGTATCTTCAGATGTAAATAAGACAACTTTGAAAAGTGTTTTTGTATATTTGTGAGGTGTCATGGTCAATGTGAGCTGTACTGTATGTGGGTCTGCAGTTACACAACCACAGCATTTGTGCTAGCACTATGCCCAAGCATCCTGGATAGGTGTGAGCTGGGCAAGGTAGATGATCTAGTTCATTGTTGATGCCCTGACTACATGAACCACCTCTGCCATGAGTTAGACTGCTAGTTCTATGACCCTGGCTGGAAGTCAGGGTACTACCTAAAAGTGAATGAAATCTACTAGATGAGCTGTCATCACCACTACTTCCATGACCATGTGGCCAATCATGTCTGGGTGTGGACAGATCCACCACTAACATAGCAGTGAAGTAGTACCACTGTGGGAGTGGGATTAGACATGTCTATACAGGAAACAGCTCATTAACAAGTTAAAGTGTTAGTTCACTGTGCTAACCAATGTCTCATACCTATGGCTACATCAGCTCACATCTGATTTTGTACCAGCTGTTAGGCCTTGTGAATGTTGCCTCTCTTTCAGTAGACACTCTATAACAGATACTGCCCAGTCCAGTGTGTCATTCATCCTATCCAGTGGGTCACATATATAGTTCATGCAGTTTCTTACATTAGAATGCCTGACATGAACTACTGATGGAACCTGCTTGTGCTTCCACAATGGACCTGCACATATGTTCGGTGGCAGATACTGACACAACATCAGGGTAAGAGCGGTAAGCGTACCTCCTCTGAACACTTCTACCAACATCCCTGTGTGGTACTACACCTTCAGAAAGACTAACACAAGATTCTGTCAGCTCTGCAGCAGGGTAACTACATTACCTTGATCAATCGTGTGTCCAACAAACTGTCCACTATCTGATGACTCTGTGCTATGGGTATGTGTTGGCACAATGATGGTGTCCAGACAGTGAGGAGATGATGTGGGAGCCACACCCTCCATATCAGACATACCCTCTTCAACCCCAGGATGTGATTGCTTATCACCACTATCCTTGATATAGACTACCGATCCTCTAACATAAGGCAGATGTGAGGTCCACAGAGCTTGTGCCAGTCTCACTTGTGAATATACCAAAGAAAACAGGAAAATAGAAGAAATACAAAGATGCTTAAGGTATACTACCTACACCTGAATAAATCAACAATATATGCAAATAACTTTAGAGAGTAATATATATAAATAATGACTAACAGGTATGTCCATACCATGTGCAGCTAATCATTGTACCTCAATGTCAGCTGTCCTTAGACATGCAAATGTCAGTTGATAGAGGAATTATAAGCATCCAACTAAAGACAAATAATAAAAAAATTAAACTAACTACTTTATATACTTGAACGACATACCTGGTGCATCACTAGTTGAACTCCTGTGGTTGTCCTCCACCTCTACCCCAACATCCATCACAGCCCTGTGGAACTCTTCTGAGCTGCCTGGATCCTTTATAGTCAACAGGAGCTCAGATGTTTCAGTAAGTGGTGGTTCAGTAGAATGCTCCCCCCTATCCACCATAGTTCTTCAATCCAGTGCCACAGCCTTGGCTCTGTCAGTAGTCTTTTTAATCATATCAGTGGCCCTATAATTGACACTATTGCAGTCATGACCTTTGCCACCCATCGCATTCACAACATTGACCACCTGCCAACAGACATGGTCAAGTAAGGGCTTGTCAGCTAAGTGAGGATCTAGGAGCCATGCCCAATGGAGCTGGCAGGTCATGACTATGACCTCATTCTCAGCATCTAAGAGTGGAGGTTTCAGTGGGCCTGACCTATCTTTTATTGATTTGGGATCCATATCCCTGTTGTGATAGAAAAATAAAATGTATACCAGGCCAAACAACACACCAGGGGCTGGGGAGATACAGGCTAATCTACTTCTGGGGAGCAAGTTCTAATTATGTATTCATTTATAAACATACCAAATACTTCTGAAAATATCAATGCAAGCCCTGTAATATTCCCATTTGAACCAAAAAGGAGAAAAAATTATGACTACAGAATTGAACAAACTGATTTTATGAATATAGAAGAATAGTGGTATGCAAAACTAGGCAGACAGAACAGCATAAGCAGGGAGGAGCTGCTTAATATAACAATTACCCAAATAAACGCCTACAAGTCAGAAGTGTCTAAACATCCCAAGAATACCACCTGATCCAGATGAAATACAAGTAAGGGATAACTGCAATAGCAAATATTTTGTTTGTCCGTTATAAAAACAGAATTCTGCAAGGTTAGACAGCAGTCATTGCAGATAAAAAGATTCAAAATGTAAACTTGGAACAAGTACTTGTAAATAACATCGCATACCTTGAAAGATTTCAGATATTTCTCAAAAAAGTATCACAAAGCCAGCAGTTGTATTGTCAGTAACTATTTTGCTCAACAGCACTTGGGGAAACTAAGTGGTTTTCCCTAGCATGAAGGAAGTTTTATAACCCCAGGTTTTGCTTATATCATGTAGAGTAACTCTCCTGTGCATACTGAATATGTTAATGGGATCTCAGCTCATTATCATTCCTGAATCACTCTGTCTGCAAAATGTGCTGGGCAGGTAAAGATGATGTTAGTACCTACACAATGATTTACACATATTTGAGCACTATAAAAATGAATATCAGGACCTTCAGCTAGGTAATTATTAGCAAGTGTGACTCACTAGCAATTTCATGTTCACTCACTTGTTTAGCAGTCCTAATGAGAAGTAGATTTACTTATGGTTTGACAGGGAGAAAGGCTTTACTGAGAAGGTTTAAGCTATATTCCTGAGTTAAGAGACAACCTTGATACACACTTTAGTTAACAGTTTGTAAGAAGAGTAGGATAACCATATGTCTTGCAACACGATGAAGTCAAAAGAGTGGGATAGCCATATGCCTTGCAACACAGTAAAGTCATCTTTTCATATATCTGCTTCTCTGAGTAGTCAGGACAGTATTCATGTAGAAATAGACTTCAGATTGCTATTTAGAGGGAGAATAGTGTGATTGGGTTATTGTTTACTGGGCTGACTGTGCAGCCATTATTAATTATCCATTGGTTAGTTTTTGGTCCCCTGATTTTATGACCTCAGACACAGTGCCCCCCCAGCCATTTACCCCTTGTGCACCTAAAAATGTAGACATAAATAAAGAAACATGCTTCAGCCTATGGCCTGTGACTCCACAGTAGGTAGCCTTAGGCAGGCTATTGGACCACTAGTCCTTTTTTGCCTCTAGGTCCCATGCTGTGGGGGAACTATTACAACCATCCATGACATGAGGGTCAGATGTGTCCTTAGGGGCTGTAACATTGCCTAGTTCAGGTACAGGATAACCAAACTTATTAGTTGCAGTGGAAGTCAGGGGTCCAGGATATTTTTGCCAGTGTGGATAAATCTCCCATGGGGATTCTCCCACTAGTGTAGTGCATGCAAAAAAGGGGCAGAAATCCACCACATTGTAGGGCATCAGTCAACTGTGTTTTCACTTGAGCTGGTGGCTGTGGCTATGGCTATGGCTAAATCCATTATTCAGGCACTTGATTATGGGGTGCAAACCTGGGTTATGAGTAATTTGGGTCCTCTCACCCTTGTTCAACCATCCAAGGATCCTGAGTTTGAAGTGGATATTGAATCTGAGGTTTCAGTAGGGTCAGAGTTTGACCATTTGGTTCCCCCTGAGGATGAACTGGTTCAGAAATCCAAACAGGTGTTTTCCTTTTCCCAAATGCTGATTAGATTTAGGGACGTATTCAGCTGGGAGCAATAACTGGATTATCCCAAGATACCAAGATAAGCAGGGTATATTTTGGAGGATGAAGCCCTAGATGTGGCAACCTTTCCTACACTGATCACAACACTGAAGGATGGTTTTAAGAAAGCTTTCAATTCTCCTCTGCTAAATCAGTCTCTGCCCGAAAAAGTGTTTAATAAATTCAGGGTGTATTTGGCCATGCTGGCCTCCTTGCCCCCTTGCCTGCAAACCCTAGTTTTGTGTCTCCAGTGACTTTTCTTCATCAAACCCAGTCCCTCAATATAAACTAGGAAAGAGGCTAGAATCTCAGGGAAAGAATTTAGTATAGTTCAGCATTTTAGCTTTTAAAGTGTTTAATGACCAGTGTTTTATGTGGACGTTTATGTTGAGGTGAATGTAAAGTTTACATGAACTCACTACATCATTACCTGCTAAGCAAAAAGACTACATAAAAGAGATTGTTTCCAATGTTTCTCAAGTGTCTAAACATGCTTTAAAGAGAGACTTGGAGGGGGCCAATATTGTTTCTAGAAATGCAGTAGCATCGGTGGTGGTAAGGAGGTATGTTTGGTTGCACAGCCAAAACTTTTTGATGACTTAAAAAATGACATTATAAATGCTTCACTTGATTCTGATTTTGTGCTTGGTACAGCAACTAATCAGATCCTAAAACAGTGAGATGTGGATAAGCTGATACAAGAGGTGTCTAAAATGCTTCATATTCCTAAGTTCACCCCAATAAGCAGGGGAGTTTTCAGTGACCCAATTTACAGAACTCCCAGCCAAACAAAAAACAAGGCACCAAAAAGAAAGAGCAGGACAAGAACTCTGCCAAACATAGCATGAGGGTCTCCTTTCCCAAAAAGGTTACCCCCTTCTAACCTATGGCTATGCTGAGGCTCTAAACCCATCATGCCCAGGCACCCCTCTGGGTGCTGGCTTTCAAAAGTTACCTCTCAATAAGGTGGCCTAGCCGTCAATACTTTCTGACAAGTGGGTGCTCAACATAATCAGTAGAGGTTACAAGTGGAGGTTACATCCAGCTCTATTCAGGGGGTTCCCCCATACACTAGACCATCATTATTCCCTCCTATACCCTGGCACATGATGGACTCAGAGGCCATAGAGCTGGTCTCTCCTTCACAGAGAATGAAAGGATTCTATTCAGGAATTCTCCTGATCTCTATAAATGAGCTGTATTGGAGACCTGTGTTGGACCTATTCTCTCGGAATACTTTTATCAAGGCCCCCAACTTCAAGATGCTCACCCTGCAAATACTGCCAAACCACTGCTTCCTGGTGGCCATAGACTTGAAGGATGCATGTCATCATATGACCATTACTCAATGCTTCAGGTGATCTCTGTGATTTGTAGTGTCTGGTTTGCACTGTCAGTTCTCTGCATTGCCCTTTGAGCTGTCTACTGCAGCTCAGGTATTTACAAAATGCCTTTCTTCAGTAGTGGCTCACTGCTGGACTCTTAGCATTTATCTTTTTCCTTACTTGGACAACTTGCTGATCTGTGCAGAATCAGAAACCAAGTGTTTAGAACTGCAAGAGAAGGTCTTGACCTTACTCTTCCAGCTAAGACTCAAGTCATGCCTAACACCCTCATAAAGATTCATCTTCCTAGGGTGCTTAATCTACACCAACAAAACCATAGCCTTTTTTCCTGAAGATAAAGTCCTAGTATTCTAGCTAATGTTTCAAGAATTCTCAAGGAGGAATTCTAGGACTCTTGGTGTCCATAATTCTCATGATACTACTGGCCCATCTGCACGTGAGAAAAATTCAGTGGTATGTGCACAATTGTTGGACCCAGAACCTACATTTTCTGGAAGCCCAGTTGCCAGTGCTGGACCTCATCAGATGAGAATTATAGTGGTGGACAGCACAGGTGAGTTTCAGTCCAGGACTTCCCTTCTCCCCATCTGTTCAATCTGTCCAGATAGATATGTCTGACATCTCTTGGGGAGCTGTGTCAATGGTAGTGCAAGTGCAGATCACTTGGAGGCCCAAGGATGCATGGAGGCACATCAATATCAAGCAAATGGTGAAGGTGGGTGATCCACACCTTGAAAGTCCTTCACCACCTATAGACTCTGGGTCCTCTTTCTGTAGTTACTAACAATGCCACAGTGATGTGGTAGCCCTACAAATAAAGGAGTACAAGGTCTTAGTCTCTGTACTGGTTGGCAGCGATGGTCTGGGAGGTGGCTTTACAATATCCTCTGACTCTTCAGGCATCATAGATCCTGTCAGAGCAAAACTTTGTGGCAGACCAAGTAATCAGATCCTGGGCAGAGTCACATGAGTGGCAGTTCAAGGCAGTGGTGTTCCAGGACCTAGTCCAGATGTGGGGGGAGAGCAGCTTTAATAGATTTGTGCACCTCCTTTCAAAATGAATAGCTGGATAAACTCTGTTCTAGATATCTTTCCAACCATTGGAGGGCATACACATTATCTTTCACTTGGACGGGAATGTTCCTGTTTACATTTCCACTTTTCTACTGATTCACCAGGTGCTTATGAAGATTCAGACAGAAATGCCAACAATCACTGTGGTGATTCCCTATTGACCCAGGCAATCTCGGTTCTCCCTTGTAATGGTATTGGCCAAGGGCTATTACCACATACTTCCTCACACTCTGGATTTGCTCACATGGTATCAGGGGCAACTAGGGTACCCCACTTTGGGGCAATTGAAACTGATAGCCTGGATGATGCAATCTTGACTCCATTTTGCTACTTATTTGATGAGGATCTGCAGCAGGTCTTAAAGTAGTCCAGAAAACCTGCTACTAGTAAATCTTATGTTCATAAATGGATGAGGTTTTATAAGTGGTGCTTAAACAGGAACAGAGGGCCACTGATAATAACATCCTTCTGGTCTTGAAATATTAGTGTGAGCTACTTCTGTATGGCTTATCATATGCATCCATTAAAGTGCATTTAGAGGCCATCTCTGTTTGTCTGTTTTTGGATCACCCTCTTTCTTCTGTTCTTGCAAAATAGTTCATGAAATAAGTATTGAATATGGGACCCCTTCTCAAATAAATTACTGCTTTGTAGAATCTCAACTATGCTCTGAAAAACTTTACCTGATCACCTTTTGTAATTACAGCACAAACTGATCTGAAGCTCGTAATGAGCTAAACTGTTTTGCTTATTGCACTAACATCTGCAAGGTGAGCCTTTGAGCTGCAAGATCTCATGATGAGATAACCTTACCTTATTTTGCACAGGTATAGGGTTGTGTTACACACTAACCCCTCTTTCATGCCAAAAGTGGTCTCAGAATTCACCTTCAGTCTGGCAATTAACCTCCTTGTGTTCTTCCCATAAGGGAGAAGGAATATTTTATACCTTGAAGGTGCACTAGCAGTTCAAGTACTAACCTTAACAGAACATACTCTCTCAGGAAGGTTGATAGTCTTTTTTATTTCCTACACAGAGGCAAAGAAAGGTCAACCTGCCTCTAAGCAAACCAGTGCATGTTGGCTGTCCTCTGGTATTGTTTTTTTTTTCTTCCACCTAACATGGTAAGGTGACTCCAAGCATATTCTACTACAGACTACAGCCTTTTTCTCTTCAGTGGTATATTGGAAAGGACTGGACTCCAGTAGTATTCTAGAGGCAACAAGTTTGTTCTCTGTCCATGAAATAATAAAAGCTGGATATTTTTTCTAGATCCAGAATGGACTTTTCTAGGACCATTCTCCAGGGGCACCTGGACCCTTATCCTTCCTCTTCGCCCAGGTTGGGTAATTTTGGGAATATACCAAAATGTCAGTAAGGCAGTGAATTTGTTGAACATAGTACAATTGTATAAGGCTTACTTACCTGTAACAGCAGATGCTCATAGAATATACTGCCTTATTGGCAGTATCCACCCACCATACCCTTTTGGCATGTACATAGTTTGGGGTGTGTGTGTGTGTGTGTGTGTGTGTGTGTGTGTGTGTGTGTGTGTGTGTGTGTGTGTGTGTGTGTGTGTGTATGTGTGTCTATGTCTTTGTGTGCATGTGTGTGTGTGTGTGTGTGTGTGTGTGTGTGTGTGTGTGTGTGTGTGTGTGTGTGTGTGTGTGTGTGTGTGTCTGTATGTGTGTATATGTCTTTGTGTGTGTGTGTGTGTGTGTGTGTGTGTGTGTGTGTGTGTGTGTGTGTGTGTGTGTGTGTGTGTGTGTGTGTGTGTGTGTGTGTGTGTGTGTGTGTGCACATCTTCTTTGGCTTGTGAACAGTAATTGTTCACAAAGCTTGTGGTTCCATCTTCTCTTCCTGCTGGACCATAGAAAACTGAAAGGTTACTGTCTCTCTGTCTGTATGGTAGACCCTGTACTGCAAGGTGACTGTGCCATCACACCCACAGATAGACAGTGGGGGGGGGGGGGCTTTGAGCTTTAGTTGACTGCCAAACAAGGGTAGCAGAAAACTACTACCCAAATACTAGTAAGGCAGTGTGTTCTACGAACATCTACTGTTACAAGTAAGTAGGACTTACATAACTGTACTTTATACTTCTCTAACTTTCCCCTTGTTTCTGTATCCTCTTTGGTGCTTCTGTGTAGGACTATTTCTTCCTGAAGCTTTAATAGGCATTGCTTGTACAGCATGTGATGCAAAGACACTAAGGTGCACATTAACATTATTACATCAGAGCACACTAACTGTGATAGATAGGGATAGCAAGGACAGTGGGATAATTGTGCTATTATGCTTTAAAGGCCTTGATTTGTCCAAATGCTACCTAACAGTAACACAGTCAGGATAAGTCTGTTGTAGTTAACTTACTAAGCATACATTAGTGAAGTTTAATGTTAAGCAGGTTGTGGTCCACTTTAACACTGTAACATAGCTTAGGTTTGACCTTGTCTACACTGTTGGTTATATACTACAACAGGTTACAATGCTATTACTTTCTCTGCATATGTATGGTAGTCATAGGATCACAGCTTATAATAATATAAGTATTCACGCACAGCTGGAAAAGTTAAAGGCAACCCTTAGACTCAAGGTTTAACAGAAAATACTAGATAAGAAGCCATTTATGTGTTATCATCTGCATATGTTAACATAACAGGAATTCTTAACCCTTCAGGTGTTATATACTCCACCTCCTTCATTTCTGAATTTATTTCACATATTATCAAAATCATAACTAAAGTAAACAGTAAACAATTCATTGGACATCCCTGTCTTACACCACTCTTCATACAGAATGTATCTCTTGGCTTAACTGGACATTTACAAGTATTTTTACCTTATTATTACTATATCCTGACATACATAATTTCCTAATTTTCTCACTTATATTTCTCATTATCACCCATAAGATTTCATGCCTTATTAAGGTCTCCTATCATGACTTTCTCTTCTTCTTTTCTACTCATATCATCCACAATTTATCTATCATTAATAACTCCTGACAGCCCTTTCTTTATATAATATATATATATATATATATATATATATATATATATATATATATATATATATATATATATATATGACACACATGGGTGCCCTTCATAAGCTCGAAATACTGAAATCTCAAATTTCAGTATTTCGAGCCCAAGAAGCTGAATCCACAGAACAGTGAAAGTTCAAAAGTGTGAAATTCAAAACCTCGAATACCGGAGGATTTGAATTTCGCGCTTCTAAACTTCCACTGCGGTCATATCTTCAGGTAAGTATGTGTGTGTGGTAAGGGATTTGGGAAGGGGCTGTGGTGTGTGTCAGTGTGTTTTGTTGCTGTGATGTGTTTGTGCAAGGAGAATGTAGCTTGTATTGTGGTGTTTTGTGTGCGTTTGTATGCAGTGAAAACTCGGAGTGAGAATATTTAAGTGGGGGTGTGTGGGGGCTGTGGTGGTGCAGGGGGGCTTCCCCTCCTGCTTTCATGTAGCAGAAAGATTGTGTGTGTTTGTGTGGAAAATAGTGTGTGTGTGTGTGTGTGTGTGTGTGTGTGTGTGTGTGTGTGTGTGTGTGTGTGTGTGTGTGTGTGTGTGTGTGTGTGTAATACTACCACAAAATTCAAAACCTCCGGTATTCAAGGTTTTGAATTTCACGGTTTTCAGTTTTCGATGTTGTGTGGATTCGGCTTCTTAGGCTCGAGATACTGAAATTCAAGATTTCAGTATTTCGAGCTTCTGAAGTGAATCTATATATATATATATATATATATATATATATATATATATATATATATATATATATATGGATTCATTTCAGAAGCTCGAAATACTGAAATATTGAAATTCAGTATTTCGAGCCCATAAAGTGGAATCCTGAGAACAGCGAAAGCTCAGAAACACAAAATTCAAAACCTCAAATACCGGCAGTTTTGAATTTCTCAATTCTGAGGTTTCGCTGTGGTTATGGATTCAGGAAAATGTGTGTGTGTGTGTGTGTGTGTGTGTGTGTGTGTGTGTGTGTGTGTGTGTGTGTGTGTGTGTGTGTGTGTTAAGGGTTTTGGGTAGGGGCTGTGGTTTGTGTCAGTGTGTTTTGTTGCTGTGATGTGTGTGATGAGAATGTAGCTTGTGTGGTGGTGTTTTGTGTGTGTTTGTGTGTAGTGCGACCTCGGAGTGAGAATATTTAAGTGGGGGGGTGTGGAGGGTGCAGCCCCCCACATGGGGGGGTGCAGGGGAGCTTGCCCCCCCTGCTTTTATGTAATAGAGCACTTGTGTTTGTGTGTGGGGAGGATGGTGTGTGCGTGTGCAGTAGAAGTGCGAAATTCAAAATCTCCAGTGTGCGAGATTTTGAATTTCGTGGTTCTGAGTTTTTGTGGTTTCAAAAATTCGTCTTTCTAGCTTTGAAATACAAATTTTGATATTTCAGAATTTTGAGGCTATAAAGTGAATATATATATATATATATATATATACTATCTTTCATAATATTTTCCATTTTAGTTCCAAATCTCTTTTGTATTATTTTCATAAAGATCTTATAATCATTATTTTTCAATATCATTGCTCCTTCATCCATATGAATTTAAGTATTCCATTCAGACCACTCAGTTTATAGGGACACCTCTGATTTTTCTCAAAATTTTGAGAATTTCTAAGATAATAGTGTTAACATTTAAGATGTGTCCCTAGGGTCGCCTTTTCCTTAGTTATTTTTTACTTTGTTCCAAATTCTGTTGGTAAAAAGTTGAGAGATCTGATTCCACTACATAATTATTTATACATTGAAAAAGAAAAAAAAATATCCTTGTTTCCCATCTTTCCTGACCTAGAGTAGTCCAAATACAGCCTTTGCTGTATTCTGGACTTTTGGAAAGTTCCTGTGTTGCCCATTTCCTTTCTTGGATAAAGGGAGGCTTCTTTGTTCACCAGTGGCAGTGGGGAGCTTGGAGCAGCCTATGTATCCCTGGAGGAGTGTTCCCAGTACAAGAATCTGGTAGTCTATTGGCCATTTTGGGCCAATTTCTAGCTCTTTCAAGTCCCCCTGTATAAAACCCACTTTAGCGCAGCTTTGCGCGATTTTGCGCATAGAGCAGCATCGGGCAGCGCCGCTTAATTGGGTTTAAACCATTCTCGGCTCCACAAAGTCTGCTCTTCACTTTTTCCCTTAGAACTGATCTAGTTCTCATAATAAACACCCAATTTCCACTCTAAAGCCTGGCACTTGCTCACTAAAGCAATTATATAAGTCGGCACTAAAAAATTAAAAGCACTACAACCCTCACAAACTCCCCTTGAGTACTTTGTTCCTCATTGGCCCTTTTTTTCAATTATAAAGGAATTCCCAATACTATTCTAGCATGTCCAAAGGTCAGTTGTCAATCTCCTCTCCAGTCCAGCTGGTGAATCAGGGAATCTTGAGGCAATGTTACAACTGCCTCATGTACACAGACAACCCTCTCCTCCTCCCAACAAATTCCAACACATGTGAGAGATGCAACCATATAGCCAAACTGGAGGTTAAGCTCTCTCAACTCAGTACTGGCATAACCAGTCAGGAGGAGAAGGAAACCACACTCACTACAATTCCAGTCTCACATAGACCTACCATGACAGCAAACCAAACACATAAACACTCAAAAACATACTCGGAGACTCTAAATAAAAATCTGCCTAAGCAGCAGAGACCTCCAAAGCAGACACCCAAGCAACCGCTACCCCAATACAAAACACATGCAACACATAGCTCATAAATCCAGTGTGCCGAACAGTCACAGCCCTTAAGGCTAAACAGCACACCTGATACACTTGATACACTTGTAATAGGTGACTCTATCGTCAGGCACACTGACATCCCGCTCACCAGGCTGAACAAGGAGAAGGTCACGTGAGCGGCTTGTCGGGCACTAGGATCCGCCACATAACACAAGCACTCAGGTCACTCCAAGGCAAGTACAAATATGACTCAGTCATTGTCCATGCTGGTGTGAATGACCTGAGACATACCTCCCTGGACTACATGAAAAGAGGCATAGAGGAGCTCTCTGAGCATGTAGCCCAGGCCGGTATGACCCTGACCTTGAGTAGCATCTTACCCTCACCAAGAATGATACCACAATATGAAGACAAGATGATCAATTTCAACAATTGACTTAAGTATTGATGTCATTCAAAGGGGATCCAATGCCTGTCTGCCTGGGATGACATGCTCAACAAACCACGATGCTTCACTAGGGACGGCTTGCACCTGTCACCCCTGAGCTTTTGGATATTGGCAAAGGCTCTTGCCACCCCCATAGTGCCTTTTTTAGGCAAGGCTCAAAAGACAAACCCACCTCCATAGGTATCACAAGGGATAAGAAACTAAGAGTAATGCTACTCAACACCAGAAGTCTAAACCTCAAGATGCACTTTTCGAAACTCTCCTTAGCATGGAGAACATCGATATCTGTGCAGAAACAGAAACCTGGTTCAAGGCTCCTGAGAGCACCCCAGCACTACCAGGTTATACCTCATACCATGTTTTTCGGCCCCAAAACTTGGACCGAACCACAAAAGGAGGGGGAGTATCAATATTCGTCAAAGATACCCACACCTCCTGGTTGGTGGCACAGCACGAAGCATCAGAGACTATCCATGGGCAACTAACAGTGGGTAAAACTGCCTTCCAGTTTATAGCCTGCTACAGACCACCCTCCCAAACCCAGGAATCCCACTTGGCCTTCCTGAGAACACTGGAAAATATGAAGGTCTCTCCAAACACCATTATATTGGGCGACTTCAACTACCCTAACATAGACTGGGAGCATTACTCTAGCTCCAACACCCTACCCCAAAGGTTCCTAGAATTTATAAACTCAAATGCTATGGAACAACTTGTTGCCACTCCCACAAGAGGGGAAAACATACTGGACCTCATCATCACCAACATGGGGGCTCTATGCTCCAGACCAGAAGTATATCCCTCACTGGTAAGATCAGACCATAAACTAATCTCACTAGATATTCACATCCCGACCCCAGCCCCTGCCCAGAAAACCACAGTGAAAAACTTCTCTAAAGCAAATTTCACACTCCTCAAAACCGAGGTGGAATCCTTCAAAGCCCCCGGGCCTGTGGAAAATACGGCCCAGACCGCAGAATCCTTTATAAATGCATTCTATGAACACCTTCAGGAATGCATGGATCATGCAATCCCAAATAAAACCAAGTCCCAATCCTCCAAAGTTAGGCGTCCTGTCTGGTGGACCCCAGCCATAAACAAACTATACAATAGAAGGAGGAAGCTACTACATGATAGAGCAAAATCCAAAAAGAGAAGGCATCTCTGATCAGTATTAGCAAAAAACTATGGGCACTCATAAAATCGTCTAAGGCCAGCTTCGAGAGAAACATTGCACAGGACACTAAGGATAATCACAAGGCTTTCTTTAGTTATGTTAGGAACCTGGGTGGGAATTCCCAGATATGCTCAGAATTAGTCCAAAATGACAAAAAATACACCGAACCCACAGACATTGCCAACATCCTAGCTGACAGGTTCAGCGCAAACTTCTCCCCCTCCCTTCCCCACCAAAAGGGCAAATATCTATCCCAGCAGAGTGCTGCCCCCCTGACATCTCAGATGCTCAGGTAAGAGCCGCCCTCTCCAAAGCAAAAAACACAGCATCAGTGGGACCAGACGGTGTCCCGGGCTACGTCCTACATGAACTCCAAGAAGAACTAAACTCAAACATAAAACTACTGTTCAATCTCAGCCTTACTACAGGATATGTACCCAAAGAGTGGCGTACAGCAACAGTGGTCCCTCTCCACAAAGGTGGTGCCTCAACGGATCCTGGAAACTATCACCCGATAAGCTTGACTAGCTTGGTCTGCAAAGCTATGGAAAGGATCATCAGGGTCCTCATAAATAAAGATATTGGGGACCTACAGACACTGGATCCTACACAGTTCGGCTTTGTTAAGGGCAGACCCTGCCTCTTAAACCTGGTTGATTTCTTTGAAACAGTCACCAAGGCCATTGACGAGGGGAAGGTGGTCCACACAGCCTACCTGGACCTTGCAAAAGCCTTTGATACAATACCCCACTCGGGCATTATAGATAAGCTCACCAGCTTAAATATAAACCCCTATGTCACTAGATGGGTTGCAAACTGGCTCAAGGACAGGACCCACATGGTTAGAATTGCTGGAGCCATGTCAGACTCCAAACCAGTTATAAGTGGCGTCCCACAAGGCTCAGTCCTGGGACCTCTCTTGTTCGGTATATATTTCTCGGAGGTACAGGCTAACACGGAAGGACTGTGGCTGACCAAGTTCACAGATGACTGCAAACTGGGCGCCATAATAGACTCTCCAGCTGACACAAGCATCCTACAAAGGGCCTCATAGAAACAGGCAACTGGTGCCAGAGCCATGGCCTCAAACTAAATGCCAAAAAGTGTATAGTCATCCCCTTTGGCAAAAACAAAGGGCCCACAAATTACCACATAGGTGGTAATCCATTAAGTACAGGAGAAGTAATTAGGGACCTGGGGACCCAAGTTGATAGCAATCTCTCATTTGACAACCACGTGGCCAAAGTGGTTAGAAAAACATTTTATATAGCCCACCTAATCATGAAGGGATTCACATCTAGATCAGGGGAGGTCATCGTGCCTCTTTACTCATCCCTCATCAGGCCCATAATTGAGTACAATGCCCCTTTTGGGATGTACCTTACCAGACACCTGCAGCAACTGGAAAGACCCCAAAAGTACCTCACCAAGAGGATCAAAGGGCTCAAACAGATGCCATATGCTGCCCGGTTAAAGAAACTCCAGCTCTACTCAGTGGCATTCCGCCTGCTCAGAGGCGGTCTGTGCCTGACATATAAAGCCATGTCCAACCAGGAATTAATGGACATGCTGCACCTCAGAAAATCCAAATCCCATCGAGCTATGCGCTCGAGAGACTTGAACCTCAGCACTGAAATAAATAGGACATGCTGGAGGGACAGATTCATAACCCAGAGGCTCCCTTCACTCTGGAATAAAATCCCAGTCCAGGTTAGGCAGAGTCCCTCATTAACTCTCTTCAAGAGGAATCTTGATGAGTGGATGGGAGATAGTAGGTTTACCCCGGGTATCACTTCTCTGTCACTGTTAGACAGAGGCACAGTATACTAACCTCGAAAAAGGGCATAGCAAAATTCATTTAAAATGGGTGGCGAAAGCCAAACACACTCTGGCTAGGCTTATAAATGCCCTAGGGCAGATAGCCCAGTATGAACCTATGAACCTATGAACATAAAACCTTAATTTTACCATTCATTCAAAATCTTAAAAAATATTTTTTCCCTTTGCTTAAATTTTTGTACATTTAATCCCCTTTTCCATCTAGTCCTGCAGTTGTATTTACATTTACTTGTCCTAATACTTTATCGAACTCATTTAAAGTAATCACTTTTTCCAACTCTTTATTCTTTTTTTCTGTTAACTTTTTACTTTCCATGTTTTTTCACTATCTTCTTTATTTTTCTTTTAACATTTCTTGTACATATTGTTCTACACTATTCATAATATTTTCCTGAGTTCTTTCTATTTCTCCTTTTACATTTTTGAATTTCTCTCATTGCACTACCATCTTCCTTTACTAGTTTACATAAGTAACTTGATACGTCTCTTTTTCCTTATAAAAATATCTTTGCTTATATAACAATTCTTGTATTTTTTCCTTGATTTCTTTCATATAATTATTTTTCTTTGTCAAAGTGTTTTCAATCATTATGTTCTAAATCATCCAATGCATTACTATATGTCCTTTTATATTTTTCTTTCTCTACTTTTTGCACATCATATTACACTGTAAAACATTTTTTACATTGTTCCTTAAATACCATCCACCATTCAAATCAAGTTTTGTAAGATGTTCTCATAGTAATATGATCTTTCCATAACTGTATTTTAAATTTATTTCCTTCTTCATTCCATGCTTTCTCATTTATCCTTTTTATTCTTTTACCTATTTTAACATCTCCTTGTTTTCCTTTATCTCTAGCCATACTGCAAAATGATCAGAAAATCCTGTTTCAACTACCTTCCCTTCTCCTATAACTAAAGCTTCTGATTTTATAAAATAATCTAGTTCAGTTCAATACATAGTCCTTTTGTAAGTACATGAATTTTTGTCCCAAAGTTTTAAATTACCATATCTTATAACTTCTAGCAGTTTTTGTATCATTTCCTTTCTTTTTATGCTTGCTTCTTGAATCACAGTAAACATCTCCTGTTATTATAATATCCCTATTTATCAATACGTTGTCAAAAATCCGGTGAAATAACCTTTACCTTTCTTTACCATTAGTATAAATATATAATGTTATAATTCTATATTCTTGTTCTTTCCATTTTAAATCTACAATGGTTAATCTTCCCATTTTTGTTAAAGTTACATCTTGGTTAATCTTCCCATTTTTGTTAAAAATTACGCCTACTATCTTTAATGTATTTCTGCAGAATATGGCTATTGCAGAACATTTCTCATTTTCCAAATTCCAGATTATCTTTCATCTTTCCTCCCCATAGCTTCTCTGTTTGTAATCGTTCTTCATTTGTTAAAAATCTTGTGTCTTCTAATGTAATTATATCCACATCACATGTATTACCCAACTCCAAAATCCTTATTCTTTTTACCATATTCTTAATACTATTCACATTTACAGAAAGCACGCAGAAATTTTCATGTTTTTCTTCTTCTTAGATTCATAGTTTCATAAGTTTATAGCTAATTACTAGATGAGCTTTCTTAATGAGCCATTCTAAACCTTGCCAATTTCCCTCACAAAGGTGAGAATCAAACACTGTGTCTGTGAGTCAATCACCTTAACCATTATATCTACCCCAATCATTAGCTGTATATATTCTTTTCATCCATTTTTTCCTTTTTCTTTTATATTTATACCTTTACATTTTCATTTTCTGTCTTTTACCCTTCTACCAATAGAATTCATTTTTCTTTTACTGTCTCTCAGTTTATGTCTTCTTCATCACTTATTTCAAAACCTTCTTTGATGCCCTCTTTATTTTTCTCATCATTTTTTTTCTTCTATTTCTACTACTTCTAAACGTCCTCTTTGTTCATTTTCTTCTCTTTCTTTTTTCCTTACTTTCATTTTACAGTCCATGCATAAATATCCAGTTTTGTTACATTTATAATATTTCAATTCACAGTTTTTGCAATATGTCCCATTTCCCCACAAATATAACATTTTTTTTATCACCGTTACTTATCAAATGTCCTTTTTTTAATTTTGCCCTTGCTCTGCAATCTATAAAAGGTAATTTTTGGTAAAGGATATTGGGGTGAACACATAGTTTTATTCTCAATGTGATTGTTTCCTGCATTTTCTTATTTTTATTTTTTCCAGTTATAGTTAATATGTCAACATTTTGAATGATTTTGTCATAATCTCCCATGATATTTGTGCCCCATGTGATTTGTCAGATAACTTTCCACTTAGTCATACAGATGAATCATTGTGACGGGTATCATACAAAAAAGCCCCATCTTGTATGGTGTTTTATTAAATAACACCAGAAAAAAACTACTACCTTTCCACTACCTGCAAGGTTAATAAGTGGTACAGGTATTCTACAGAGAACAGGGCATGCACTAACTAACAAGTTATTTAAAAAGAAAATATGCATATATTTCCATTCCTTTACTGCATTTACAACTTAGATGATTACACTAAATACACTGCAATAAATATTATCTAATATAATAATACTATAAACAGGAAAATACATTTCCTGACCATAACACTGAATACTAAGTAGAAAATTCAGAATAGAATGCATTTTACAGGTTTCTTAAATAAAGATGATAAACATAATAAGATGTTGCAGTCATTCTGGTACTTCAAGATGTTATGCAAACAATAATTCCTGACAGGATGTGTGCTATTGTGGAAATAACAAATGCCCAGGAGTGTTCTTAGGACAGATGTCACAGGCAGAGGGCCTGTACACCCCTGGAAGGGGATTATTTCTATAATAACACAAACCTTGGATGGCATTAACATGTTTAGAAAATAAACTAAAACTGGTGAAATAAAATAATGAGAAATGCATCTTTTTTGAATTTATTTTAATTAATTTTATTACAATTTTGATATAAAATAGTCCCTTATTTATTTATTTACAGAAATGCATTATTGTAATGCAGTATTCTTTCTTTAAGTAAAAGATTTTAAGTAAAGCATACTTGATGATGATGAGATTGTATTATTTCAATAAAAAAAATTTGAATTTAAATATTTAATTATGCAATGTGTAACATTTTTAACTATTATTTTTTTAATTGCTTAAAAGTTGTAGAAAGATAGCATGTTTGTATAAGTTATAGTTTATGTTAGCAAGGTTATTTTGTCAAGTTTTGCTAATATGAAATAGATTTATTGCAATATTCATTTGCTTTTTTTTGGTATACAAAATGTTATCAATGCATTGAAAAGTATGCTGTTGGGTTACAGTGAGTTGTTCCTGCATTCAGATTTTGGGCTTTTTCTTCTGTGTTAGTTGTGTTTATGGTAGTTGTATTTTTATTCCTGTTGTACTGCTTTTTTTGTATATAGTATGCTGCTTCGCTTTCTATGTCTTCAGTTGCTGGTGTCCAGTAGTTTCTAAGGTTGGTTTCTGATGTGTGTCCTGTTATTGGTGCTGTTTCTCTCACTTTTAGTCCTGTTTCTGCAAGGATTTCTACAGCAGTCACTCTTACACTATAGCTGTTATATCGTCTGGAAAGGCTTGCTATGTTGCTTATCTATGGCATCATGTTTGCTAGTTTTTTTTTTTCACAAAGGTTCCTGGGTGTACCAGCATGTCTGAAGATGAAGATGTTCTTCTGTTTTTCTTTCTATATGTTTTTTTATTTTGTTTTTGCCAGTGGGTTTAGGGGTAACTTTGCTATATATATTTGACCTCTGTTTCTATCTTTCTTTGTTTCAATTGTGTTTGTATGTGTGTGTGTGTGTGTGTTTGTGTATGTGTGTATGTTTGTCATTTCCTCATGCATTTATACTGTTATATATCTTGTTCTTGTATGACATCTGACAGTATTGTGAAATAATCTGGTGTCTCTTGCCTTTGTCCTTCTCTTCCTTGTCATGCCATATAGAGCTGTAAATTGAAGCATACCATTGTTACCAGTCATTATGGTGTATCTGGTGACAGTACTTTGTTATCTTTTACTTTTTGCAGGTCTTCTTTTGAGTTTGAAAGATGATGGCAGGCATGGTCTTTGTTTTATTTTCTTTGTTTCTTTGTCATTAAGTGTAGTGCATTGTTTGCAATTTTGAATGATGGGACTGTCATTATGTTTATTTTTCTGTCATTATTGGTGTCACTTAATGTCCTGTTTAATCCTGCTCTTTCTTATGTATCGCTCTGCAATGAGCATTGTTCTCTTTCTAGTGTCCATATTTCAGTGTAGAATAGATTTATTAGCTCTGCTATATTTTGCATACCATCAATTTTTAAGCTTACTTTGATTTTTTTTTGTGTTGAGACTAGTCTTGCAGTGTGAACCCTGCCCATTTTATGTTTAGTAAGTATTTTCTCCTTTACTGTAGTATTTTATTTCAAGCAGTTCTTCATCTGTTATTGTTTTGAAGCTGTTTTCAGTTGTATTATTAAAAAGTTTTTGATAAAGTTGATGATTGGTCATCTCCTTCATTCTGGTTTCTTTCTGTTGTTGGTATTTGTGGTTGCTACAGATCTGTTATCTCTGTTTCATTTTTTTGTGATGTTTATGCTGACATCTAGCTGCTTTATGCTTTTTGTACTTTTAGCTTCAGAGATAGTGTATTATCTGTATTTTCTGTAGTTGATGTTTCTTACATTTCCTTATAATCATCTTCTGTATAGGTTCTTAATTTGTTCTGCATATTCTTGGTTGTCTTCTGTGTAGGGTGTGTATCTTTATTTAAATCTGTTGCATCTGTCACCTGAAATTTGATATTGAATGTACTTGACATTTTTTTAGCTGGTTCTATATTTTTCTATCATCATTTTGGAAATGTTCATTTGTGGTAATTTTTCGTGGGCTGTTTCACTGACATATGTGTTGACAGCTTGTGGGGGGTCTTGTGGCTTTTCTATTTTTTTACATTTTAATTTGCTATTACTTGATATATGTATATATATATATATATACATATATATATATATATATATATATATATATATATATATATATATATATACACACACACATACATACACAAACAGACATACACAAATATTTGCGTAGACATAAATGTAAATTTGTATGCAATTTTTATATATTTTTTCAAAGTATTTGTTGTTAATATTGCTCAGAAGGTGTCACTTTTTTAGTTTGGTTTGTATTATTTGAAATACTCTTGGTCTGTGTTTGTCAACACATACACTAAAATTGGAAGAATACATTGAAGGATTTCTATTAGGGGTTATTTGTTGTACTAATTATCTTACAGGCCAGTTTATATTATTTTATACTTCTATATGATGCATTTTAAGTTTCCTAAAGAGTGTGTAGTGGGCTTGTTTATAATCTGGTTTTATATACTGCTGTGGGTGATGTACCTTTAAATTTTTTCGCTGTTCTCCATCCTTTTCCCTATTTATTAACTGAATCTTCAGTATGTAGCACTCAACCTTCCATCACCAGAAAAAGGAACACTACCTGTCATTTGTGGAACAAAAGGACACTTACTAATGACTTGCTAACACATTTAAGAAGGAACTCTCACATGCACACATCTCAACTGTTCAGATTTTCATAAAATGTCCAGATTTTTTTTTTCATATTTTGGTCTGCTTCTCATAAAATTTGTGGTTTTCTGTCAAATCATTCAGGACTGATACAATGACAGATACTTGAGTTTCAGACTTCATATCCTTCAGACAATATATACTAAAGCAAAATCTATTACCCTAGCAACTTTCTAAGTTTATAAGAACAATATTTAAAATCTGTCCCCATTTTTTGGCCTTTGTCCCACCATTATTTTTAGCTTTGTCCAGAATTCTTGTGCTATGAGGTTGAAAGATATGCTCACAGGCTAATTAAAATGTGTTAATTTATACCTATAAAGCATTTTTCTGTTCAGTTAAAGTGATTCAGCACTATTTACAGTAAATGTGCGGCAAATCGTTTCAGTGTGGAACTGAGAGAAATATGAATTTTGAAAGAGCCAAAATGAGGAATATTTCTGCAGTATTGTTTTTGTATTTCTGTTTCTTGAACAACAAACTGTTTATTTATACTTCAAGCCTGCAAAGAGTGATGCCAGACAAATAACTTTATGATTGCTATTTAAGAATTAAGGACTGTCTCTTCAAATCTGATGTTATGCTGTCTTTCTATCTCACACTCTTTCTCAATCAAAAACACACACATGCAGACACACACACACACACACACACACACACACACACACACACACACACACACACACACACACACACACAAACACAAACACACAACACACACACACACACACACACACACACACACACACACACACGCACGTTTGCTTCTTATTTTTTAAACATGATTTTATCTATTTGTTTTATTGATTTACACTAGCTTAATGGCAAAGCCTTGTTTAGTGGGTGTAAAATGGTGGAAATTTGCTTTTTGCAGTCTGAGCTTCACAGTAACTTGATATGCTACTAGTGAAGCATTGGACTTGTTTTTCAGTGGGCATTACCTGTAGATTAACATCCTCCTGGAGCACATTAATTCTCCAATGGGATGTTAATATTAAAAATGTCCATTTTCTAGTTTAAATTACAGATGCACGCTTATATTTCAGGAAGGCTCTTAAGCAATATCTGATAAAACAAACAAAATGTCACTGCTCTATGCAGAGTGATATAACCTAGATCATATAACTATTTAATGTACTGCCACAGAATCCATACATCCTTCTCATTGTCTTCTTTTACCCAGCATCCTCTCTACCTCCTTCACTAACCCTACATCTTATAATTAAACCAAAAACTCATTTAAGTATCATTTAGTACTACCTCTGTGTTATACTTTCTTCCATTCTTTGCATTCTAAGACTACTAACTAATCCAAATCCCTCTTTATTTTACATCTCATAAACATCATCTAATACTAAATTACTGTATCTAAACACAACTTGAAACCAACTCTCATCATCACTACCAAATGTGTTCACAATGTGTTCGAACCAGTTATTTATTTCATCAACATTTAAAAATCTACAATGCTATGTTCAAATGCTCATTATTTGTACTACCTTTGCTCTTTGTTTATCTTGTTTGCTTATTATGTTTCATGTTCTGCATCCATATGTGGGTCAAGCCAAATGATTAATTAATCTAATAAATTTAAACAATGGAGAGATTAAAAATGTTTACTGAAAAGGCTATATAAAAAAGGTAAATTAAGAAATTAAACCATGTTTATCAAATTTGCCCAAAAAGTAGCAAATTAAATCAAAAAACAAGGGACACTGGCTGCCCTTGGGTCTATATTATAACATCGAAGTCTAAAAACATTGAATGTTATAATATCGACCCCATTCAATCGAAACACCAGAAAACTGAACAATCAGAATAGCTAATTTTTTCCCAGGGAAAACATTTGCTGTTCCGACAAACATACACACAACTCAAGCACACCAACATAAATAATCCACACATATACACTTCACGAAACCCTACACTAAACCAGACATACACCACTAGCTATCCACTTACCTTAACCCAACCCTAACCCTAAGGTCCCTAACTATCGCACACTCACCTTACCCGCTCCCTAACTCTAACTCACCTACCCCACCCTAACCCTCATGTCCACACAATCGCACATTTACCTGACCTGCGCCCTAACCCTAACTCACCTAACCGATGCCCAATCGCATACTCACCTTCATTCGCACACTTACCTTAACCCAGTCCGTAACCTTCGTTCCACAGTTGAGGAAATAGCGAAGCTGCAGAAACGGCCTACTGAATACTTTCCCTAGGAAAGTATTCGGTGTTCTGCAGCTTCGCTATTTCAAGTGTTTGCTCTACTGGGTTTGATATTATAACATTCGAAGTTTTTGAACTTCGATGTTATAATATATCCCGCTGCCCTTATAATGGATTCTCTCCTGATGTTGCATAACTTTTTAGGCCTGCAATTTTTCTCAAAAAAAAAAAAAAACAGTATTCAACATTTAAAAGTAAAATTGTAGGGCTGGAATGAGAGTAAACATAGCAGAAATTGTATTTTAGTCAGATCATTCATTAGAAATACACAATACACTTAGCAAAACATTTCATTTGCCCCTAGAGGTGGCAACATAATCATTGATCATTTTACAGAAAGAATTTGCATGTTACTAAAAAGGACCCAAAGAAACTAAAGTTTATTTTGAAATAAAAAAGAATGCCAGAAGCTTCCCTCTGGGATTTGTATAAATCTTTCCTTAGGGTCTGCTAATCAGATTTTCAGCTAGAACAAAAACAAATTAATGTAGAATAAACACATCTGGAATACAGACTCCAACTACTGACAAATAGAAAATCCAGTGGCCAACAAACACTTCATCTACAGTATGCAACTAGAAATTAATCCAATGTAACAAAAAAACAGGAGGTAAAACTTTAATTGAGAAATGAGTAGCAATAATATCTGAAGGACAAACTAAAAAAGTAAAAGTACAATAGCAATTTAGTAGCACATATCAAGGTGTGTACGGCTGTATTGTAATAAGAACACAAACATGACATTTTTGGGTAGTGCAGAGTAAATTTGAAATGAAAAGTAAAAGCAGCTGAATTATTTCATGCCTTTGGCAAGAAAATGGTCACTCAAAGAAGTGCAGAGCTGTTATGGAAACTTACTTCATTAAAAGACACATAAAAAAAGGAAAAGTTAATCTTTCTTTAAACACATCAAGAGGGCCAGATGGCAGTGGACATACATCCAAGTGAAATACAGTTTATGTGAACATTTTTAGACATATTGCTTGTAATTACTGGAAAGTGTGCCACTTGTGACAAAAAAAGTACCCACTATAGTCATTCTCAAGAAAATAAAATACACCATTATGACAACTATGTATCATTTTCATTGTTAAATCCAGAATAAATTTAGGGGGTATTTTAAACCCTACCCCCTAAAATAAATGGATGTGTGAAATGACTGAAACTTTTAAGGAGACTGAAGAAATATTGCATTGTGATCAGTTATATGTTATTATGCTATTCCTTCAAACTGTAAGTAAAGCAGATGCTCCTTATAGCAAATCATTATTTAATATAACTGATTTGTGGATTTTATTTTCTGTATTTCTTAAGTTTATTTTTTATTTTTAATTTACCTTCCCCATAAGGCAAACGAATGTGATGAGCACAGAAAGCTTGCTGATTCTCTTCTGAAATCAATACTAGATGTGTGTTAATGATAAAATCCCAAAATGTTGAAAGCCGTGTTTGTAGATGCATCTTCATGTTCACTAAGGCACTGAGAGACCCTTTAGTACCGTGCTGTTCTGTATAAAGCTGCCAATGTTTGTACCGGTTTGTTAGACTTTGTATAGATATTCCAAAATGTTCTTTCTTGCCAGGAAACAATTACTCAGACATTCTTTTTACTTGTTTAGTTGTTTTTAATTTGATAACTAGGTAATTGAACTGATCATCAGACTTCATTCAACTACAGCCCTAGCCACAAGGGGCAATAGAAAGAAAACAATATAGCAGTGTGTCAGCAGAGTATTCTGGTAATTAAAAATGCTGTGTACAATTAATAATATTCAAGTCTAATATGCATTTGGAAGCAGTAATTAACGTACGTATATAAATTCATCAGGCTTATGTTACCATAAGATATACGTGATGTTCTTTCAAGTTATAAGCAAATGTGACAATCTGCTTTGGCTTCCTATTATATTCAAATCATATGCATTTAACTACTTACTTACCTAAACAATCTACTCTCCAAAAACACTACAGAAATAGACAATTCCACTGTAATAGCAACAACCAATATTCAATGCTCACGTTTTACAGTACTTACATAAACGATCTACTATCCAAGGACACTACACAAGTTAACAATCATACCATAGTAGCAACAGCCAATATACAATGCTCGCGTTTTACAGTACTTACATAAACGATCTACTATCCAAGGACACTACACAAGTTAACAATCATACCATAGTAGCAACAGCCAATATTCAATGCTCTGGTTTTACAGTACTTACATAAACGATCTACTATCCAAGGACACTACACAAGTTAACAATCATACCATAGTAGCAACAGCCAATATTCAATGCTCTGGTTTTACAGTACTTACATAAACGATCTACTATCCAAGGACACTACACAAGTTAACAATCATACCATAGTAGCAACAGTCAATATTCAATGCTCTGGTTTTACAGTACTTACATAAACGATCTACTATCCAAGGACACTACACAAGTTAACAATCATACCATAGTAGCAACAGCCAATATTCAATGCTCGCGTTTTACAGTACTTACATAAATGATCTACTATCCAAGGACACTACACAAGTTAACAATCATACCGTAGTAGCAACAGTCAATATTCAATGCTCGCGTTTTACAGTACTTACATAAACGATCTACTATCCAAGGACACTACACAAGTTAACAATCATACCATAGTAGCAACAGCCAATATTCAATGCTCGCGTTTTACAGTACTTACATAAACGATCTACTATCCAAGGACACTACACAAGTTAACAATCATACCATAGTAGCAACAGTCAATATTCAATGCTCTGGTTTTACAGTACTTGCATAAACGATCTACTATCCAAGGACACTACACAAGTTAACAATCATACCGTAGTAGCAACAGCCAATATTCAATGCTCTGGTTTTACAGTACTTGCATAAACGATCTACTATCCAAGGACACTACACAAGTTAACAATCATACCGTAGTAGCAACAGCCAATATTCAATGCTCTGGTTTTACAGTACTTACATAAACGATCTACTATCCAAGGACACTACACAAGTTAACAATCATACCATAGTAGCAACAGCCAATATTCAATGCTCTGGTTTTACAGTACTTACATAAACGATCTACTATCCAAGGACACTACACAAGTTAACAATCATACCATAGTAGCAACAGCCAATATTCAATGCCCGCGTTTTACAGTACTTACATAAACGATCTACTATCCAAGGACACTACACAAGTTAACAATCATACCATAGTAGCAACAGTCAATATTCAATACTCGCGTTTTACAGTACTTACATAAACGATCTACTATCCAAGGACACTACACAAGTTAACAATCATACCATAGTAGCAACAGTCAATATTCAATGCTCGCGTTTTACAGTACTTACATAAACGATCTACTATCCAAGGACACTACACAAGTTAACAATCATACCATAGTAGCAACAGCCAATATACAATGCTCTGGTTTTACAGTACTTACATAAACAATCTACTCTCCAAAGACACTACACAAACAGACAACTGCACCATAATAGCAACAGCCTCTATTTGATGCTCTGGTTTTACAGTACTTATATAAACAATCTAATATTCAGATGCTCTACACAAATACACAATTGCTCTGTAATAGCAACAGCTACAATTCGATGTTCGGGTTTTACAGTACTTACATAAATAATCAACTATCCAAAGACACCACACAAACAGACAATCATGCTGTAATAGCAACAGCAAATATTCAATGCTTGAGTTTTCCAATACTTTCATAAACAATCTACTATACAAGGCACTACACAAATAGATAATCTTGCTGTAATAGCAATAGCCACTATTCGATGCTGGGGTTTTATGGTACTTATCTAAGCAATGTCCTATCAAAAGACACTACAAAAATGGACAATCATACCATACTAGCAATAGTCAATATTCGATGCTCAGATTTTACAGTATTTACATAAACAATCTACTATCCAAAGACAATACAGAAATAGAAAACCACACCATAATATCAACAACCAATATTCAATGTCTGGTTTTACAGTACTTACATAAACAATCTACTAGCATGAAACATGACCTATCAGAGCCTCTGGAATTGCCATTTAACTATAGCCTCCAAACAGGCTTCATGCCTCATGAATGTAGAACAGCAGCAGCCATCCCTCTGCACTAAGATGGGCCATCTACAGACCGTGGAAACTACAGACCCATAAGTCTTACTAGTCTTGTATGTTAAGCCATGTAATGAATTATCATGGAAATGATCAATAGTGATATAGTAAACCTCTAGACACTAAACCCAATCCAGTTTGGTTTTGTCAAGGCAGATCATGCCTACTCAATCTGGTGGACTTCTTTGAGAAGGTCACTAAAGCAATAGATGAGGGAAAAATGGTTCACACTGCTTACCTTGACCTGGCCAAGGCATTTGATACAATATCATACTCGGGCATTGGTGACAAACCCAAGAAGTTAGGTACAAACTCGTATGTTACCCAGTGGATAGCCAGCTGGCTCACAGGCAGAACCCAGGAAGTTAGAATTCGTGATTCCACCTCTACAAAGAGGCCAGTCATAAGTGGAGTCCCTCAGGGATCAGTACTTGGACTGCTCCTTTTTGGCACTTACTTCTCTGAAATCAAGGCCAATGTCAGTCGTCTCTGGCTGATTAAATTTGCAGATGATTGCAAATTAGGAGCTGTCATTGAATCCCACACTGACACAAATGTTCTTCAAGAGGGGCTGACACAGACAAATAACTGGTGTCAGAGCCTTGGACTAAAACTAAATCTCAAGAAATGCATAATAGTATCCTTCGGGAAGTCATCCACCCTTGGTAACTATCATATTGACAACACACCCCTTAGAGTTGACCCAGCAGTCAGGGGACTTAGGGACACACATAGATAGTAATCCAGCCTTTGACCATCATGTGTCTAAAATAGTGTGGAAATCATTCTATGTTGTGCAGCTTATAAACAAAAGTATGGCATCCATGTCCAAGGAAGCCATTTGTTCCACTATACTCAGCATTCATCAGACCTATTATTGTATACAATGTCCCCTTTGGTATGTACCTAACCAGGCATATCCAACAATTGGAACATCCACAGAGGCTCCTCACTAAAAGAATGCAGGGCTTAAGTAAAATGTCATGTGCAGACTGCCTCAAGGCTGTATCCCTGTATTCTGTCTTGTACAGGCTTTTGAGGGGAGATCTATGCCTGACATACAGGGCATTGTCAGACTCCACACTGATGGACCTCTTGCATATCCACAAATCAAATAGCACCAGAATTACTCATTCTAAAGACTTAAACCTTGTCTCTGATATAAATAGGACCTGCTGGAGAGACAGGCATTAACAACCATGTGAATCAGGGTTTCTCCCTAACCCAATTCAAGTGTAACTTGGATAATTGGATGAGGAACAGGAAATTCATCCCTGGTTTGGCACCTATGTCTGTAATGGACACAGGCAATCTATAAATGGTTCATCTCCCAAGCCCTAGCTTGTAAATTTTTCATCTCCCAAGCCCCTGCTTACACTCATCAAGGGTATCAGAACTTGTCAGAGATTTGGGATGCATAGCTAGGCTTAAAAAGGCTCTTGTGGTTGTTAGACTAGTAAACACCTATGAACCTATAATCCAAAGACACCACACAAATAGACAACTGCAACCATAATAGCAAAAACTACAATTTGATGCTAGGGTTTTAAAGTACTTATATAAACAGCCTACTATCCAAATATACTACAGGAATATACAACCTCACCATAATATCAACAGCCAATATTTGATGCTCAGATTTTACAGTACTTATACAAGCAATCTACTCTCCAAATACACCACACAAATAGACAATCACACCATAACAGGAATAGCCGATATCTGATGCTCGGGTTTTACACTACTTATATAAATAATCTACTATCCAAAGACACTAAACAAATAGCCAATCACACTGTAATAACAACAGCCACTATTCGATGCTAGGGTTTTCCAGTATTTACATAAAAAATCTACTATCCACAGGCAATACAGAAATATACAATCGCGCAGTAATAGCAATATTTGAAGCTCAGATTTTACAGTACTTACATAAACAAAACTGCTAAAGGTAAACTAGTGGGAAACTGAACCACAACATGCATCGACCCCTCCCTGTTGATGACTACTTTTGTCATATCCTCCCATGTAACCCCAAGTTCAACTCCACTATAAACAAAAATCAAATACCTTTTAGAAGGTCTAGAATATTCTTTGTTTTAGGACACCCCAAATAATCAAGTTACTGAGTTCTAGCAATATATATATATATATATATATATATATATATATATATATATATATGTTTATTTATTTTAAATGATGTTTAATGTCTTTAGAATACATGCTGCCACAGCATGCTAAAAAATATAAGTTTGCTTTTTCTATTATGCATGGTTAAAATAAAGTATATATGATTTGTACATAAAATATTCTACACAGAAGCAGGATGGTTTTGTGTGTGTGTGTGTGTGTGTGTGTGTGTGTGTGTGTGTGTGTGTGTGTGTGTGTGTGTGTTGATGTATAATGGGTCAAAAATTTTGTAATATTCAAATAGTTGCCCTTTCAAAACAATCATTTTTTTAATGTCTTGTTAAAAATGTAAACCCAGGAAAACAATTGAGTCCAAACAGGCTGTGCAAACTTTTATTCCATAAAAACAGGTAAAATGGTGATAAAACTGTGAGCGGTTTCAGGATAACCCTTCATCAGACAATGGAACAGCTTTCATGAAGTCTATTTAAATACATTTAAAACACAACCACCAATCATCTCACTGTCCTCCTTTTCCTAAGGGCTGGTCTTAAAGGTATACATGTATTTAACCCTAGTGGATAATTTGCTGCTAGCTCTATAATCCAGTGTAGTTCATTACACTCAGTGACATTCACTATGCCCCCCCCCCTTTTACTCATATGAGTAACCTGTATAACCATGAATTTAAAGGTGTGTGTTGGCTTCTTAGAGGTATGCACATACAGAGCATTGCATTCATCTTTCTGTCTAATGCTGTACAAATGATGTTGTATTCTAATTTTCAGTTTGTTAAAAATGAATTCAGTTTTAAGAAATATTGATGTTAAAGGCTGGAGACATCATTTCATTTAGATCTCATATTTGGTATGCTCTACATGTATTTGGAGTTTTAGCCTCATCTATGTCCACAACAATATGTTGGTCAAATATCTTGGTTTGGTTCAACCACCTGCAAGAGGACTAAACTGTTCTCAGATACCAGTTATTCTGATGATGTTATAAAGTCCATTCTCCATGTCTACTAGTTGGCCAGTTTTATTTGAATTATTTTTGAATTCCTTCTTTAATTTTCTAATATCTGATTCCTGTTTTATCCTAGCTGGGGAGTGGAGAGTCAAGCTTATCTTAGCTAGCAGTAGATATAAGACACAGAAGCAATCCTGCCTGTATGGATGATGCTCCACATAGCACTAACACTCACACACACACGCACACAAACACACACACACACACACACACACACACACACACACACACACACACACACACACACACACACACACACACACACACACACACACACACACACACACACACACACACACACAAAAACACATATGCTTATGGATATGTGTGATTCATGGGATCATCTTGTCAACTCATTAATTCGTCTTTGAGCTGATGGAGAAAACAGGACCTCACCACTTTCCTCAATAAAAATTCACATTGACACATGATGGCATGCAGAGTTTGCAGGGGTGGAAATGAAAATGAGAACCTGGCACTGTGAGGTGGCATTGGTAACTCATGCACTGCTCTACAACCCCCCACCACCTTTTGAATTCAGTCAGCCTTCATAAAGTCCCCTGCATTTACTCCTGTATTTAGACATTTGTATTTATTTTATTTATATTTTCTTGAGTTGATT
Organism: Protopterus annectens; assembly: GCF_019279795.1. NCBI lineage: Eukaryota > Metazoa > Chordata > Ceratodontiformes > Protopteridae > Protopterus > Protopterus annectens. The sequence continues at coordinate 627,971,195 of NC_056725.1, read as the reverse complement.
AGTCACACTAAGCCAGCAGCCTCTTTTCAGGGGATAGCTGAGGTGGTATTTATACTGACAAGGGGGGGGGGTTGCTCATGCACTGGGGATTTACCCTCTAATTTTTCAAATGTCAAGGAGCACTTCCATTCCTAGTGAAGTAGTGGTGAAGAAGTGATATATTGGAGGCTAGAAGGTGTGTGGAGTGTAGTCAGGAGAATGTTGAACAAATACAGAATAAATCAAAAGAGCAGAAAGTGTTTGTGGAGTGGCAATAATCACTGAGCACATGAAAGCTTATGAGACATGATGGATGTTAGTAATGGGCAGCGCTTAGCTGTCTGCAATACTAAGGGTCCACAGGAACAGTGGGTATTAGAGAGCTGGCCAGAGGGTGATTACGTATAAGGAACTGGCACAGATGATAAAAAGTAGAACCAGGAGAGGATTCAGTGGTTTCATGAGTTGAGATTCCAAATCATATAGTACTGTATTTAATTTATTTATTTGTTTCTCACTGAATATTAACTCAGCTGAAGTTGTGGCTGTCTCTCTACAGAGTACTTGTTAGAATTTCTGTGTAGCCGTTGATAGCAGTGGGGGGTAGTTTCACCTCATCACTGACCTTCTGTCCTGTCTTATGTAAGTGGTACATTTTGGGTTATCTCTGCTTAATATCTGAGCTTTGGCTGGCTAAGATCTATCTGAAATCAACTGGATGTCTAAGTGAATTTAAGTACATTTTTATCTGCTCTTTTTCATATAGTGCTGTATTTAATTTATTTATTTGTTTCTCACTGAACATTAACTCAGCTGAGGTTGTGGCTGTCTCTCTACAGAGTACTTGTTAAAATTTCTGTGTAGCCATTGACAGCAGTGGGGGGTAGTTTCACTTCATCACTGACATTCTGTCCTGTCTTATGTAAGTGGTACATTTTGGGTTATCTCTGCTTAATATCTGAGCTTTGGCCAGCTAAGATCTACCTGAAATCAACTGGATGTCTAAGTGAATTTAAGTACACTTTTATCTGCTCTTTTTCATATAGCACTTATTTTAATTTATTGATTTGTTTCTCACTGAACATTAACTCAGCTGAAGTTGTGGCTGTCTCTCTAGCATTAGTTCCCCACCCACCCTCCCTGTTCTTGTTTTGGAGTTAATGTTGGTGGCTTTGAAATTGCCTGCCCCTCTTGTAGATTTGTATTTGGATACTCCTTCTGGGCCCATCTCATTTGCTCACTCAGCTGAGTGCAGTGAGATCATATTCTGACTTCAGGCACTCCTATTGTGTACAAAGAGAACATTTGGGAAGGACAACCCCTGTAGCCTCCTAATCCTGCTCTATTCCCTCCCTCAAAAAATAAATAAATAAATAAAATATTTATTTTATTCAGCTGCTCTTACTGTAACTGTCTTAGTTGCTGTTCTGCGTGCTGTCTGTTCAGTCGCTCTTACTCTGCACTTGTTACAGCTTGTTAGTAGCCTCCTAATTTACTGCTTTCTGCACTTGTTTTTTAGTCATTTGTTAACTTGATTGCATTTATTTGAACTGTATTTGCCGTAGTGTTGGTACACACTTGGGTGTGCTAGCCTGCACTGTAATTTGAATTGTATTTATTGCTGTTTAAGCTGCTTTTCTGTAAAATAAAAAAAAAATCTAAGCTTGTTTCCTGTCTTTCCTGTAACTAGTCTAGTCCAAATACAGACTTAATTTTATCTACCACAGGAAGAGTGGGTTTTGGCCCAGAAATTGAAATCCATAGCCATTTGGGCAGTTTTTCCATCTCTTTCTACTTTCTGGTTTAAAAGCCCGTTTTGTGTTTGGTCCCCACCTTTCCTGTAATTAGTGTAGTCCAAGTACAGATTTGCTGTATCCAGGACTGTTGGTAAGCTTCTGAGCCCCCAAGCCCTTCTGTGTTGGAGAGAAGCCTTCTAGCTTATCAGTGAGAGTGGTAAGCACTAGGTAACCTATCTACCAGAGGAGGAGTGGTTTCTGGCCCAGAAATTATAGTTTATTGGCCGTTTGGGAAGCTTTTCCATCTCTTTCAACCTTCTGATTTAAAAGTCTGTGTTTGCACTTGTTTCCTGCCTTACCTGTTACTAGTCTAGTCCAGGTACAGATTTGCTGTATCCAGGAGTCTTTGTAAGCTTCTGAGCCTCCCAAGCCTTCCCATGTCGGAGGGAAGTCTTCTAGCTTATCAGTGGGAGTGGTAAGCATCAGGTAGCCTATCTACCACAAGGGGAGTGGTCCCTGGCCATGAAATTATAGCTATTGGCTGTATGAGCAGTTTTTTCCCATCTCTTTCAACTTTCTGGTTTGAAAGCCGCACTTGCCCCTGTTTCCCGCCTTTCCTATAACTGGCCTAGTCCAGTTACATAGTTGCTGTATCCAGGATTGTTAGTAAGCTTCTGAGCCCCCAAGTCTTTCTGTGTTGGAGGGAAGCCTTCTAGCTTATCAGTGGGAGTGGTAAGCACTAGGTATCCTATCCTCCATGGGAAGAGAGTGTTTTGGCCTAGAAATTGTAGTTTATTTGGCCGTTTGGGCAGTTTTCCATCTCTTTCAACTTGCTGGCTTAAAAGCCTGCATTCCCCACCTTTCCTGTAACTAGTCTAGTCCAGGTACAGATTTGCTGTATCCAGTACTCTTTGTAAGCTTCTTAGCCCCCCAAGCCTTTCTGTGTTGGAGGGAAGCCTTCTATTTTATGAGTAGGAGTGGTAAGCATTAGGTCACCTATCTACCACAAGAGGAGTGGTTCCTGGCAGAGAAATTGTAGCTATTGGCTGTTTGGGCAGTTTTTTTCCATCTCTTTCAACATTCTGGTTTAAAAGCCGCACTTGCGCTTGTTTCCCACCTTTCCTGTAACTAGCCTAGTCCAGATACAGAGTTGCTGTATCCAGAACTGTTGGTAAGCTTCTGAGCCCCGCAAGCCTTTCTGTGTTGGAGGCTTAAACTCTGTGCTTTGGCCGGCTCAGACCTACCTGCAATCAACTGGACATATAAGTGAATTTAAGTAAATCTTTATCTGCACTTTTTTTAAATAATACAGCATTTAAATTGAGTTATTTGTGTTGCATTGAATACTATCCAGCTGGAAGTTGTGGCTCTGTTTTTTCAGTTAATGCTTGTTAGAATTTAGTGCTAATTAGAATTCCTGCATAGCCAGTGATAAGTGGGGGAAGTTTCACTTTATTGATATTCGGTTTCTGCCTTATATAAGTGGTACATTTTGGATTATTTTCTGCTTAAACTCTGAGCTTTGGCCGGCTAAGACCTACCTGCAATCAACTGGACGTATAAGTGAATTTAAGTAAATATTTATCTGCACTTTTTTCAAATAATACAGCTTTTAAATTTATTTATTTGTGTTGCATTGAATACTATCTAGCTGGAAGTTGTGGCTCTGTTTTTTTCAGTTAGTTCCTCACCAACCCTCCCTGCTTTTGTTTTTGTGTTAATCGTGGTGGCTTTGAAACTGCCCTCCCCTCTTGTAAATTTGCATTTGGATACTCCTCCTGGGCCCATCTCATTTGCTCACTCAAAAAAAAAAACTTTATTACTTTATTTTGCTTTTGTGTCATCTTAAAAGTACTCAATTGAATTTATTATTGCTTGGTGTAACTATCATTCTAATCCTCTTTGTTTAAGCACTTGGGCTTCAGACCAGTTGTTTTACATTAAGAAGGTTTGTGGTCTGCACTGTTGTGGAAGAACAGGTAGCTTACATCCTTTTAAGTTGGGAACTGCTGATTGAAGGCTCAGTGTCTGTTATTCTAAGGATGTATTAGTTCTGGTTTAAGTACTTGGGCATCAGGCCAGTCATTTTACATTAAGAAGGTTTGTGGTCTGCACTCTTGTCCGAGGAGAGGCTGGACTCTGCCCTTCTGAGGTGGGAATTTCTGGTTAGAGGCTCATAGTGCCTGCATATTTGAACTGTTTCTTATTGAAATTGGTGTGTCTTGTTTGCTGTCGCATAAACTAGATTCAGGCCTGCTGAATCTAGCTTTGTTTGTATAATTTGAGCACTAATCCAGGCCTTCTTTTTTGGAGAAGGTTCCTCTGCACCCCAGTGGCAGGAGTGTGCAGTTAGAACTTGTCTGATTGAAGACTACAGGAACAGGGCTCAGTTTTGAGATTTTTTTACTGGTTAATTGGGTAATTTGTTTAAAAGCCTTTTCTGATTGCTTGTAGTCATCTAAAGCTGTTTTAAGTGTATTTTTTACTGTTTGTAGTCATTGAAAGCTGTCCTAAGTGTATTTTTTACTGTTTTTGCCTTATCTTTTAAAAAAATGTCCTTGTTTCCCACCTTTCTAAGCTAGTATAGTCCAGTTTTCAGGCTAATGCTGAATTCAGGGCTGTGTTACAAGTTTCTGAGTTGCCCATACCTTACTTAGATAGAAGGAGGTTTCTCTGTTGACATGTGAGCGAGGGAGCTTTGAGCAGCCATCTGTCCCTGGAGGAGTGGTTCCAACCCAGGAGTTTGTAGTTTACAGGCAATTTTGGGCTAATTTCTATCTCTTTTATTTCCCTGCTGTAAAAACCACGTTTGCACGGTTTTGCACGTCAGTTAGCTAGGGCTAAATTATTCCCGGCTCCACCAAGTCTCCTCTTTAGTTTTTCCCTTGAAAGTAGTCTAACTCTCAGTCCAGCACTTTCTCAGACCTAATAGCAAGCACTAATTTACCTCAACACTTGATTGCTCAGCAGGGCAAGGCTCATTATTCACCCCTCACCAACCAAGCAACTAAGCAGCTCACCCTACTATTCAGGCATGACCAAAGGGCAATTTCAGGTATACTCTCCAGTCCAGCTGGTAAACCTGGGTATCCTGAGGCAATGTTACAACTGCCTCATGTACACAGACAACCCTCTCCTCCTACCACAAAACATTAACATATGCGAGAGATGCAATTATATAGCTAAAATGGAGGCTAAGCTCTCTCCACCCAAGACTGGAACAGGCAGTCATGAGGAGAAGGATAACACTTGTACCACACCTCCAGCCTCACATAGACATACTAAACCAGCACTGGCAAAAAATACACATAAATACACAAAATCATACTCAGAAGCTCTAAATAAAAACCTGCAAAAGCATCAGAGACCTCCAAAGCAGACACCCAAAAAACTGCACCTCCCATCACAAACCAGACAACACATAAAACACAAAATCAGTGTGCCGCACAATCACAGCCCTTAAGGTGAAATAACATACCTAACACCCTAGTAATAGGTGACTCTATAGTCAGACACACTGATGTCCCACTCACTAGGCTGGAGAAGGAGAAGGTTACTGTTAGCTGCCTGTCGGGAGCCAGAATCCGCCACATAACACAAGCACTCAGGTCACTCCAGAACAAGTGCAAATATGACTCTGTCATTGTTCATGTTGGTGTGAATGACCTGAGACGTACCTCCCTGGACTACATGAAAAGAGACATGGAAGAGCTCTCTGATCATGTAGCCCAGGAGGTATGGCCCTGACCCTGACTAGCTTCCTGCCCTCACCAAGAATGATACCGGAGTATCAAGAAAAAATGATCAGTTTCAACAACTGTCTAAGCTTCTGGTGTCATTCAAGGGGGATCCAGTGTCTGTCAGCCTGGGACAACATGCTCGACAAGCCTCATTGCTTCACAAGAGACAGCTTGCACCTGTCAATCCATGGCTTTTGAATAATGGCCAAGGCTCTTGCTGCCCCCATAGTGCCTTTTATAGGCAAGGCTCAAAAGTCAAACCCACCTCCATAAACAGCACAAATAAAAAAATGAGGTTTATGCTACTCAACGCCAGGAGTTTAAATCTCAAAATGCATGTGCTTGAAGCACTCCTCAGTATGGAGAACGTTGACATCTGTGCAGCAACTGAAACCTGGTTCAAGGCTCCACAGAGCATCCCAGCACTACTGGGCTACAACTCATACCACACATTTCGGCCACAGAAATGACTGGTGCCAGAAACATGGCCTCAAGCTGAATACAAAAAATGCATCATCATCGTCCCCTTTGGGGAGAGTGATGTCCCCACAAATTATCACATTAATAACAATGTCCTAAGCATTCAATCAGTCAGGAGGGATTTGGGCACCCAGGTTGATAGCAACCTGACTTGTGACCACCATGTTGCTTCCATTGTAATGAAAGCCTTCGACATTGCCCACCTCATAAGTAAGGATATCTCATCCAGGGACAAGGAGGTCATAACATCCCTGTATTATTTTCTTGTAAGGTCCATTAGTGAGTACAACACCTTTTCGGCATGTACCTTGAAAAGCACATGCAGCAGCTGGAGAGACCACAGAGATTTCTCACCAGGAGAATCCAGGGCCTCAAAATCTACCATACACAGATAGGCTAAAATCTCTATCCCTCCACTCAGTTTCATACAGTCTCCTCAGAGGTGACCTCTGTCTGGCATACAAGGTGATCATGGAGCCCATCTTGATGGGACTGTTGCATATCTGTAAGTCAAGCTCCACTTGAGTAACCCACATGCTCAGCCTCAATCTGGTCTGTGACATCAACAAGACTTGTTGGAGGGACAGATTTGTGTCCTAGAGACTCCCCCATCTATGGAATATACTCTATCTCCACATCAAGCAGATTACCTCTTTACCCTTTTTTAAGGTCAACCTGGATAACTGGAATGGGAAACAGAAAATATACCCATGGGATTCTACCCATGTCCCTGCTGAACAGAGGCATTGGGTCCTGATTTGTCTAAACTGATTTGTCTAAACATGGGCTAAACTCTTGTCTAGGTGTATAAGGGCTACAAGGCTAATAGCCTAATAACCTCCTATGATCCTATGATCCTATGTATCACTTACTAAACCAACCATTCACCTCAAACTTCCCAAAAGAAAGTTCATAAACAGAAATTATCACATTCAGAATCTTTTCCCCACCTCATAACAACCTGTATTCAAACATTTTCTCATGATGTATAGGCCTTCTCTACACCAGATACCATAGTCCTTCATTCTTTACACATATTAATGTGATTAACCACCTCCTTAACAATTACTAACAAATCTTTAACACTTTGGCTTTCTATTCCATGTACACCTTACCCAATAATCTCATTCATCACTTTGGTTAGTCTATTTTGAAGTATTTTCATAGATGTTTTATCATATGTATTATTTAATGTCAAAGGCCTCCAATTTTTAATCTCCACTTTCTCACATCCTTCTTATAAATAAACGTCATAATTCCTTCAAAAATTTTCTCATTCCTAATCCTGTAATATAATTATTCATTCATGACTCCAATAAAATAATACATCCTTTGTTCCTCCATTTCTTCATAAAACTCATATCCTATATCATCTGGTCAAGGAGCACTCATCCTCTTTTTACTTTCAAAGCCTCATTTTAATTCATCAGTCTTTATTTTATTACTTAACACTATTCCTACCCTCTTCTGTATTCTTCCTAACATTCCAAATCACCCTTTCCTTAACCTCTCTTTTACTTTACAAACCCTGCACATACTCTTCCAGCACACCCATAACATCATCCATTTTGTACAAAGTTTCACCATATCGTTTTTAATTTACTCAGATCTGCCCGCGTCAGGCTTCACTTTTTCTCCAAAATGGGAAACATATACCCATTTACGTTGTAACATATATCTCTGCTTATAAATCACTGCTCCAATCTTTCTCTCATTCTCCTGATACAATTCATTGACTGCATAAGGACAGTGCTGCACTCCTGAGTGTGCTGTCCTTCAGAAGAGATCTTAAACAGAGGTCCCATCTGCTTGAATTGGTGGAAACTCAGGTGGATGTAAAAGACACATCAAAAAGAATCATGGCTTTATTACATTTTCATCTATTTACACATCCAATTTCATAAATAAAACCTTTACCTTTTCAAAATGTACAATATAAGCAAATGAAATAAATTTCAATCTTCATCCTAAACATATAGCATTCACTTTAGCCACCTCACCCTTTATTGCACACTCATGTCTTAATTTTATTTATATGAATACTAGGACTCTATATTTGATTATATAAAAGTTCCTTACATCTCCTATTCCAAATTTTCCACACTATACAAATCAATAATGTATCCAATATAACCTAATTCCTCCCTCAAATCCTTAAAATGTCCATACATAATCATTTCTATATCAATCTCTTTAAAATAACATTATGAAAACCATTTTAAAATAAATCTCAAATTTGTTTAGTTCTCATACATTCAGCATATTCCATTATTTTCTTTACATTACATACACTACACAACATATATTCTATCTGCTCATGTTTCACTTCACCTTTAATTGGTAATTTTGTTAACATCAGCCTCCACAAAAAAATCATTTATTTTTAATACATTCTTAAATCTATCTGACCTTCTTCTAATAGGTTTTCAGTCTCATCATCCTTTCCCTCCCATACTTTAACATAGTAAAATGATTCCATAATCCTTTCATACCACCCCTTTCTATTATTTTTTTACTCCACTTCAAATGCCATCTTTTTGCATCTTCATAATATTCTTTCTCATTGACATTCCCAATTTTTGTCTTTTTTGAGCCAGTTCTCATATTCCTTTATAGTTTTCTCATGTAAGTTTTCCAACATAATCCTTTTCCTCTATTGATTTTATTAAAAATTCAACATACACACAATGATGCTTACACTATAACCATAAAACCATCCATTTTGCACAAAATTTCAACCCATCACTTTTAATTAACTCAAATTTGCCCTTGCCATGCTTTACTTTTTCCCAAAAATTTGGAAACCTATTCTCTTTTGACTTGTATCATATATGTCTGCTTATAAATTATTGTTCCAATCTTTCTCTCATTCTCCTGATATAATTCACTAGCTTTATCCCTTCTATATTTCTAATCACTCAACAAAATGTCATTATAGTCATCAATCAAACTTTTATATTTCTCTTTTTAAATTTTCTAAAACATTTTTCCACATTTATATACTTTATCCTATATTTCAATTTAAAACCCACCATTCAATCCTACTACTATAAAATGAAAGCGTAGTCACATGGGCATGCCAAAAAAATCTAACATCTTCTTATTAAACCGGCCTCCTTACCAGTTTCACCAATCGTGTATTTCATCTTCCCTGTTTTATATAAGTTGCTGTTGAAAATTCAGAAAAAAATAGAACAATGTTTTGAAAAAGAAACCTTACTTCATATGATTCCTCTGAAAACAAAAAAAATCAGTCTCAGCCAAATATTACTTCTCTTATATGCATTTTTTTCTTTTTTCTAAACTTAAACAACCTAACTTAATAATTTCCCTACCCTCCTGAACACCTTTCTTAATGTTTTCTTCTCTCTTTCTTAAATTGCAATTAAAATCTTCTGTCACAATGTCTATATTAGGCATCAAATATTTCATTATTTCTCCAAATAAACATTGACTTTCACTAAGAGCAGTAGAAGCATATAACAATACAACTCCCCATAATTTACCTCCCTTCCTCAAATCACAAACAATACATCTCTCTCAGGTCTCACAACAATTACATCTACTACATTCATAACCTTTTTCTTTAAGATCACAGCTATTCCAGAACAAGTATCCTCTGCAAAACTCCAAATAATATCTCCCCAAAATAGTTTCAACATGCTTTCTCTGTCTAATATTTAACAATCGAACTTTCACCAAGCAGCATACATTACATTTACACTTACGCTCAATCTTTGCTTTTCACTAATAATACTATTTATATTTAAAGATATAATCTCAATATTATCCCTTAACTTTTAAACATTTTTTTCTGCAGCAGTTCTATGTTCCTTTTCCTAAACCTCTTTCCTATGGTACCCTTTTCAGTATCCTACTCCTTCCCATCTCCTTCTTCCATTTTTTCTGACACCTCAAATCTATTTTCATTAGACACATCATTTTCATCTCTTTCTTCCCTATTCATCATCTGAAACACCTATACCACCTTCTTTCTCACATTCAGAAATATGTACATTTTCCTCTTGAACTTAAATTTCTTCTTCCATTATCTCAATCAGTTTACAATCAAACCAGAAATTATCTTTACCCTCAAATGTCCTACAAAAAACTTCACAATTCTTAATATAATGCCCAGGCTCCCCATGTTGAAAACAACATGTTTTGGGATTTCATCAATTAAATGATCCCCTTTCCCACAATGTAAACAAGTTTTATATTGGCCCTAATACCTTAGCATACTCTTATTTCTATTTATAATAACACATCTAGATAAGTGCAAAAATTAACCATTCTTACTTTCTAAACATACTAAAATATCCAAACCCCATTCCACAACTTTCATTCCTCAAAGCATTTCCTGATGTCATGCACATTCTTACACTTTTCATAGAAAATTACTTTCATGTTCATCAATATCAGCAGTTAAATAAAAATTGTAATCTTAACTTACTTCTAAACATTTTTTTCATAACTTTGTATTACATTCTCATTCCAGGGTAAACAAAAGATTTTTTTTTCAAATAACATCACAAAGCTTTCAACTTTTTCATAAGTCTCAAAAATCACTTCTACAAAAGAATCATTGCTGTCACTGTTAAATCTAGTATATGCAGATCAATTGCCTATTTTTTAAAGTTTCTCCAAGTCTTTTGGGTTTCTCATACCACGATGGGATTGGACCCCATTCTTAAGTCAAAGTAAGATTAAAGTTCATGAAATTAGTATTGTTGCAATCTTTGAAGTCAGTCAGAAGGGCTCTTCACAGCACCCGCAGTATGGACAATAATGACTCATTCTGCAGTTTGTACAGGTTTACATGTATTGGTAACATATCTAAATATGATTGGAGATTTTTTTTTTATAAGACCCATTGCTCCTACTACTATTGGAACTGTCTGGGCATCTTTCTTCCACATTGCTCTTGTTTCTGCCTGTGAATCATGACACTTTATGAGTTTGTGTCTCTCTCTACGCAAGACACCGTAGTCACTGGGTGTGGTGATTTCAGTGATCGATGCTACTTTTGTCTTCTTTTCATGGACCACTATACCCATGTTTTTAGCATCTGGCTTTTGAACTGTTGCAAATGGGTGATCTCATTTGATGTAGACTTTATTGTTTTCTATGATGCTTTGTGGCTCATGTTTTCAGTGTTTTTCAACCACTTCAATACCATAATGTTTGCACAATTCCCAGTGCAACAGTCTTGCCACATTATTACGCCTTTCAGTATACAGTCCTTCTGCCGTTAGTATGTCACATCTAGCAACAAGGTATGCAACTGTTTCCAATTCTGTTTTACAAAACCTACATTTGTCTGTTTCTCCCACATGTTCAATGGACTTTGTAAACCAATGTGTATGCAGCCCACTATTTTGGGCCACCAATGTTAACCTTTCATCTCTTGGTTTCAATTCACCTCTCCTTAACCATTCCTGCATTTGATCCTGATAAACATGAGGTTCTTCCAGAAGTCTTCTATACTTGCAACTATATTTATGCATTTTCCAAATTTCTTGCCTTCTCATCTGGTCCTTCACCTTATATTCTTTCTTTTGCTTTTTGACACATTCAGTTGCTGCCTTATTTCTATCTACTTCTGGTTGATTTCCTGTCCTGCTTGATTCTGTTATGCTTCTGCTAGACTAAGCAGAGAAGCCACCTTACATTTATTCTCCTCATGTTTCAAAACTTTCACTATGTTTGGGTCATGCAAGGTCAGCAGATATGTATGCAGTCCCATGATTGCAGATCTATACATATAATCAATTCCAAGGAGGTCCATCCCTCCTTCAGAATTGGGAATATATAATCTTGGTGTGCACTGATTTTTATAAATCATTTGGTGAGCATGAAGCATCCTTCCTATTTTCCTGCCTAATCTTTACAACATGTTTTGAGGCCATTCAATCACCAAAACTGTAAGTTAGGGCAGGAAGAGTAGATTGGTTTATACCTTGAATTTTGTTCCTAGATATCAACACTGTTTTCAGGATGAATTTAAGTCTTCTAAAGTATTCATTAGTAAGTTTAATTCATATTTGTTCATGCTTTATTGTTGATCCTTCATCAGTTCTCAAATATTTATACACTCCCTCTTGCTTAAGTTCTTTTAAATCACATTCTTGTCCCAAACTGATGTTTTCTTGGTGCTGCAGTTTTACTGCTTTAAAGGTTGCTTTTGCACATTTATCAAGACCAAATGACATTCTTATATCATCTGAAAAAGTTTTGACAACTTGCAGTTGTGCATTCAGTTCCTCATCTGATGAGCTATACAGTTTTAAATCATCGACACAGAGAAGATGAGAAGTCTTTACACTTTGTTGTTTTCTAGGAGCCAAATTATAGCCATAGCCTAAGCTGTTAAGTAGACAGCTTAATGGGTTAAGGGCAAGACAGGATAGCAACAGTGACAAAGAGTCACCCTGGAATATCCCCCCTTGAATTTTTATTCCTGGGATAATAATTTGTCCTTTATCTTTTATCATGGCTTAATTGCAAAGTGGTCTGCCACTCTTTCATGGTTACTCTAATGTAGCTGATTAGTGAAGGTGTATCTTATGAATGTGGAATACTATCAATTTTTTTTTGTAGTCAATCTATGCCATATTTAGATTCTTACCCATTTTACAGTTCTCCACTATGACTTTATTTAACAATAACTGATTCTTTGTTCCATATGACTTTCTTTTATTGCCCCTTTGTTCTATTGCCATTGTGATGTCCCACCACTGGACCAGTAATCAAGGAGCCTCAATCATCACCACTACCACCAGTGGGGGACATACATTTGGGGGATGACAGTATTTCCAGATGCAGCTTTCTGCATCAAGTGCAATTTCCCTCAAAAGCACACAGAGACCACAGTCAGTCTAGGGATGGTTTCTCCCTCTTTCTCCAGATACCAGAAAAACTCCTCACTGGCACAGCTATAGGGTTGAGATCTCAGCTGATTAGCCAAGCCATGACGTCCAGCACCCTCACTGTCCAACCAGTGCTTCATGTCCCAAGTAGCTGACACACACATTTTTGAGGTTTGATTTATATGCACACACACACACCTGGGAAAGGCTGTCACAGGTTTACTAGCTATGCCCCCTTCTGCCCAGACTATAAGGTAGTTTTGTTACAGCCATGAGCCACCTCTTTATCAACTACTTTAAGGCCCTTAACAAAGGGTGTTCAATCTTACTGTGTAATATTGCTATCCATAAAAATGGTAGTTTGATCAACAGCAAGGCTATTAGGAGTGGCCTACACAGTGTCACCAAATAAATATGTAAGTACTCTCAGAGCTTAAATATATCTAGACAGACCAGCCACAATGAAAGGTTTAAATATATTTAATAATAAAAAAAAAGACAATAATAAATATACATTTACAGTAGCATCAGAGGTCAAAATCACAAGAAATATTTAAAACAACATTGCAGGATAGTCTCAAATAAATAAAGAAAAACATCTAAGCTAAGCTTTGCTATATTTCTGACTATATCTAAGAGAATTACTATACCCTATTACACTTAATTAGAGCAGCGAGGCAGATGTGGTGAATGGATCTTCTCTAGTTTTTCTTGTCAAGTGAAAGACAGAATACAGAATGCCGAGTCTCTCTCAGATAGTTCTTAAATTAATATCTCAAATATTATTGCTGGGATAGCTTGCAGAATGACATCATTTCTTGTCATCTGACTCTATCCCAGTTAAACCCCCCAGTGCAAAATAACATAACATAACACACTAGTTGCTGGGATAGCTTATAGAATGACATAATTTCTTGTCATCTGACTCTATCCCAGGTAAAACCCCCACTGCAAAATAAGATACCTAACACACTAGTAATAGGTCACTCTATAGTCAGGCATACTGATGTCCCACTCACTAGGCTGGATAAGCAGAAGGTTACTGTTAGCTGCCTGTTGGAAGCCAGAATCTGCCACATAACACAGTCACTCAGGTCACTCCAGAACAAGTACAAATATGACTCTGTCATTGTTCATGTTGGTGTGAATAACCTGAGACATACCTCCATGGACTACATGAAAAGAGACATGGAAGAGCTCCCTGATCATGTAGCCCAGGCTGGTATGACCCTGACCCTAAATAGCATCCTGCCCTCACAATGAATGATACCTCAGTATAAAGAAAAAACAATTTCAACAATTGGCTAAGCTTCTGATGTCATTCAAAGGGGATCCAGTGTCTGTCAGCCTGGGACGACATGCTCAACAAGCTGCGTTGCTTCACAAAAGATGGCTTGCACCTGTCACCCCTAGGTTTTTGAATACTGGCCAAGGCTCTTGCTGCCCCCATAGTGCCTTTTTAGGCAAAGCTCAAAAGTCAATCCCAACTCCGTAAATAGCACAATTAACAAAAAAACTGAGGGTCGCGCTACTCAATGCCAGGAGTTTAAATCTCAAAATGCATGCACTCAAAGCACTCCTCGGTATGGAGAACGCCGACATATGTGCAGTAACTGAAACCTGATTCAAGGCTCCAGAGAGCACCCCAGCACTACTGGGCTGCAACTCATACCACATGTTTCGGCCACAGAACATGGACAGAAACACAAAAGGAGGGGGTGTATCCATATTCATCAAGGATACCTACACCTCCAGGTTAGGGCACAGCATGATACCACTGAGATCATCCATGTGCAACTAACATCAGGCAAATCTGCAATGCAAATTGTGGCCTGCTACAGATCCCCCTCCATGACACAGGACCACGACTCCACCTTTCTGGAGACACTGGAAAACATGAAGGTCCTACCGAACACCCTAATATCGGGCAATTTCAATTATGCTACCATTAACTGAGGAAAACTACTCGAGTACAAACTCCCAGGCCCAGTGCTTCCTGGAATTCATCAATTCAAATGCCCTGGATCAGCTGGTAAACTCCCCTACCAGAGTTGAAAACATATTGTACCTGGTCATCACAAACATGGGCGACAGGTGTTCCACACCGGAGGTCAACCCATTACTGGTTAGATCAGACCATAAACTAATCACTCCTTATGTCCACACCCCACCACCACCCACAACTAAAGAAACCACAGTAAAAATCTTTTTTAAAGCAAACTTCACCTTTCTTAAGACAGAGGTGGTAAGTTTCACAGCCCCTATGCTAAAGGATAATTCTGCCCAAGATGCAGAATCCTTTACAAATGCACTCTATGAGCACCTACAAGGATGCATGGATCATGCCATCCTTAGCAAAACCAAGACTCACTCCTCTAAGAGAAGGAAATCAGTCTGGTGGACCCCTGCCATAAACAGGCTATACAATAGAAGGTGAAAACTAGTTCAGAAAAAAAGCAAATCCCAAGAAGGAAAGACATCCCTGATCAGTATCAGTAAGAAACTAAGGTCCCTCATAAAATCATCCAAGGCTAACTTCGAAAGAAAAATAGCCAAGGATTCAAAAGATAACCACAAAGCCTTCTTTAGCTATGTTAAGAATCTAAGTGGCAACTCACAGATATGCACTGAACTAGTGCAAAATAGCACAAAATATACTGAACCTACTGATATTGCCAACATCCTGGCAGATATATTCAGTGCAAACTTCACCCCCCTCTCACCCCCAAAAGGGCCCACAACAATACCAGAAAAGAGTAGTGTCCTGGAAATCACAGACGCATAGGTGAAAATAGCCCTTTCAAAAGCCAAAAACACAGCATCAGTGGAGCCAGATGGTGTCCCAGGCTGTGTCTTGCATGAACTACAGAATGAACTAACCCCCCACCTAAACACACTGTTCAACCTCAGCCTCTCCACAGGTTATGTGCCTATAGAATGGCACACAGCAACGGTAATTCCACTCCACAAAGGAGGGATCACAACTGACCCTGGTAACTATCGCCCCATAAGCCTGACTAGCCTGGTCTGCAAGGCTATGGAGCGCATCATCATGGAACTCATTAACAAAGACATTGGGAAACTCCAAACACTTGACCCGACCCAGTTTGGCATTGTTAAGGGCAGATCATGCCTACTAAACCTGGTTGCCTTCTTCAAGACAGTCACCAAGGTCATAGATGCGGGAAAGGTTGTTCACACAGCCTACCTTGCCCTCGCCAAGGCTATCGACACCATTCCCCACTCGGGTATTACAGAAAAACTCACCAGCCTGAACATAAACCCTTACGTCATGAGATGGGTTGCCAACTGGCTTACAGACAGAACTCACATGGTAAGAACAGCGGGCTCGAGGTCCGACTATAAACCAGTTACAAGTGGTGTCCCGCAAAGCTCGGTCCTGGGACCCCTACTGTTCAGCATATACTTCTCAGAAGTACAGGCAAACACAGGAGGACTATGGCTAACTAATTTCACTGATGACTGCAAACTGGGAGCCATAATTGACCTTTCCGGTTGACACGGACATCCTCTAAAACAGGATGACAGAGGATCAGCTAATTAATCAATGGGGTGGCTAAAGCCGACACACTCTGGCTAGGCTTATATATGCCCTCGGGCAGATAGCCTAGTACCAACCTATGAACCTATGCTGAAAGCTAGAAGTATTTAGCATCCACCTGTGAAAATACATAGACAAGGGCTTTTCCTCAAACCTTTGGCAAATGGTGGAAGTTGTAAAACAATTTACATTCCTCCACATTTGAAGACAACATAGAACACTTCTCTAGTACAGACATTATGTCTCCTGCTGCACTGAAACTAAAAGCCAACATATTTTTATTGTGTGGCCATAAAGTAATTTAATTTCAGCTACTTTTCTGAAGTTAACCTTCTGTAACCATGCATTAGTAGTCAGTTTTAGTTTGCACCCAACCATGTAGGTGCAGCAACACCATGGTATAAGCATAAGAGGTAGATTACCTCATAAGGGGGAGTGTCATGCATGCTGTAAGCTTATTGGAGCTCTGTGGCCCATGTTTGCCCTTAGCTAAGCACAGCTAAGGAAGGGGGTGTGTCTGAGGCTGCCTAGCAGTGTTTACATTGCCTAAACAGGTGTGCGTGTTGCGCACTGGGTTTAAAAAAAAAATGGGAAATAGCAGCTCTGTTCACATCTGAGCATTGTCTATGAGCACCGCATCTCAGAGCTTAAACGGGAAGGCAATGAGAAGGAAAAACAGTAGTAAGAAGGCAATCAAGGAGAACTAGCATAGCTGGCAGGTGAATTGTATCAGAATCAGCCAATTACACAGGCAGCAGCCCAGCCCAGCACACTACTATAAACTATGCAAACACCTTTCACTCTGGTTTTTCCCCACAAACTCTACAACACCGGTGTACACAGATGGGAAATTTTACCTGACAAAACTAACAAAATGATAGGGGCTGCTGTTGCTCTCGTACATCAATATGTGGAAGAGGCTGAGGGTGGTGAGGATGAGAATGCTGATGACCAACCCACAGTGAGGAGAAGGAGAAGAGTGTACAGACCCAGGGTAACCTACCAGGGGTTACATGAGCTGGAGATAGTGGAGCACTATAGGGTGGGATAGAGACATAAAACCAAAGCAAAACCAAGAAATCAGTAGAACAACACAATCCAAGGCAACCTTGGTTGGTTGTATGAACCATTTAGTGACAGGATTTGGGTTGCCTCATTGTTCTGAAGAAGCCTGGTATTGCACTAGGTGAAAGTGCGCTTAACTGTATTGCTGTGTTATACTTTCTTCCTTTTTACTGCATTTATTGGATGTTAAAAAGGCATTGAATCTACAGTCCTGTTTGTCTTGGATTGTGTGGACAGGGACATCCTACAGCAAATTGTTGAGCTGTGCTGGCCACGCCTCACACTCAGAACCAACAGAGGGGAACCCATCCCAGTGGATACTAAGGTATGTGCAGGATTAAGAATACTAGCCACAGATACCTTCCAAAGGCCAACTGGGGATATCATGGGGATCTCACAGGCATCAGCATCCAGGGTACACCAACAGTTCCTGGATGCCATGCCAGCACATGCCAGCTAGCACATATATTTCCTTAACATCCATGAGACACACTGACCAGCAATATGCATCTCTTCCACCAAATAGCAGAATACCCTGAAGTAGTGGGTGCTATAGACTGCATGCACATACACATCAAAGCACCACCTGGTGAGCGGGGTAGAGTCTACATAAAATGCAAGGGCTTCTCCTCCATCAACTGCCAGGTTGTGTGCGATGCCCAGATCATTATCTTGAATGTGTGTGCTGGCAGCACTGGAAGCTATCACGACTCCCACATATGGCATCTGACACAGCTGTACCAGAGATTTGCCAGTGGGAACATCCCATATGGCCACCTAGTTGGGGGATGCTGGTTATGCACTGGAGCCGTGGCTGATGACACCCATCAGAAATGCACACACACCCAAATAAGAACTCCATAATGAGGCACACTCACAAACCAGAATCATAATAGAGCTTGTGTTTGGGATGCTCAAGTCATGGTTCCAGTCACTGGATATATCCAGTGGAGCCTTGCAGTACTCTCCAGCTATATGTACACAAATTTTCATTGTATGTACCATGCTACACAATATGATCCTGCAGAAACAGCTGCAGCAGGAACAGCATGGGGCATGGCCACACAGACCCCCACCATTGTCAAGGCCAGCACATGCACAGAGGGACTCAGAGGAGGATCAACCTGAACCTGCCAATATAAGCACAAGGAGTCATGCCCAGTATGCCCAGGCTTTGGTGAACAGGCAACGCATAGCACATACACTGACATAGTAGGGACCCAGGGAATGATACCTCTCTCTGACTCACACATACAGTAAAGGGGGTGCCAAACATGACACTACCTGTGCTTTACCATGTATAGGGGAGTTTACTATGTGCATCCGACATAGTCATCCCTCCAGCACCATCCTCAGTACTGACACAGCCAGAAGGTAAGTCATTCTTCCTATCAATCGCTGAATGGAGCAGTATGTTCTGCTAGTTGTATCTATGGTATGGATGCAAGCATGCAAGGGAATCGGGTGGTTGAATGGGATGGCAGCAGATAGTGGACATCTATATGGCCAGCATGAAATCCATAACAAATATTGGTGTCAACAAAGAAGGCAGTACTAGACAAGGTGACAAATCCCACTGCAGTACATGTGGTGGCCCAAGTGTGTGTCCAGAGGATACAAGCATGCATGTCAGTGAGGCTCACATACCCAACAACAGCCTCAGCCAGCAGGACAGGTGTAGATGACCATAAAGAAGGGCTGTGCTAAGGCCTCCAATTGATGGCAATGGAGAACAGCCCCCCTCCAGACCTACACAGACAGACTACAACAGGTCTGGCAGTTGTATGCTAGCTCTGAAGGGTAAGAAGTCTGAAACTGAAATGTAGGTCAACAAAACCTAAGATCTCTACTCTACTGATATGCCTCTGGTCTGCATGATAGGTTAGAATACAAAATGAAATGGAAGCCAACAGAGTACCTGAAATACCAGTACAGTCATAGCAAATGATTATAGGTTGTCAGGTGTACCCCACCCCTTACAATCCTATGTAGAAATGCAGTAACATGTACATGTGGGTTTAATAACAGTGGAGCACAGATTACCTGAGTTGACCCAATTTATAGGATAAATTGTTGCATGTGTACAATATGCAGGGGTCTGTGAGTTAGGTTATTGTGTGTTCTATGTTGTGTGGAAGTGGTCAGCATGTAGGCATGGAGGGTTGTGTCTTGGTGGCCTTTGGTCAGTACTGTTGATGACAGGGCCATGTTCTGACAACTGCAGTGCCAACCACAATGCATCCCAGCAATACCTAATTCATCAGTCATCCATACTCACTGTCCAGATGTCAATATCTGTCGCCATCTGAAAGATGGACATGCCATGAATGTGGGCCCAGACATACACACAGTACACAGGTAGAAGTACCCTAGACAGAGTACATAAAATGAAACTGTCAACTGCACGCACCTTTGGAATTGTACATACAGGTTAGCAGCACATTAGTTGTCTGTGTAATATGGAATACTGATGTAGTCTGGCCAATCACTGGCAGACCACAAAAGGCACAGTTATGAAGTAGTGAGAGACTGCCTATGTCCCCACACAAGGCAGCATAAGGGGAATGTCCCAGGTATATCTGTGAGTCAACTGCAAAAATCTTCCATATCACACATGCACTCAGCTCACCCCACCATCCGCCACAAGTTTATCACAGGACATATCCCTGCTGTTGGGAATGAGTACAGCATGACCCCCACTTCTGTATGGGAATATCCACAGAATTCAGCATGATGAAGAGGTGTCCCATGCAAGGGTGTCTCTAGCTGTAAGCAGCACCCTGCCAGCAGCCAGACAAATGGATTAATATGGAAAGGAACTATTGCCATTAACACCTCACACACTTACCCTGTCACCCCAGGGGACTCCAGTGGCTCACAGTCTGGGAATGTAGGAGTGACAGAATGCACTGGCCTGCTACAGATGGCCTGCATCACTACCAAATGCCCTACAGTCCTCTGTCAAAGGCCTGTGCCTCACCCGTACTGCCAATGTATGTTATCTCATGGGGTCCCAACTAACAACATAACACAGTCCACAGAACACAAATGCAAGGCCATGTTGACAAATCACAGTAGCATGCCCACCATGTCCTACTGCATGAACTGTGGACCAACCCCTAAATACTGCTGGGATGAAGGGACAACTATAGGGATACTTCTCAGATATCGCTCACATAATGTTAGGAAAAGGATAGAAGAACAGTGTGGGGGGTGTAGAAGCATGGGCGTCATGGAGTGTGTGAAGTCTGAAATTCTGATGTGTGCCCATACTATGCCTGCCTGCAAACCCAGTAATGGGTGGCTACAAACCTGCTCGTAAACCACACTGTGAAGGGGAACTGACCAGATATATGACTCCTGCCTCTGGGTAACCTGGGTGAATCTGTACAGCTGAGAGGCATGGCCACAGCAGGATATTGCCATTCTGTTACATCAATATATGTACAAGCAGGAGATCCTCAGCCACCACAGTAGCAAGGTGCTGGAGATTTACACAGACCCATCAGCAAGTGTCTGCAGCTACCCCTTCAGAATAGCATGAGTGTGCAAGAATATGTAGGCTGCAGACCACAATACTGGACACAGCTTCATTCATCTTGTATTTCCCAGGCAATAACTGTGAGCAAATAAGTATATCTGTCAGTAGTTGATGACATAATATAACACAGTGTAAAACAGTACAGATGTCTGAATATCTCTGATAACACCAACCATGTAACACAAGCAGCACAGACACAATAGTTGCAGTATCCCACTGTCATTCGCCCATTGTAACTCTATATTGTCAACCTATCTACAGATATCCTGCTGAAACAGGTTGTTAGCTGTAGGTGTAGAACACCAAATCCTGGACTGGACTACAACCTACCTGGAATGGATCCACATACTCAATACAGAAGGTCATACTGGGCATGGTCCTACACTTAGAGAAATGAAGCCCATGCCTGACAACAAAATACAGAAGGTCATACTGGGCATGCTCCTACACTTAGAGAAATGAAGCCCGTGTTTGATAACTGCAGTGGACTATACATATCTGTCAGTCACAGATGTCTGTGCACACACACCACATTGCACACCATTTATGCTTTGCACACACATTGGATAGGAATACTCACACATATCCAAGGCCAACACACTATAATAGGTCAAACATACACACACAAAGATGTGGAGAAGAGAGAGACAGACAGTGACAGAGAGATTTCCATCAAGAGGCCTGTCCCACCCACCACACATCCAATTGGCCAATATCACATGATGTGCCAATGTCAATTACTGTAGACATTTGCTTTTGGTAGCCCTCAGTCCTATAGTGTCTGTGGTGCTTGTGATAACTATGTAACATGATAGTACAAATCAGTATTCAGCTAGCATGTGTATACCCAGTCTTGTCAAATGTAAAGTTGTGTGTGACTGAGTGTTGTGTGTGTGTTTCCAGAGGAATGGCTTATGGCCCATTCAAACACACTGCACTTCCCACTGCCCATGTTAGCACTCATGCTGATGTCAGTCACCTTTAAATAACCCTCTGGCCAAGTCTCAGCCCCATAAGTTCCATGGTGCTTGCGATAATTGTGTAATGCTATAGTGTAACATACTAGTTAGGTAGTAGTTCTAATCCCAGACATGGCAATTGTGAAACTGTGTGTGTGTGTGTGTGTGTGTGTGTGTGTGTGTGTGTGTGTGTGTGTGTGTGTGTGTGTGTGTGTGTGTGTGTGTGGAGATGAATGATTTTGAGGCCATTCACAGTCACTAGGCCTCCAATTGCCCTACTTTAGCAAGCCTGCTGATGTCAGTCACCTTGAAATACCCCTTTGGAGAAGCACCTTCCTCATACGCTCTGTGACACTTGTGATAACTGCGTAATGCTATAGGGTAACCTACTAATTGGGTAGGAGTTCTACTCCCAGACATGGCAACTGTGAAACTCTATGTGTGTGTGTGTGTGTGTGTGTGTGTGTGTGTGTGTGTGTGTGTGTGTGTGTGTGTGTGTGTGTGTGTGTGTGTGTATGGGGAGATGAATGATTTTGAGGCCATTCACAGTCACTACACCTCCCATTGCCCTACTTTAACAAGCCTGCTGATGTCGGTCACCTTGAAATACCCCTTTGGATAAGGGCCAGTCCTATAAGTTCTGTGGTGCTTCCGATAATTGCGTAATGCTATAGTGCAACATGCTAGTTAGGTAGGAGTCCTAATCCCAGACATTGCAACTGTGAAACTCTATGTGCGTGTGTGTGTGTGTGTGTGTGTGTGTGTGTGTGTGTGTGTGTGGAGATGAATGATTTTGAGGCCATTCACAGTTACTACACCTCCCATTGGCCTACTTTAGCAAGCCTGCTGATGACAGTCACCTTGAAATACCCCTTTGGGCAAGGGCTGGCCTCATAAGCTCTGTGGTGCTTGTGATGACTGTGTAATGCTATAGTGTAACATACTAGTTAGATAGGAGTTCTAATACCAGACATGGTAACTGTGAAACTCTGTTTGTGTGAGAGAGTGTGTGTGTCTGATATCATGGACATTCACACTTACTACTCTCCCCTTACCCCTCCTTCAGCACTGCTGCTGATGTTAGTCACCTTCAAAGATACCTGTGGAGAGCTCTCCAACATGTAAGCTCCATGGCACTTGCCATAAATGTAGTAGCAGTAACTACACAGGTATGGATTTAAATCTCATCTGTGGCAAGTGTTTGTGTGTGTACCTCAAAGATATTGGCCCCATTTACACCCAGTACACATCTCAGAGCCTGACTTTAGCAGTCCTGTAGATATCATCCACCTTAGACGTACCTGTTGCCAATGCTAAACCATGTCAGGTCAGTGGTGCATGTGGTAAATGTGTAACATAATGGTCAGTAAAGATTGTTAGGTAGAGGTTTGAACCTCACCCCTGGCAAATGTAAATGTGTGTTTAGGGTACATTTTTTGGGATTTCTCACCCACTACATCACCCAATGCCATTATTTACAAGGGCTGGTGATGTTCCTCACCTAAGAAGTACCTTGGGACAACATCCATCCTGTAAGCTCCTTGGCACGTGCAATAAATGTGGTACACTATAGTAACAATACATAGCTAGGTAGGGTTTGAATCTCAGTACTGGAAAGTGTGTGTGTGTCATCAGTATCCTATGTGGAGGTTGCTGTGATTGTGTAATAACAGGATCCATTGTGGGGCGGGCTTTGCTAAATTATTATGTTGAGGACCTAGTTTATGTCACAATGTCCACCTTACAAGGACAACAGATGACAAACACCAGAGAGGCTGGTGTAGACAATCCGTAGCCCTACATGTGACATTATGGATTGGGGAACAATATAGGCAACCCTTCTATTACTCAGAGAACACTCTCCACCCATGTCTCATACACAAACACACTTGGCTAGGCAACAACCACTATATTGGTAGTTCCCTGCACATTGCCTCACAGATAGTAACAACGGAGTGATTGCAGTAGACTACATGCCTATTGACCACAACAGTGCCACTGACATCAGAAAGTACTGTGATGTGTTTCATCTCCTGACTGTGTGTTATCCAGCAAGTAAAAAGACATGGCACCCTGTTCCATCCCCGCAGTAGGCAAATAAATGCTTACAGTGGCCCTTTTGCTATGTCTCCCACTGGATGACTGCAACAACTGTAGAGTCTGCAAATGTAAACCACAAAGGAATTACCATGCCTTATACACATGCCCTATATGGGCAGATGCCACTAACTCCACTGAATACCTGTATCATACTGTCAATGTAGGTGCAAGCACAACCTCAGTTCCATAGCCAGGTCTCATTAAATGATGTCAAGTATGCTACATCAGAAGATAACAATCTGTCCACATAACATGCCCCAGATACCTCAAGTATACTTCCACACATCAAAGAACATGCATGTGGGACATGTGCACAACCCAGACACTGTCCATGTTATGGAATATAGATCACATACATGGGAAGCAATGCACATAACTGGCCACCCACAACAGTAACCCAGATGAGTGGATGGTGAATACAATACCCAATCCTGGGGACCACTCCAGGGACTACACCCCTGAGCCACACTGAAGACTATTGTCATGTGGCCTGATGCCAAGGTATTCCCTTTGCCTAGCCTTGTACAGCCTTCAGGCCCATTCACATACTACACATCTGTGAAGCAATGAACCTATGCATCTCAGTACTGGCAAGTGTGTGTGTGTGTGTGTGTGTGTGTGTGTGTGTGTGTGTGTGTGTGTGTGTGTGTGTGTGTGTGTGTGGAGATTAATGATTTTGAAGCCATTCACACTCACTACATCTCCCATTGCCCTACTTTAGCATGCCTGCTGATGTCATTCAACTTCAAATAACCCTCTGTCCATGTTTCAACTATATAAGCTATGTGGTGCTTGCGATAACTGCATAATACTGTAGTGCAGCAAACTAGTTAGGTAGGACTTCTAATCCTGATCCTGCTAACTGTGATAATGTGTGTGTTATCCTGAGAGAGTGTGTGTGTGTCTTCAATGACACCTGCTTTTGTGGACATTCACACTTACTACACTTCCCTTACCCCTCCTTTAGCACTGTTGCTGATGTTACTCACCTTCAAAGATACCTTTGGACAGCTCTCCAACATGTAATCTCTGTGGTGCATGCAATAACCGTGTAACACTGTGATAGCAATATATGGTCAGGTACGGGTTTGAAACTCAGTACTGGTAAGTTTTTGTGTGTGTCATCAGTATCCTGTTGGGGTGATTGTGTAATGATAGAATCCATTGCAGTGTGGGTTTTGCTACATCGTTATATTGAGGACCTATATGTCTCAATATCCACATTACAAGGCCAACAGTTTTCAAATACTGCATAGGTTGTTGTAGCAATCCTCAGCCATAAATGTGTACTGCCATGTGCAATTACTATGTGACAGTATGGATTAGTAAACAATATAGGCAACCGTTATAATATGCAGACACCACTCTCCACCCACGGATCATACACAAGCACGCTTGGCTCTTACTCTCTTACTCCCTTCCTTTCTTACTTTGTCTGTCTCTCTCTCTCTTTCTCCCTCTCTGGTGGATGTGGAAAAGTACATCTGTGTGCATAGGCAGCAACTTGAGTTTTGTAAGTAATGCTCATAATCAGCTGATGGCCTGTGCACGAATTGCAGTCCCCCGCTTGCTAATTGCATGTGGAACAGCTGTGGTTTCATTCCTATAGCCAATTTCATTGAAACACACTCCTATAACTAAGCACTTCATGTGGGTGTTGGCACTTTTCCTTCACTGTAAGCAGGACTTCATGTGGGTGTCTGACAAACAGCATCACAGAGGGTAGTTGGAAATACTTCTTACAACATACACTGTGGAGACAGGCAAACAAACAGGAGGGGGATGTTCCAGACATGGGGACAGAATGTAAGTATTGCTGTTCTACATTTGAAGTAATGTTGGTTTAACAGGGTTTGTGTGGATATGGCTGTTCAACATGATTTAAAGTCTGGCATGACAGTGTTATGTGGTTGAGGAAACTCTCACCTATAGGGCTATCTGCAGACTGGCCAGAGTTTGGAGCCTTACATGTGGTGTGTTACTCACTCATTTCCTATCTTTAGAAATGCAGTAGTATACTCTGATGATTGCAGTCAGTAGATGGTGACATCCATGTGAGTTACTGACTTCATATCCCTCATAAGAGATATGTTACAATAAACCCTGTTACACCAGGAATTTTCTCAGTTTATTACAGCAATATGTCAATATTGGCCCTGTGTTTGTGCCTCTGTCCCCAAGTCTGTCACCCTTTGTCCATATGTCATGCAGTAAGACGTGCATATGTACAGTATATCATTATTTACTGATATCATACCCGATAAGCCAATGAGATATCAGACTGTTAGACATGTTATGTATAGTAGGCCTTATATTTGAGGACAAAACCTGGAAATTCTGTTGTAGTCTGTACAGTAGTGAGGACTGTGTGCTTATGGTGATTGTTGACAGAGTGTGTATTGTGAATATGTTACTTGGCCTCTGTACAGACTGTGGTAGATGTCATTGTTCTTGGTCCTGTTCTACCTGGCATTGCATGCTGCTCCAGTTTATGGTACACTATCAGCGTATATGTTTATAGGGCCAGACTGAGACATGTCCCATACCACAGTCAAGCATCAGACTACACTGTGTATTGGGCCAGTATATGTAGGGTTAGTGTGTGAGTGGCACATATGAAGATGGTTTTGTTCACAAAGTCCATATACTGTGCCATTAATTAGGCTTATCATAATGTGACTGTGACTGTGTTCAGATTGGTTGTGGGTATGCACTTTCATACTGGTGTCTGTTACTCCATGCTGTTACATGCCTGTAGTGCCTGCTATATTTGCAAGTACATGTGTATTCCCCATAGGAAACTTGGGTCAGTGTTGTGGCAGTCTGCCTATAGTTTGCACAGTGCTTTGTGATATGCCTAGTACCTCAGTGTATTTACCTAGTGTGATGTTATGTCCCGATATTTGTCAGCTGTACTGTTGCCTCGCCACCATAAGTGTTGTGTATTTCTGAAAAAGCAGTGGGATGCTGTGAAGATGTATGTCACTAAGTAGTGGGAAGTGTGTGGGCTTGGGACCTCTGTTCCTCGGGTTAATATGTGTTAGGACAAACAGGAGTGTGTGAATGCATCAACTGTGTGAGCTTATCTATTCCAGTATTTTTGTGATATTCCCATTTACATGGCTGTAAACATCCACTTTGTCAGGCTTGGTCCACATGTCTTGCACTAAGGAGTTCTGTGTATACCTCTGGACTGACCAGATTGTGTCAGACTGTCCACGTTTATTGGTCATATCTCTGCTGTATTCCACATGATCTTTACTGTGATTTGTGTGGTACTTCACTATGATGATCTTGTGATGTCTGTCTGTAACTGATGGTGTACATGTCAGTATCAGAAGTGACTTCCTACACAACATATCTGTTGACACAACCCCTGTTACTGTAGCAACATTCTACATTTCTACCTGTAATATTTACATTACATCCCCTTGCACTAAGAGGTTGTGACTATTGGTGCTGAGGTATGACTCCACTACATGTTATGGCCATATGTTTTATAGATATATATATATATATATATATATATATATATATATATATATATATATATATATATATATATAGTGCCCCTTCAGAAGGTCGAATGGCTGAAATCTCGAAATGCATATGGCCGAAGCCATATGCTCGAATTTCGGAAGCTTGACCTTTTGAAAGGGAAAAAAAAAACAACAAAACACAAAACAATGTTTCTGCAGGGGCACAAGCCCCCTGCACCCCCTACACCCCTCACTACTTATTTATTCCAACTCTGAGATAGCACTACAGTGCAGAAAGGGAAATCTCCCATTCTGTGCTGTATGCAGATCCCCATTCAGAAGGTCGAGCTTCTGAAATTTCAAGCATATAGTCTCAACCATATGCATTTCGAGATTTCAGCCATTCGACCTTCTGAAGGGGAACTATATATATGCAAATATATATATATATATATATATATATATATATATATATACACACACACACACACACACACACACACACACACACACACACACATATATATATATGTGTGTGTGTGTGTGTGTGTGTGTGTGTGTATGCACATGTATACATATATCTACATATGTAAATATATATATATATATATATGGTTCTACCTGACATAATCGAAACCACACAACACCGACAACCACATCACCGACACCACATATATTCAGTCCATAAACACGCCCATACAAAACAAAACACATCCCATTCCACAAACCACACACACAACACAAGCACACCAAAATCCTTACAGCCCACACTAAACCTTACCCTAACCCTAAGGTCCGTCACTGTCGCACACTTACCCTACCCCCTCTAACCCAACTCCTCAACCGCCTCCCCTCCCCCCCCTCCTAACTAACTCCTTAACCCCCCTCTCTATCGCCTAACCCTGCTCACAGCCTAACCCCCCTAACCCTAACTCACTTAACCCACCCCTATCCCCCAGAGACCTAAACTCACACACTTACCTGCCTCCCCCTAACGTCCACGCCTACCACCCTACCTACCTACACCCCCCATCCCCGGCCACCATCCTCTACTTTCACATGTCGGCATTCGTCGGCACTGTTGTCATCCGTCGTGTCGGTCTTCTGCATTGTCGATGTTCTGCAACCCGCGATCGGCGTCGGTCTTCTTCGCTTTTCGATCTTCTGGAGCCGGATTCGTCTGTCGTCTTCTCGGCTGACGGTCAGGAACCATATATATATATATATATACATATCCTTGTTATGTGAAACATGAGTGTTGTATGTACCTTCCCAGATGTATCCTACCATTTTTATCTGATATGTGTATATTTAGATATAACAACATGACTGATTCAACACTATTTTCACTTACAAGTATTAAACAATTGTAGTAGTCAAAGCAATTGTTCACTACTATTCAGTATGTGTACTGAAAGATATATTTGAAAAAACAACACACATTTTCACAGCTGTGATGGCTTAGTGGTTAATTGCTGTGACTATAGTGTGCAGGGTCCTGTGTTCAAGGGCTGCTTATTTTTTTGCTAGACAGAACAAGGACTGTTGGATACAGAGTGGTTAAGGCAGTTTTGAGCAGCTTTAAGTGGGTTTGTTTGGGTTTGCATGATGGTAAGCGGTGCTAACATATGGTTAAATGAGAAGCTGCTTACACCATGTAGGCTTTGATTACCAGTGCACAAATGTGCTTAGCATTTATATTTAAGCAATGCTTACACCTGCTAAGCATAGTTCAGTCTTGGTAACCTGTGATCATATTCCAGTCTGATGAAATAGCAGAGTAATGACATCTTTAATAAGTGTATTTAATTCCATGTACATAACATGCTTCTATGTGCTGTCATTACAGTAGCAAGGTGTGTGAGTATACTGTATGGGACACCTGAGTATATATGGGTAGTACAATAATCTTTTGTCTTTGTATGTGTTTCATACATGGGTAGTATCCCAGGTTATATGCAGTCACACTTGCATGTATTGTATCATTTTGTTACTATGGTTAACAGTGCTTTCTCAAGTAAGAGCAGATTGCAGATTGTTGTACTGGAAACACACACCCCTGCAATCAAAGCTGGACTCTGAGTACTGACTATCATACTCTTGGTGTGTGAGCTGTATGTTATTAAGTATTTACTACCAGATAGTGATTTTTTAGGCAATGTTCAAATGACAAATTCACCACCTTAACAGGTACAAGCAAGCAAAATCTGAGGGTAGTGCTACTCAACGCTAGAAGTCTAAACCTCAAAATGCATTCACTCGAGACACTCCTTAAAATTGAGAACATCGACATCTGTGCAGTGACAGAGACCTGGTTCAAGGCTCCAGAGAGCACCCCTGCATTACCATGCTATAATTCATACCACACCTTTTGGCCACCTAACCTGGACCAAAACACTAAAGGTGGAGTCGTGTCCATACTCATTAAGGATATCCACATCTCCAGGCTAGTTGCTCAGCATAATGCATCCGAGATTATCCAAGTGCAACTAGCTCTGGGTAAGACCACAATCCAAATTGTAGCTTGTTACAGATCCCCCACCATGCCCCAGGATTCCAACTCCTCACTTCTTGATACACTGGGAAATATTAGGGTACAGCCCATCATCCTAATTCAACTACCCCATCATTAACTTGGAAAACTACTCATGCACCAACTCTTTTTATCAACATTTTCTGGAATTCATAAATTGAAATGCATTGGATCAACTTATCCACACTCCCACAAAGGGCAGCAATATCCTAGACCTACTCATTACCAACATGGGCGACCAGAGATCAATTCCTCCTTGGTCAGAACTGACCACAAGCTAATCACCCTAGATAGCCACATCCCACCCACACCCCCCATTAGGGAACCACCGTAATAAAATTTCTCCAAAGCCAACTTCACGCTTCTTAAGACAGAAATGGCAAACTTCACTACACCCATGCAGATGGACAATAGAGGTATGATTGCTGAATCCTACACAAATACACTTTATAAACACTTACATGAGTGCATGGATCATGCTATCTCTAACAGAACCAAGATGCTATCCTCCAGAAAAAAGAAGTCAATCTGGTGGTCCCATGCCATAAACAAACTCTACAACAGAAGAAAGAAACTGTTGCAAAAAAAGTAAAATCCCATGATTGGAGGAACTCCCTGGTCAGCCTGAATAAGAAGCTGAGATCCCTCATAAAGTCCTACAAAGCTAGTTACGAAAACAAAATCACCACTGATTCTAAAGACAACCACACAGCATTATATAGCTATGTCAAGAATCTCAATGGCAACACTCAGATCTGCTCTGAGTTACAGCACAATGGCACTAAATATACAGAACCAACTGATATGGCCAACATCCTGGCAGATAGGTTCAGTGCTAACTTTCCCCCCCCCTCACCCCCTAAAGGGCCCATCTCTAACCAGAAGAATGCAAAGTTCCTGTAGTCATAGCTGCACAGGTAAAAAACACACTCTCCAAAGGCAAGAACACAGCATCCATGGGACTTGACAACATCCCAGGCTGCGTTCTACACAAACTGCAGAATGAACTGGCACTCCACCTAAGCACCATGTTCAGTCATAGCTTTCACCTCAGGCTTTGTGCCCACTGAATGGCACACAGCAACAGTTATCCCACTCCACAAAGGGGGAGCCACCATGGACCCCGGGAACTACCTCCCCATTAGCCTAACAAGCCTGGTCTGCAAGGCCATGGAATGTATCATCATGGATCTTATACATAAAGACATTGGTAATCTCCAAACTCTGGACTCCACCCAGTTTGGGTTTGTGAAAGGAAGATCATGTATCCTAAACCTGATAGACTTCTTTAAAGCAGTCACCAAAGCCATAGACAAGGGTAAGGTGGTTCATACAGCCTATCTAGATCTCGCCAAGGCTTTTGACACCATCCCCTACTCTGGAATTTTAGATAAACTCACTAAACTAGGTATAAATCCCTATGTCACAAGATGGGTTGCCAACTGGCTCACTGACAGAACCCACACTGTGAAAGTAGCAGACTCCAAATCTGACTTCAGACAAGTGACAAGTGGAGTACCACAGGGTTCAGTCCTGGGTCCTCTCCTGTTTGGTATCTACTTTTCTGAAGTACAGGCTAACACAGAAGGTCTTAGGCTAATGAAGTTCAAAGAATACTGCAAACTATGAGCCATAATCAAAACGCGTAACAATGTGGGCATCCTACAAAAGGGCCTCACAGAGACAGATGCCTGTTGCCAAAGCCATGGCCTCAAGCTCAATGACAAAAAGTGGTTTGTCATCCCCTTTGGTAAAAACTCTGTACCCATGAGCTACCACATAGGTGGTAGTCTACTTAACACCAAAAGTGTGATAAGAGACCTTGGGATAGTGGTGGACAGTAGTCCTCCTTTGATAGTGACATCACCATAGTATTCAGGAAATCCTTTTACATGGCACACCTCATCACAAAAGATTTCTCATCCATGAAAAAAGAGGTCATTGTTCCCCCTACTCGTCACTCATTAGACCCATTATAGAGTACAACAACCCTTTTGGTATGTACCTCACAAGACATCTACAACAACTGGAAAGGCCACAGAAATAACTCACAAAGAGGATTACTGGCCTCAAACAGATGCCCTACACAGGCCGTCTCAAAAAACTCCAGCTTTACTCTGTCGCATATCACCTACTCAGAGTCAATCTCTGCCTAACAAACAAAGCTATGGCAAACCCAGATCTGTTGGACATGCTCCAATTAAAGAAATCCCAATCCCTCCAAGCTTCTCGCTCTAGGGACCTAAACCTTGTCACTACAATAAACAGAACATGCTGGAGGGATAGATTCCTGTCCCAGAGACTTCCCATACTCTGGAACAAACTACCTATGTATATCAAACAAAGCTCCTCATTAGCTTACAGGCAATCTATGCTTGATTGACACTGACATGTCTGCCCAGCTGTGTTTTGAATGCCACAGCTAGGAAACCCCACCCTGTATGCACCACATGCCATGGATCACTCAAGTGGCATCAGTTGATAGATGGCCTGCTGACAAATGTCAGGTTGCATGATACCAGTGTACCCACATCCCCAACTCTTCTCATTTCTCCATGGACATTAGCCTGGTACACACCTAGGAACACCTGCACCTATGGACCCCAGTACTGACAAATGTGTCAGTGTGTATTACTGAGAATAATAGTGTCTGTGTGTTTGATAAACGTAGATATCACTTTCATGTCCATCAAATATGTCAAATGAAATTTAGAACAGCAATGCCTAACTATTGTAGTCTCAATTACTTTTGTTCTGCTCTTTATTTAATTCATTGTTGACCATTTTGTTATACACTTTGTTTATTACTTTGTGGGCCTTTTATCCCTTCGCTTTTTGTGTTTTGCCTTTTTGGATTAGTGTCTGTGTGTTTGTAAACTTGTGGTTGATAATACCCTGAGGGTCTTCTCACCCACTACACCCCCCATTTCCATAGTTAGAAATGTCTGCTGCTGTAATTGATATTAAATATACCTTGCTACACTCTTCACCCTATGGGCTACCTGGAGCTTGCAGTACCAGCATAACTCTGTTGTACAAATGGGTAGATAGGCATGGGTTACCCTCTGAGTCCTGGCAAGTGTGTGTATGTGTGCAAGTGTGTATATTTGTTCAATACAGCATTCTAAGGCCACATTCTCCAAATACAATACACCTTGCCATACATTATAAGGGGTGGTGATGTTGCTGACATTAGGAGAGCCATGACAAACTCTCACCCTTCTATCCCTGTGGCATGTGCAATAAATGCATATCCCTGCAGTAGCACTGATTATATAGACTAGGGGTTGTATTGTAATCCTGGTCAATGTGTGATTGTGGGTATGTCAGAGCATTATCATGAGTTTCAGTGAGTAAAATATCCAATGTGGGGTGTGGGTGTTGGGTATACTGTCTTTACACCATGGTACCCCTAGTACATGTCCCAAGGTCCACTGTATGAGGACCACTGTCAACATCAACCATACAGGTAACTGATTATACTATCCAGCCCAATGATACATGTGCTATGTGCAAATTGTCTGTAACAGGATGGACTCACTGACAAGGTAGTTAGCACTGATAAACTCAGGTCTTTCAGATGTGTCTATGACTGTTATGTGTTTGTCAATGTGTATATGACAGTATGTCACACTATGTATTGTTCATTAACACCCAGTACATCCTCCATTATCATACTGTACAAGGCCTGGTGATGTTCTTCACTTAACAAGAAACTCAGGACACACCTCATCCTAAAAGCTGTGTGGTGTGTGCAGTTAAGGCCAAACACATTAGTAGCAATAAGTACCTAGGTAAGGGTTCTACTTTCAGTGTTGCCAAGTAAGTGTGTGTGTATGTGAAGGGATCTACTTCAGTTTGCAGAAAATACATGTCCCAGGAGGTCATTTGTCCAAGAACTGAATGGCAAATGCTAAGATTTCAAAGGAATCATCTTGTGGAAATTCATTAGTAGTAGATGTGAAATTGCCCAGTTCCCCACTGTACAGCTGTACAGTGATACTGGAGTTGGTATATATAGTTGGGTGGGGATGTTGTGGGAACAGCCACCCTCATTGGGGTTATTGTTGTGTGTATCACCCTGCTTAGTCTGCTGTAATACTGTACAGTGTATGTTAATATGTTAAGTAGTTCTACACCACTCCACACCCTCCAAAGTGGAGGGCTGTATAACCCACACCAGCACACCTATGTTTACCATCTCCAGGATTGCACTCCATTGGGTAAGAGGACATATACCCTGCCAGTACCATTATCAATGACATTAAACTGGCAGACTGATTATTTACTGATGTGATGTTTTGCCTATTTTGTTTTGGTGGAATTGCATAGGCCAAAATGAGTTCACTGCAAAATTAAGTACATCCATGTGTACAATATTCATTGCGTATTGCATCAACACCAAAGCCTCTCTGTGTGTGTGTATTCCCAAACATTTGGTGTGTGCCACCCAGTACACTTACCATTGTCTACTGTAGAAGAGCTGCCTCACAGCAAGAGGTTCTCCAATTCGATCCTCAGCTGGGATACCTTCTGTGTGGAGTCTGCATGTCCTCCCTGTGGTCATGTGGGTTTCCTCCAGGTGCTATTGTTCCTCCCACATCCCAAAGACATGCTGTAGGTGGATTGGACACTATAAATTGGCCCTAGGCATGAGTGTGTGCATCTGTTTGCCTTCTGTGGAAGGTTGGGTTCCTGACTGGCAACTCGACACTGTAAAACTCCGAGCCAATCATGTGCAGACAGGTGATCTGCTGTGGCAAACCCTAACCAGGAAATGCCAAAAGAAGAACATTCTTGCTATCATTCCAGTGATGTTGTGGACTCCCACACAAATTGTGGGGTAGGTCCATATGTATGAGGGCTACAGCTGGACAAAACATATGTGACCCTGTACAGTCCAGAGGTCAGTGTATGGAGAATTCCCTTTTAAGACATTTTATAGGAGAGGGGTGTTAAATGTTTTTAACCTAGGCTGTTACAACATCTGAGGGATATCAGTAATAAGGAACATTAAGGTATATGGCTGTACATTTTCATACGTTCCATCATGGGAACAGTGGTGGGCTAGAGCTTACTGTCTTACACACAGTTCTGTTTGTCAGTGTGATAGTGACGTTTTAAGCTAAGCATTGTTATGTAACAGATACATTTAGATTGTGACAGCTAACTCTTTTCCCCCTAGGGGCTGAGTACAGAGTGTAATTGGAGACTGCTGAACTGCATCTGTAATTAAGTGTTGATTGATCCTTATCTTCAAGGCAAGTGTCTTTTTTACTGCTGTACTACTTGAAGGCTTTAGTCTAGACAGCAAATTATGTTATGTTTTGCAGATTACTGTATCATATGTTTTGTTTGAGAGTTGCATTAATCAGTTATGTATTTCAGACACCTAACTGCTATAAGAAATGGCATAAACAACTGAAATAGTACACAAATAAACATTTCTATGTATGCAAACTTGTGTGTGGTGTCCTGTCCTTTGCACTGTGTGTGGGTATATGTTTCATGCAATAATTCTCATTTGTAGGAAAGAATCAGACACTGGCCATTTGAAAATGTGGCAACTGTTGGAATAATGGCTGTTTGATATGCTGTGCACCCTCTATATATACTCTTTTTATATATATCTATAAGTATTTATATATTTATATGTGCATGTATGTGAGTGTGTGTGTGTGTGTGTGTGTATATATATATATATATATATATATATATATATATATATATATATACATATATATATATATATATATATGTGTGTGTGTGTGTGTGTGTGTGTGTATGTGTGTGTGTGTGTATCTATCATTGAAATGTTTAGTGCTTCCACATTGCACATTCCCTATAGTAGACTGACTGCTCTGCATGATATGTTACAGAACTTATCCCAACATCTTACAACTGAGATGGCTTGCTGTTAACTTGTGGCTATGTTGTGCAGGGTTCTGGGTTCAAAACTTGCAAGTGCTGGTTATTGTGTTGCAAGGCAGATCAGTTCAGCTGTAGAGAAAGGGATAATGGCAATAATTACAAGAGATTCCTATTTTGGGCACTTTCACCCCCATTAACAGTGCCTTTGGTCAGATGTTTTGTAGTGAGAGGTTCAGAGTGTGGATCCAATGTGCGAATGCACTATATACATATATATATATATATATATATATATATATATATATATATATATATATATATATATATATATATATATATATATATATATATATATATATATATATATAATATATAGACATGTATGTCTACAAATATACACGGGTTTACTACATATGACCGAAGCCCATTTGACTGAGACCAAATGACCAAAAGTTCATTTGACCGAAAACTCAGTTGACCGAAAAACAGCACTGGCAAGTATATGTCCTGTTCCCCACTGTAGTGTGACCCTGGAGTGAGAATATAAAGTTAGGGGGGATGTGGGGGGTGTGGGAGCTTAGCCCCCCACATTTTGCAACCAGTTTTTGCTGATGTTATATGTTTTAATGCATTTTTAGTGGATACTCATGTATGTAATAGTGCATAAACTGTGCCCCCCATGCCCCCTAACTTTATATTCTCACTCCAGGGTCGCACTGCAGTGGGGAACAGGGCATATACCTGCCAGTGCTGTTTTTTGGTCAAATGAGTTTTCAGTCATATGGGTTTTCGGTCAAATGAACTTTTGGTCATTTGGTCTCAGTCAAATGGGCTTCGGTCATATGATTTTTCAGTCATATGTAGTGAACCCATATATATATATATATATATATATATATATATATATATATATATATATACACATACATACATACATCTACATATATAAATACATTTTCCCTACTATGGAATGACTGTGCTGCATGATATGTTTAAGAAAATATCACATTTATATACAAGTCAAATAGTTCAGTGGTAAATCACTGTGGCTAAAGTATGCAGGATCCTGGGTTTGAGATGTGCAAAGGCTGATTATTTTGTTGTTGGGCAGAACAATGGCTGTTGGATACAGAGTAATTAAGGCACTTTTAAGCAGTTGTAAGTGGTTTTGCACGGGTTTGCGCAGTGGTAAGCAATGCTAACTTCTGGTTAAATAAGTTTATAGACAGCCTGACAGTGTTTAATATGTGTAGCCATTGCTTGCCACCATGCAAACAGGCTTAAACCTGCTTACTACTGCTTAAAAATGCTTACTCCCACTTACCCCCACGCTAATTTCTTTAAAAGAAAAGAAAAAGGGGGTGATAGGAAAGTGGTGAAAAAGGGGGCACACAGAGGGAAAAACAATAGGGAAAGTAGCTAGGGATGTGCAGGACAGGTGTAGGGAAGCACTGTAGCTGTCTATTTCTTCTACAGCAACAACTGTGCATATATACTGAATTTGGAGGTAGATTTGGACACTCAAACCACTGATAGAGGAGTGAGGACAACAATAATGTGTTCTGAAGCTAATTAGACCAGATTACATGTTTCCAGTGGACACATGTGCAAAATGGACAGCTATGTATAGGGCAACATTTTTTTTAGGGAACAGATTGTCCTTTTTTTAAGGTGAGAGTGGGATGTTGGGGAAGGATACTAGGTATATTTGGGAAGGTATGTTGGTAGAAAGACAGACAAGACAGACAAGACAGCATACAGGGGTGGTATATGACACATGTGGGGTTAAACACCTTGGACGGCGAGGGGTGTTTGGGAATCAGAAGCCAATGACCCCCCCAATGGAAACAGTGGTACCAAGGTCCCCACCCATGGGCAGTCACCACTGCACCTTCACAGCCCCGAAGGTGGCTGTGCTGGAGGCTGAGCAGGAGGGGCAGGCTGACCCTCTAAATGCACCATGCAGCCTTGAAGCTGGTGCAGCAGATCTCCAAACTCCCTTCGGAGCTCGCTACACACCAATCCCTGAACCTGACTTTGGGTGGCAGGATCCTGTCTGCGCCTGCTCCCAGGGGGGGGGGGTGAGCCCCATCCCATGAGGTGGTTCCAGCAAAAAATGGTACAGGACCAGTGGACAAGGAGGTCCCAGGGTGGGTCCCAGATGTGCTGTGGCCCAGTGCCATGGCCAGATGAGGTGGGAGAGGTGAGTCCGCTGGGACAGGCCTTCCCAAACATGCTATGGTGTTGCAGTTTTAAAACATATGTGGGTTAGTAACAGTCAACACAATCCAGGATTAGTTGTAACAGCATGCATAGATATTCCCATTGACCCAAAACACCAGATTTGGAACAGTTGCATAGCAAATAGAACACATGCATATATGGAACCACAGTGGCCATTACAATGGCATGCAGGTTACATTGATAGCAACAGGCCACCAATGATAGTATTTCAACATGGAACATTAATAGAAACACATTTCAATATTTATTGAACAATAGGACGTATGTCCCAACAGTAGGTTTGGTGTAAACATACCAATTGATTTGTGTATTTAGATTATTGTTGCAGATATGTTGGTGGGAAAGAGAAATGTCAGTTAACAACTTATATATCCTTATAGTACTCACAGCTTTAATGGTCATTGTTCTAATCATTAAGGTACAGGTTTTATTACAATACCCTACGGCCTTGGTTTGGGCAGTGGTATGTTTGTACACAGTGTATACTTCAGCTGTCTTATAGCTAAATTCTACATCTCTTACCTGGTAGACCTGTGGAGGGAATGTTTATTAACACTTCCTGACTGTTTCTACACATATTCCCAGATTCCGAGTTAATATTATGCACATACCTCTCAATCACTTAATGCACACACTCTGGACAATGCTTGACAACATGGGGCTACAAATAGGGACATATTTTGAATATTGCTCTCATAAACTTGGAGAGTTGCTAGAGTGACATGATTTGTTTTAATATACATTTTCTAAAGGTTTTGAGGTCTGAAAATCAAATGTAAGTCATTATTTAGTTACTACACTTCTGAGATCATCCCACTGATTTGCCGGGGGGGGGGGGGGGCAGGCAGAAAATATGAGCCAATTATCTGGACATTCTGAAAAAATGTGTACAGTTGAGAGGTATGATTATGCATACAGCTTACTACCACTCCCAGGATTCGAACCATGTCTATGTCTGCTAAAAATACAACACTGTTTAGTTTCAGCAGAGTGTGCTATTTGGCTATTGCTGTCTATCTCTTTTGTGTTTTTTGTCTAAGTCTCTCTTGGTTGTACAATCTGATCTTGCACTTAAAAGTCTTATACAGTAATTCCTAGACATTATTTTATGTAGCACAGTGTGGGTAACAGTGGTTAACACAACATTATTATTCAGAGAATGCAAAAATAAATGCCATATAATACCAGAGTAAACACAACCAGTCCAGGATTTACAGCTTTATTGCCAGGCAGTTACAGTTTTATTTAAATATGACCTATATGGGACTATCACTGTCATATTGTCTGGTTTGTTCAGTAAAACCCATACACATTTTTTATACTGCCAGGTGACTTTCTACTCCTTTATATTTATTTGGTATGACTACTACAAGCAGGATTGTTACTTACCAGCCTCGCAATGCTGCTTTTGCAACCTACTAACATGGGCTTCCTGATTCACAGCCTGCTCAGCTGTAGCTGTAAGAAATATTTAGGCATACTAACCATCATATACACAGGTTGGACAATAGTAAACAGTTATTAGTATGAGTACTTACACACTGCTGGGACATCATCCCTCTGCCTTGCTTCTTGGACCCACTCATCCAAGAGCTCCCTCTTTCTCTGCTTCAAGTCGGCATAGTGGTGCCAGACCTGCTCACCAGTACAAGGGATACCAGTGGCACTGGTGAGATCATGGGTGAGATGGTCCCAGGCTTCTGCTTTATATTGGGAGCCTTGGTACTGGCCCTGCAGCAGTCTTTCATCATGGTTATGTGCCAGGAGCCCTACCATGACCTTGGACTCCTGTGTGCTCCAGAGCTGCATTTGGAAGCACATGCCCTCACCAACTCCTGCCATACTGCCTATCGTGGGAAGCTGCAACCAGTTATGAGCTGTATTTCCACCTGTGGGTTTTAAATATGCCCCGCCCTTTGCTGTGATCGAACGGTTTTGAATATGCTGAGCTAAGCTAAGCTATGGGCAAACCTGCTTACCTAAGGTTGGCAGTGCTTAAAGGGACAGGTTCAGCACTGCTTACTGATGGGCAAATCCACTTATCTGGGCTACTCATTGCTTAGCAGTCATATTTACACAGTGCTTACACCTGGTAAGCAGAGCTGTGCAATGCTTAGCATTGCTTATTTTTCATTTTATAGGCTATCTGCTGTATGGCATCGATTCATCATTCATTACATATTATAAATTTGTTTACTGTCCCTGACATCCTCCAATGTGCTTTCATTACATTTATTCATGTGTGACTATACTGTATGGGGGACTTGTTTTTATATGGGGGTTTCACAACTTTATAAAACTGACATCTCACATCTGGACCTAATGCAGTACTCCGGTTAACAAATATATGCTATTTAGTAGCTAATAATAAAAAAAATGTTTATGTACTGCTTTCACATGTAAAAATCCAACTTGGTTACGGTGGGGATCAAACTAGGAATGGGCTCTTGCAGAGCATACACTCTAACCACTACACTATTGCAGTAGTACTTAAGTTGGATGTCTCTTGCGATTTAACTTCTTGTGCTGTTTAAGCTGGACTAAACGTAGCTAAGCAATGGGCACACCAGCACAGCTGCAATTAAACTTTATCACATTTATAAAAAAATATTTGTTGTGTTATTTTATTTGTACCCTTCAGAATATCCCTGCTAATGCTGAACCTGTTATTCTATCAACTTTCTGCTTTGTGGGACAATTGTCCCTTTTGGCTTTGTCCACATTCCTTACTCTGACAGGTTGGGAGGTGTGCACTATGTGCTTATGCTACCTGTGTTTTCCTAACAACTTTTGGCTTGGAAGGGATGATTGTCCCTTATGGCTTTGACCAAATTTTTGTTATCCTGATGGGCTGGGGGTGTTAAGAGCATTCTCGCTCATTTTAAATTGCCGAAAGGCAATTCTGGAGTGCAGGGGGCATGTGCATTGTGAGAGCTCTGCTCTCAGATACACCCCCTCTGCTTGTACATGGAACCATGTCTGTTTTAGAGCATGGCAGCGCACCTTCATAAATATGCATGGCGCGCTGCCGTGCTGAACAGGAACGGTCCCTGCCGTGCAGGAATAACTTATTCCTGCACGGCTGCTTGCTGAATCCCAGGGTATGTCTCCTGCTACACTGAAACTGAAAGATAACATCTTTTTATTGTGTGGCCATAAAGTAATTTAATTTCAGCTATTTTTCTGAAGTTAAGCTTTTGTATTCCAGTTTCTACTGTTAAAATATATACATTTAAACAGTTACAATAGTGCAGGTAAATTTCTGTTCTATTCCAGTAGGGTATGCTGTGGTTACATTTTAAGCACTTTTCAAAAACCTTTTCAGCACACACCTCTGTACCAGCAGTTTGATATACACCTAATACATTTGTAACACAAGTATCTTAATATGAATCATGTTGATATTCACAAATGACACATAATTATGTACGTAATTCCAGATAGCTGAGTTGGCAGTATCTCCTTTTGTTACGTCTACATAAATCATGTTAATATTTGCAGATGATATATAATTATTTACAGAATTGCAGCTAGCTCTGTTCGCAGTACCTCCTTTGTCTCAGCTATAGTTGAGTTTTCTTCTAAATGACTATAAACTCTGTCTGCATCAATTCCACCGTATAGTTTATGCATCGTTGGAAGACAAGTTATTGTTCTATAATTTTTAGGGTTGCTTGCAGGTTCACTTTTAAGTAGGAGCATTGTTTTTCCTTTTGTTAGCCAGGTTGGTGTCTGTTTGGGGTGCAACATATAAATAGCTCTTGATCTTGGCTAAATCTTTGTGCAAATATGTTAATACTTTTCACCAGAAGTTAGGTACTGCATCTGCGCCTGGCGGCTTCTAATTAGAAGCTTCTTAACTTTGTTTCAATCTCTCTGGTTTTACTTCATCCCATTTCATATACTGTACCTTTAGACTTCTTATTTTTTCTGTTACTTCTTCTTCCATTTAACATCTTTGCTATGTTCAACAGGATCTCCATAAATGGTTCTCCAAAATATATCTATTTCTTCTTTTTTGCTTGGGTTTCATTTACTTTTACTTTTTTTCCCAGTTCTCTATAAAACATTTTTGGGCTATCAATAAATTGCTTATTTTGTATTTTTCCTCTATATTTATCTGTGTATCTTCTAAGTTTCACCACCTGTGCTGAGATTGTTAGTTTGTTATTTGCAAAAGTGCATGAGCGATCTTGGTCTGTTCTAATACTGTCCATTGCATTTATCACATCTATCTTTCTAAGTATTTTTGTTGATCTGTTTCCTCTTCTATACTCTTCTAACAGTGACACTTCTTGTCTTAGTTGCTTTATAGTTTTCTCTATTCGATATTATACTTCCATGATGGTATTCAATTTCTCCCCTTCCTTTCCCTCACTAACCTGTGCTCTTGTGGTAGACATTTATCAGTTGTTAATTTAGCTGCACAGTAATATATTCTGTTTACTTCTGTTATAACACATGGATCTCTATGAACAGTCCTAATTACTGCATTCATTTGTTTTATCAAATGTCTGACATTTTGGGTTTTAGTGACCTTCTGCAGTCTATTTCTTTCATTGATCTTAATATGTCTATCTATCTCTATTAAATCAAGCAACTCTTCTCTTAGCTCATTTTCTTCTAAACTGAGGGCACATTTTTTGTTTTCCATGTCCTGTGGACATTCTATAGGAAGTTCTATAGCATCTTCCTGTGGCACATTCTGTTCACTTTCATCCTGTGTCATCCATTGCTCTGTCATATGGAAACTCACTGGCCTAGCACTCCTCAACATTCATTGCGTCAGAGTTTCCAGTTTCCTGGTCCTTCCCTTGCTCTTCACTTCAAGTGAACATTTATACTGGTTTCCTGTGGAAGGCTCCAAAATATCTTCATATGGCAGCTGACCAATTGCTTCCCATTCCACTGGTTTTCCCTTAATATGGAAGTCCATTATTCTATCCTGTTGTGGTGCTTTGTGAATTAGATTTTCTACACTGAATCCTTCACTTCGTAGGTACTCCATATCCTCACTTTGTATTTCTTTAATTTCTATATTACTAATCTCCTTTTCCATGTTTCCTCTTTGTCTTCTTATTTTTTGTATTGTAAAGTTTTTCATGTCTGGCTACCTTTGCCTGTATTTCTCTTCAAATATCTTTGGTGTTGCTCTGTATTGATTAGTTTTGCTTTCTCCTTTGCATATATATTGCACCATATTAAATCTCTTTTTCTTTCCCATGTCCATATTTCTTCTTCAGATGTCTCTTGATCTTCCTGTTTTTCCGTACTTTGGGAACTTGTTCCA
The DNA here is from genome assembly GCF_019279795.1 of Protopterus annectens. Classification (NCBI taxonomy): domain Eukaryota; kingdom Metazoa; phylum Chordata; order Ceratodontiformes; family Protopteridae; genus Protopterus; species Protopterus annectens. Next base: position 627,927,747 of record NC_056725.1, on the reverse strand, counting down.
TCGTGCTGTAATGTAACCTGTTTTAGACCTTCTACCCCAAATCCTTCACTTTGCAGGTACTCCATAACATCAACTTCTATTCGTTTTAACTTCTACTTTACTAATCTTCTTTTCTACATTCTCTCTTTGTTATATTAGATTTTTTCCAAATAACATCACAAAACATTCAATTTTTCATAAGTCTCAAAAAATCACTTCTACAAAAGAATCATTGCTGCAACTGTTGTCTAAATCTACTATATACAGATTAGTTGTCTAATTTTTTTTAATTTCCCCAAATCTTTTGGGTTTCTAATGCCATGACGTGAATGGACCCCATTCCTTAGTCAAAGTATGATTAAAGTTCATGAAATTAGTATTGTTTCAATCTCTGATGTCAGCCACAAGTGCTCTTTGCACCACCTGCAATGTGCCCAGTAATGACTCCTGCAATTTGTACAGAGTTACATGTATTGGTAACATGTCTAAATACAATTGTAGATTCTTCTTTATAAGACCCATTGCTCCTACTAATATTGGAACTGTCTGGGTATCTTTCTTCCACAATGCTCTCATTTCTGCCTGCAAATCCTGATATTTCATGAGTTTGTGTCTATCTGTATGCAAGACATTGTAGTCAATAGGTATGACAATTTCAGTGATCAATGCTACTTTTGTCTTCTTTTCATGGACCACTACAACCAGTTTTCTAGCATCTATCTTTTGAACTGTTGGTAATAGGTGATCCCATGTGATGTAGACTTCATCATTTTCTATGATGCATTGTGGCTCATGTTTCCAGTGTTTTTCAGCCACTTCAATAACAATATTTGCACAATCCCCAGTGCAACAGTCTTGCCACATTATTATGCCTTTCAGTATACAATTCTTCTGCCATTAGTATGTCACCACCAGCAACAAGGTGTGCAACTGTTTCCAATTCGGTTTTACAAAACCTACATTTGTCTGTTTCTCCTACATGTTCAATGGACTTTGTAAACCGGCATGTATGTAGCCAACTATCTTGGGCCACCAATATTAACCTTCCATCTCTTGGTTTGAATTCGCCTCTCCTTAACCATTCCTGCATTCATTCCTGATCAACATGAGGTTCTTTCAGAAGTTTTCTATGCTTACTACTATATTTATGCAGTTTCCACATTTCTTGCCTTCTCATCTGATCCTTCATCTTATATTCTTTCTTTTGCTTTTTGGCACATTCAGTTGCTCCCTGATTTTTATCTACTTCTGGTTTGATTTTCCATACCTGCTTGACGCCGATATGCTTCTGCTAGATTAAGCAGAGAAGTCATCTCAAATTGATTCTCCTTATGTTTCAAAACTTTCACTATGTTTGGGTCTTGTGAGGTCAGCAGATATATGTGGAATGCCATGGTTGCAGATCTATACATGTAATCAGTTTCAAGGAGGCCCATCCCTCCTTCTGAATGGGGAATATATAATCTCGGTATGCACTGATTTTTATAAATCATTTGGTAAACATGAAGCACCCTTCTTGTTTTCCTATCTAATCTATCCAACACGTTTTGGAGCCAGATAATCACTCCAAAACTATAAGTTAGGATAGGAAGAGCAAATTGGTTTATAACTTGGATTTTGTTCCTAGATGTCAATGATGTTTTCAGGATTAATTTAAGCCTTCTAAAGTATTCCTTACTAAGTTTCATTCACATTTGTTCATGTTTTATTGTTGATCCTCATCAGTTTCCAAATATTTACATACTCCTTCTTGCTCAAGTTCTTTTATATCACATTCTTGTCCCAAACTGTTTTCTTGGTGCTGCAGTTTTCCTGCTTTAAAGGTTGCTTTTGCACATTTATCAAGAACAAATGACATTCTTATATCATCTGAAAAAGTTTTGACAACTTGCAGTTGTGCTTTCAGTTCCACATCTGATGAGCTGTACAGTTTTAAATCATCAACAAAGAGAAGATGAGAAGTCTTTACACTTTGTTGTTTTCTAGGTGCCAAATTATAGCCACGGCCTAAGCTGTTAAGTAGACAGCGTAATGGGTTAAGGGCAAGACAGAATAACAGCGGTGACAGAAAGCCACCCTGGAATATCCCACCTTGAATTTTTATCCCTGGAATAATAATTTGTCCTTTATCATGGCTTAATTGAAAAGTGGTCTGCCACTGTTCCATGGTCACTGTACTGTTGTAGTTGATCAGTGTAGGGTGTATCTTATACATTTTTAAGCACTCTTTTATCCATGAATGTGGGATACTATCAAAATGTTTTTTTATAGTCAATCCATGCCATACTAAGATTCCTCCCCTGTTTACAGTTCTTCACTATGACTTTATTTAATAATAAATGATCCTTTGTCCCATATGACTTTCTTTTATTGCTCTTTTGTTCTACTGCCATAATTGAGTTTTCTTGTAAATGAGTATAAACTCTGTCGGCATCAATTCCAGTGTATAGTTTATACGTTATCAGAAGGCAAGTTATTGGTCTATAGTTTTTAGGGTAGTTTGCAGGTTCTCTCTTAAGTAGGAGCATTGTTTTTCCTGTTGTTAGCCAGGTTGGTGTCTGTTCAGGGTGCACATATAAATAGTTCTTACTCATAGCTAAATCTTCATGCAAAGATGTTAATACATTTGACCAGAAGTTAGGTAGTGCATCTGGGCCTGGGGTTTTCCAGCTGGAGGCTTTTCTTTACTTTGTTTCAGTTACTCTGGCTGTTACTTCATCCCATTTCATATCCTGTACCTTTAAACTTCTTATTCTTTCTTTTACTTTTTCTATCCATTTAGCATCTTTGTTATGTTCCACAAGATCTTCATAAATACTTCTCCAAATGTATCTATTTCTTCTTTTTTTGGTGGTCTTTTCAATTCCTTTTACCTTGTTTCCCAGTTCTCTATAAAACATTTTGGGTCATCAATAAATTGCTTATTTTGTACTTTTCCTTTATATTTATCTGTGTATCTTCTAAGTTTTTCCGCCTGTACTGAGATTTTTAGCTTGTTATTTGCGATAGTGCATGATAGATCCTGGTATGTTCTAATACTGCACATTACTTTTATTATGTCAATCTTTCTTAGTATTTTTGCTGATCTGTTCCTTCTTCTATATTCTTCTAACAGTGGCGCTTCTTGTCTTAATTTCTTTATAGTTTTCTCTATTCAATATTTCCATTATGGTATTCAATTTTTCCTTCCTTTCCCTCACTACCCTGTGTTCTTACAGTAGTTGTCTAATCTGTACAAATGCCATAATGACCTCTATGGAAAACCAGAGCACACTAATAATATTGTCCCAACCACAATATCTGTCCAAACATTCATCATTCTGTGTTTCTATTCTTGTGACAAGTTTCTGTCTCTGCAAACCATTCTCATACTATTTATGCATATAGTTAGTAGATGAAAATACAATTCAGCTAGATTAAAGTCACAGCTATAGGCAGCTAATACAGTGAGTGGTAAATTCATCACAAAAAATGTGCAGACAAAAAAAATCTCATTCCTTTAAGGCAATTAGAAAAGTTAGCAGTTATGCAGCCAGAGTCTTCAGATGATGACTGACCCCTGATTCCTTCACCCCCTCCTCCACCAATGATCAACCTGCTAGCTTTCTCTTTATCTCTAAAAGGACAGGTAGAGATACACTTTACTGAAACACCTGCTACTTCCCCAGACATAGCACATGTTATTACTTCTAGTACTACTACCCATCCCCATGTGTCAGAAAATATGTATTAGTGTATGTATTAGTAATATGCTTAGTGCATTTAAGGCTTGAAAAGGGTTAACACATTTATTCTATTTCACACTGCATAAAATCTGTACTAATTGCAGAAGCTTTCTAACCTTGTATTGTCAAGAAATATGCGCAGCTATAATCTTTGCTTATGCTTTGGAAATTTACAGGGAAGCAGATAATTTCTGCTTGTGTCAGGAAAATAATGAATAGATGTATCACTTGTATTAAGGTTATGAGACTTAGACAAGGAGTTCCGCTTGTGCTGTGAGAAAATACACAGCTGCAGAAGCTATAGATAATTAGAACAAAGACTGCTTGAAAATATGAACTGCAATCAGCATTTGCTTGTGCCTAAGCTAGAAAAGTACCTTGAAATGTAACACATGTATTAGAACTACACAATAGAAGCTTGTAATGGGCTAGAGCCCACCAAGGCCAGGTTGTTTTTCTCAAAATGTTTTTCATAAATCCAGTCATGTCAGCAGAAAATCTGAGTAACATCTGCTGTAGAACAATACTGAAAGTTGTGTTTGATTACGTCAACCATAGAAGGCAATGTCTTGTAGAACAGTATAAGAATAGCATACTTCCTGTTAGTAGTTAGGCAAAATCCTGTATTTGCATGTTTTTGTCTCCTTGCAGCAAGTTATTAAATTTGCCTTATCTGAACCTTACATGTATTGGTCTTTTAAGTTTTTTCCTTTGACAGATTGGTCCTTCGGACCGGAAACCCTCACTTTGCCTCGGATCAGACAGGCCAGGTGGCTTGAAACTGTATGGGGAAGAAACCACATCGGTTCTTCTTATTTGAAAAGCTCTCCAACTGAATTGTCATACAAAAGAGGCCAGCCACTTTCTGATCTGTGACTGAAGGACGGGTTTTTCACGAACCAGGTGATCAATCATGAAGGTTCAGGTAAGGTGAATCTATCTTTTTTCTGTTTTAGATCAGGGACTAGATTTGTATTGTTTTTGTCAGGACTGTATTTTTTTACAAGTCAGGGACAGAAAAGATTACTGTCTTGTCATAGATCAGGGAAACAGAGTAGGTAGGCAGTCACTCTGAAGAGACTATAACAAAATCCATGGTACCACGTTAAAAATAAGGAGTTACGTAATGATTAAAAAGGGTAGAACAAAATGGGTAATAATTGCACAAAAAGACCCCAAAATCCGCCATTAACCGAAGACGCAAAATACATGCAGTCACAGCATGCTGATAATATTAAATACTACTCAAAGTGGGTTAATAAGTATGAATTTGACGGTAAATTAGAAAAATCCTCACTTATCAAACTTGTCAAACAGCTTAAAACCGATTCCAAAGGTCGGGTCAAAAAGCAGCGCCAATTAGGAATTCCTCAGGCACACAGGTGGATTGAGGAAGCAAACCGTAGGGAACAAAAGAACAATAATTCAAAAGCAATGTTTTTAGATAAGGAGGACAATAACTTAGTAATAGCATCGGCCCCTCCGCCTCCTTTACCAGAATATGAAGCAAGTGAACAAGTTAGTCCACTCCAGCGATATCCTGCTGCCACTGAAAATAGAGACACTACAAAAGCAAAACCGTTTATTAAGATCCCATTGAGACCAGGTCTCGAACACGGGCAGGTAACTCAAAAAGGGACATTGAATTATATCAACTGGGTAGGAATTCATGATCTATGAGTGAAGAAGAAATATGCCCACTTATAGAAGTACCTAATCCTCAGACAGGGCAAGAAGGTCAGGACCCAACTATTCTAGTGTATAGACCCTGGACTCTGGGAGACATCCGGAAAGCCACTGAGGGAGTTCTCCCTCCAAAAGTTAATTTTAGAAAGTTTTTAGAAGATTTACAAAGAATGAGGCTAAGTTATAATTTAAATGGAGAAGAGATAGAAAAAGTAGTCAGACAAATTGTGGGACCAGATTGGCACATGATTAGTGGCAACTGGAATCCCCGTGACGCTGCCCACAGACCCCTCCCACATAGCAGCGCAGAACTAGACAACAGAGTAAAAGGTTTTACAGACCACATCTCTGAGAAATGGAAGCCTAGGGCAGACTGGACTTGCATTAATCAATGCATCCAACAAGAAGGTGAAACTATTGACAGATATTATGCCAGACTGTTAGAATGTTTTAATAACCATCATAGAATGCAGGTTCCTGAAGATCAGACACAAGATTCCCCATATGAGCAGCAGTTAAAGAATGCATTTTTGAAAGGCAGCATCAATTCGCACCCATAAGCAGTTTTATTACAAAGCACATGGTAGATCATCGTACAAGCAGGTTACAGTCATTACTTGAATATGCTAAGCATGCCAAAAGGCATTTTAATAGCAAAAAGAAAAAGAAAGCCCAAGTATTTTCTGTAGAAAATGGAGCAGAAGTCTATGTAGTACAGTCCGGGAAAAAGGGCAAGAGAAATGCCCAGGGAAACAAACAATCTGATCAGTGATCAGAGGACTTTGAAGGGTGAAAGAAAAGGGGTGAATGTTTTAAATGTGGTAAAAAGGGACACTTGGCAAGGGATTGCAAGAAAAACAAGAAGGCAACCACGGAAGACAAGGAGGGTGAGGACTGACTATATGATAGTCAAGAATCACTAGAAGGGGATAGCAGAGAAAGGACAAATGAGAATGTGATAGAAGGAGTAGAGGATGTGACAGAAGAAATAGAGGAAGTGCAGGGAGTTACGGATAGTGAAGAAAATGAAATATTGGATTTAGCTTTATTGAGCTTAGAGCTCTATATAGCAGACATAAAACCAGAAGTTACACTTCTGGTAGAAGGGAGGGAGGTCAAATTCTTGTGTGACTCAGGGGCATCATGGACCCTGATACATCCCTCCAAACTGCCAGAGAATTCAGAGTCACCTGATCACATACTAGTGAAAGCAGCTAATGGACAGCTGTATCAGGAGCCTCTCTCCTATAATATTGCAATAACTGATCCTGTTTAAGGATTGACCCAGAAAAGCAAAATTGTTGTTTCCGCAAAATGCCCAGTAAACCTCTTGGGCAGAGACCTTATGCAGCTATTTGGTATAGCAGTAGTTCCGACTATGCAGGGTATGGAAGCACAGAGACAAATTGATACCTTTGCAGTGCAATTGGAGGGTGAGATGTTTTATTGGTACAGCCAGGACTTGGTTACAACTGGTCCAGGGGCAGTGACCGAAGAGTTGATGAATGTAGCCATCAGCAAGTTCCCCTCCCTTGACATTGATAAACAACATTTGTTGCACTGTACACTGTATTATTGTAACACACCAGGACCTGATAAGGAATATGAACAAGAATTGTTTAGAAATTGTGCAAACAGATTGATATTACGTAATCTGTACTGGGACACAGAAGGGAACAGTGTAGCCAGCTGTTCATTGCCCCAGGAGTTCTTTACACTTTATAAATCTAATCGATTATCACATGTTAGCTTAACTAAGGACAAGAATGTAAAATGGGTAGACTTAGGAGAAAAAGTCACAAGATGGGAAAAGCAGACAGAGTTAGAACTGTCAAAACAGGGAATACAAATGCAGAAGTTGAATTGGATAACTCAGACCCACCCAGCCGTGCACTTGCAGTCTAGCAAGGACAGCTGATTAGCACCCCTATTAAAGGAGGAAGAGAATGCCTTACAGAATATACCAGAAACTCTTTGGTCAACAGGAAAGTCAGATGTAGGACTTATTCGTAACAGCGGGACCAGTTACTATCACGCCAAGGTCAGCATTTAGACCACAGAAAAGACAGTATCCCTTAAGAAAAGATGCAGAGGTAGGAATCAAACCTATTATAGCAGCTTTACTTAAGGAAGGGGTGCTGGTGGAATCTCCTGATTCACCATGTAACACACCCTTATTTCCTGTTAAGAAAGCGAATGGAGAATGGCGTATGGTCCAAGATTTACAAGCTGTAAATGATGCAGTAATACCAAGGGCACCTACAGTGCCAGACCCACACACCCTGTTGAATGATTTAAAACCTCAACAGAAATATTTCTCTGTGGTAGATATCAGCAATGCTTTCTTTTCGATACCGATACACCCTGACAGTCAATATTGGTTTGCATTCACATTTCAGGGTAAAAGGTATACAAATACGCGACTACCACAGGGATATTGTAAAAGTCCGACAATATTCTCACAAGAAATGGCAAGCAACTTGGTGGGATTTACCCCACCAATAGGCAGCCAGATTTTACTTTATGTTGATGATATCCTGCTGGCGGCCCCCACCCAGCAAGATTGCAAAGAAGATACCATAGCGCTATTACAATTTTCAGACACTGAAGAACATAAAGTAAACAAAAATAAACTGCAGCTTTGGAAAAAACAAGTTAAATACCTAGGATATGTAATATCCAAAGAGGATAGGACATTAGATGAGGACAGAAAAGTAGTGATTGTGCAAGCACCAAAACCCACTACCAAGAAGGAAATTATGTCCTTCCTGGGTACAACTAATTTTTGCCGGAACTGGATTCCAAACTATGCCTTAGAATCTGCACCGCTGACTAACCTGATATATAAAAAGCCTATGACAGCACAGGATTTGTTACAATGGACACCAGAATCAGAATCTGCTTTCTGCAAACTGAAACAGTTAATAGCGTCCTCATTAGTTTTAGGATTACCAAACTATCATAAACATTTTTTCAAAACTGTAGATTGTAAGCAAGGTTGTATGACATCAGTGTTAACACAGCAGCATGGGGACAAGCAACGTGCTATTGCTTATTATTCATCACAACTAGACCGAGTGGCATGGTCTTTACCCCACTGTGTACAAGCAGTAGTTGCAGCTGCAATGGCAATACAGGCTTCAGCCTCAGTAGTTTTGTTTCACCCTCTCACATTGAGAGTGCCTCATGCAGTCGCGATTATTTTACTGCAAGAGAAGGTAGCATATCTTTCCCCTGCTAGGCATCTTTCCTGTATGACTATATTGTTGAGCCAACCTCATATGACAATTGAATGATGCACCACTTTGAACCCTTCTACCTTGCTCCCAACCCCTGCAGATGGCACGCGACACAGCTGTCTGCAGGTGATTGAGCAAAAGACACTGCCTAGAAAAGATCTCATGGATGTCCCCTTGGATGATTCCAAGGTGACATACTACGTGGATGGCTCATGCAAAAGGGGTCCTGCAGGACAAAACCTAGTAGGATATGCAGTAGTTTCTGATACTGAAATTATAGAAGCGAAACCCTTACCACACAACTTATTTGCACAGGCAGCAGAATTGATTGCCTTGACACGGGCATGTACCTTAGCAAAGGGTAAATGTGTGAACATTTTTACTGACAGCCAGTACGCTTTTTCTACTGTACATGTTTTTGCGCAACAGTGGAAAAACTGAGGAATGATAGCATCTACTGGCAAACCTATTAATCATGCACAGTTTTAGATCTTTTAGAATCTATTCAGTTACCTCAGAAAGTAGCTATTTGTAAATGCACAGCTCATACCAAGCAACAGGATAGGATTTCAAAAGGTAATGCGAGAGCTGATACAGCTGCAAAACAGGCAGCTTCAGAAGTATTTCTTTTGAATGAGGAATTACAATCCTCTGAGATTTTAGACTTAGAAATGTTAAAGACAATGCAGACACTCACTATGCAAGCTGAAAAACAAAGATAGGTAAAATGAGGAGCAATCCTCAAAAAGGGGCTGTACATCTCTAAAGAAGGGAAACCAATATTACCATCTAACTTGTTTAGATATGCAGCTTTGTTGAGCCATGGGCAATGCCATGTCTCAACAGGGGGGATGGTACAGCTGGTGAACTGATTGTTCACAACATACAGATTCTTAAACTACTCTAAAAAATTTTGTTTAATGTGCCACGTTTGTAACAAACATCATGCACAATGGGCGTTAAAGCCCAAGCAAGGGAGTTTCTCTACACCACCGTATCCATTTCATACTATCTGTATGGATTTCATAGAACTGAACAAATGTGAAAATAAGAAGTATTGTCTTGTCATTATAGATATGTTTTCCAGATGGGTGGAAGCCTTTCCGACTAAAAATCCAGATGCGGCTACCGTAGCAAAAATCCTCATTAAAGAAATCATCACTAGATTTGGCATTCTGGAAAGGATCTACAATGACAATGGTACACACTTTGTAAACCAAACCATACAGCAGTTAAGTAAACATTTTGGTATTTCTTTAAAAAATCATTGTGCATATCATCCGCAATCTGCAGGGTTAGTTGAGAGACATAATGGGATTTTAAAGAGTAAGCTAAGAAAGTTAATAGCAGAAAAAAAGAGAAATTGGGTGTACTGTCTGCCCCTGGCACTGTTGAACATGAGAACTGTTCCGAATGCAAAAGGATTGACTCCTTTTGAAAAACTATTTGGAAGGGCTTATTATATACCTCAGTGGAAACCTCTCATGCCCGCAGACCAGGAAGCCGACTGTACACTAGCAGAGTATATGAGAAATTTGTTGAATTCTAAACATCTGTTGCAGTCAAATTCTGTTTCAGATAAAGAACAAACCAGACCATCAGAAGTGGCAGTGGCTCCAGGAACCTGGATCTGGGTGAAGACAATAAAAAAGAAGAATTGGACGTCATCAAAGTGGGAAGGTCCATATCAAGTGCTTCTGTTGACACTCACTGCAGTCAAGATCGCAGAGCGTGCCTCGTGGATCCACCTGATGCACTGCAAACTAGTTAAGAACTTTGAACTGGACAAAAATCTTGTCACATGTCAAGAGCAAAAATGATAGAATCCAGAAAAAACAGGAATGCAGAACAACCATTTCCTCAGAAGTATTGCATAATCATCCTGTTAACTGTACTAGTGACAATAATCTTTTTGTTGTGGCCATTCCTTTTTCCAGCCACACAAACTGAACTGAATAAACGTGAAGCGTTACTCATAGACTGGCACCCAAACTTCAACACTTACCAGACAATTAAATATGTGTATGCTGAGACTTTCAATGTTTCGAATTGCTGGATTTGCACAGCTTTGCCGACAGCATACGGGGGGTTATTAATGACTACAGTCCCCCTAGGGGTCAACGAGACCTGGGAAAACTTGATTTATGATACCTCAACCATTACATCACAAGATAAAATAGCATTGCACTTGTCTATTCCACAAAAGGGAACTGTGTGTTTTTATAAAAATGATACTGTTCAGGTGGGTTGGAGCAATTGCAATGTGACTGTTCCTTATAAATGTTACACTAAAGCTAACAATGCAGGTTCTTATTGTAATACAAACTATGATTCATTTCTTGAATTGATACACAAAACAATTGATGAAGTAAAACATAATTCTGTTCTCTATAACCAACTGTCTATAATTGATAGAAAAATGTTTCATGCAGGGCGAGTGTATATTCATAGCAAAGTTACTACTAAAGTAGAGGACTGTTATTTTGTATGTGGCAAAAAGGCATACAAGTGGTTACCTGAGAAATGGTCCGGCAGTTGTTTTTTGGGCTACCTGGTTCTGGCCATACGACACACTGCAGTTTTACCTCGAGGAAAAATTCGGAATGTCCGAGAAGTCATCAAGAAACCTGTAAATCCAGTGGGGCAAATCGATGCACGTTGGAAAAAACATCATTCTATAGGCAATGGACTGACACACATGGACTTGAGTGAAAGTGTTATATCGTGGGCAGGCATATTACCAGCATATGGAGCAGTGAAATTGATCTGGGAGCTGAGAAAACTGTCTAAACTTCTCGAAGTAATGAGTAATGCAACTTTTTCCGCTCTCAAATTGGAGATTGATGAACTGAATGCCATGAGAACTGTAGTGCTTCAAAATCGCATGGCTCTCGACTTCACCCTAGCAGCGAGAGGTGGTAATTGCGCTTTAATCCAGGAGGAGAGCTGCTCATATATTCCTGACCATAAACACGAGATAGATAATCACCTTGAGGTAATTCAGTAAGTGTCGGCCATGAGCAAACCAGGACCAAACCCACTGACGGACTTTTTCCAGAAATGGTTTGGGGGGGTGGGGTACTATCCTAATGAACATCCTGATTGCCATTTGTGTAGGAATGATCCTACTGGGAGTATGTGTTTGCTGTGGCATCCCCTGCATGAAAAGACTGATTAAAGACTTTATAGACATGTCAGTTTCTGAAACCTTATATCAAAGTACTGAGTTTGAAGAACTGTTAAAAGATTGAAAATGCTTTCACAAGTTTAAATTGAATGACTCTCTTAACTGCAAATCCTAAGTGGGAAAAGGTTAGGAGAAGACAAAACTGTTTAGGCTTGTTTTGAAAGTAGAATAAAAGTATTAAAAGGGGGGAAATGTCAGAAAAATATGTATTTGTGTATGTATTAGTAATATGCTTAGTGCATTTAAGGCTTGAAAAGGGTTAACACATTTATTCTATTTCACACTGCATAAAATCTGTACTAATTGCAGAAGCTTTCTAACCTTGTATTGTCATGAAATATGCGCAGCTATAATCTTTGCTTATGCTTTGGAAATTTACAGGGAAGCAGATAATTTCTGCTTGTGTCAGGAAAATAATGAATAGATGTATCACTTGTATTAAGGTTATGAGACTTAGACAAGGAGTTCCGCTTGTGCTGTGAGAAAATACACAGCTGCAGAAGCTATAGATAATTAGAACAAAGACTGCTTGAAAATATGAACTGTAATCAGCATTTGCTTATGCCTAAGCTAGAAAAGTACCTTGAAATGTAACGCATGTATTAGAACTACACAATAGAAGCTTGTAACGGGCTAGAGCCCACCAAGGCCAGGTTGTTTTTCTCAAAATGTTTTTCATAAATCCAGTCATGTCAGCAGAAAATCTGAGTAACATCTGCTGTAGAACAATACTGAAAGTTGTGTTTGATTACATCAACCATAGAAGGCAATGTCTTGTAGAACAGTATAAGAATAGCATACTTCCTGTTAGTAGTTAGGCAAAATCCTGTATTTGCATGTTTTTGTCTCCTTGCAGTAAGTTATTAAATGTGCCTTATCTGAACCTTACATGTATTGGTCTTTGAAGTTTTTTCCTTTGACACCATGGGTTGATTTATAATAGCAGATTTAGACAACAGTGGCAGCCATCATCTGCCATAATATCTTCGGATCAGATGTTAATAAGGCTGGCCAACAAATGGAAACAGTTATATAACAAACACAAACATGGAGCTAAAACAAAGGATGTAGGAAAATTAAAGTGATTTACTAATAAAAGTGCTGCAGATAAAATTATTAACCTAAAGAAGATCAAACAAGTGGTTGCACAGCTTTTAATAGTTATTGATGGAGAGGAATATTGGTGGATCACCCTCCTAAACATAACTCAGAGAATGAAATGGACTCTGATTCTTCCACTGGTATCAATGTATAAAATACATAAATGCACCCCTTAAGAGAGGTACCTAATCCTGCAGCTGCTCAGGATAGTGACACAGACCCAACCATAAGAGCACTGCAGCCATGGACTGCAGTGGATTTCCAAACCATTGTAGATTGTCACCCCTCCCCCAATGTGAACACATTCCACTAAATATGCCAAAAGATTAGAAGGACATGTGCAGTTGCAAAATCTAATGAAGACATGAGAACAGTACTGAAAGCCAACACCCCCTGACATTTTCAGACAATATGAGAAAAATCCAGTATAGGTAATAAAAATAGCAAAACACACAGATGATGGATTTCTTGCTGCTAGAAATAGATTATTAAAAGCTACTTCTACAGCATGCCCCCCAAAACTGGACTAAATAAAAATTAAGTCTATTGCACAGAAATTAAATTATTCTATTTATGCATATGATAGATATGCTTCAAGCCATTTCTGGACAACAACAACCTGTAGGAGTGGCATCCAGCAGACTGTTGGTTGCTTTTGTAGAAGGCTTATTACCTCCAATTTAAGAACAGATTTAAAAGTTTTGTTTAAATTGGCCAGGTTTAGGCATTTATGAAATTGTTACTCAAGCACAATATGTAGCAGATAATATATCTAGAGAAGAAAAAGAGTAGAAGAAAAAGTTAGTAGACATTCAGGCCCAACACTTTGATACAGACTCACGGGGGAGGGGAAGAGGTATTCACGGAGGAAGAGGTAGATTTAGGTTCTTCAACCACAAGCCCCAGGACAATATCAATGATATTACTATCCCCCTGTGTCATCACAATCCCCATAAGATGAATCACATTTATTTCATTGTTTTAATTGGGACCAGACTAGACACTGGCAAAATGAATGTCCCCTTTCTCTACAACAGACAAATTTGCCAAATATCCAAACACCACAACAAGAAGAAAGATATCCTCCTGTGTGGAGTACTGCTAGTTTATGAAGCTGGCATGTCCAGAGTTCCTTTAGACTATCAAGAAACAAAACCGGTTCCTATTCAAATCAGTCTGCTGAAAACAAACAACACACTTTTATTTAGGAAAAGCTGCCCCTTTAAATCTTTTAGGTAGAGATTTATTATGTAAATTGAGATGTACTGTTTATTGTACCCTAGATGGCATTTTTCTTGATATTCTAAATGAATCTTTAGGATTGCATTCAACTAATATCTGGACAGATAAGTATAACCTTTTTCCTGTTTTAACATCAAAACAAACTTCAGACACTGCTGATTTGGAAGTATTAGAAGTAATCCCTCCACAGTACTGGACTGCCAATGAAAATGAGGTAGGGGTCATAAAAGATGTGCAAATCCTCTTAAAATCTTGTGAGCACCTGCCTAAGGTAGTTCAATATCCTTTGTCAGCCGGAAAAAGAAAGATGACAAGAAAGGGGAGAAATGAGTTATGTACTGTATTGTTGACCACAGGACCTTCCTGATCATCTAGTACCAAGGGAAACAGCTGTGGTTCCTGTTCATGGCAGAAAGAAGAATTAAACCTGTCATTTTGGTATTACTCCAACAGGTTATAATAGTTTCTGACTCAGAGTCCATGTAAAGTACCTATCTTACCAGTCAAGAAACCAGAAAAAAACTTTTAGATTTGTACAAAATTTACAAGCAGTTAATGTAGTAGTAATACCAACTTTCCTGACAGTCCCTTACCCTACCACAATACTAAGTTTTATTCCATCAAATGTCACTACATTCTCAGTGATAGATACTTCTCCTGCCTTCTTTTCTATTCCTATACATGGAGATAGCCGTTATCTGTTTGTATATACATATACAGGGCAACAGTGCACTTGGATTAGATTACTGCAAGGGTATGTTGAATCACCTATTCTTTTCTCTAGGGAGATGGAAAAAAATAGACAAGACTGGATTTATATGCAGCTCTGCATAAAGCCTAATCCATTATATGGATGATTTACTTTTAGCTTCCAAATCCTCTCACAACTGCAAACTGGATACAATTTTTCTTTTAACAAAGCTAGCAGAATCAAATTCATTTAGAAAAAATGCAGTTATGGAAGTCTCAAGTTCAATATTTAGGACATCTTATTTCAGAAGGTCCTAGACAAACTTCATCTTCACATAGTGCTGCAGTACAAGCTGTACCATGCCTCACTGCATTAAAACAGTTGTGGGCTTTCCTGAGACTGACAGGTTATTGTCAACAATGGATTTCTAACTGCAGAAGTAGTAAAACCATTACTGAAATTACTAAAGAAAGACACCCCAAACCTTTATCCTGACAAGACCACCACAAACAAGCTTTTATTCACATGAAAACCTTACTTTCAAACCCTCAAACACTTGGATTACCAGAATATTCAAAGACATTTTTCTTGTTTTGTTGTGAAAGAAATAAAGTAGCACTAGGATTATTAGCACAACATGGAAATTATTGTTTTTGACCTGTTGCTTATTTTAGCATAAATATTGATCCTGTGGCGGCAGCTGTCCCCGCAGCCTTAGGATGCTGGTCGTGGCAGCATGCTTGGTAGAAATGGTGATTGCTCTGACTCTCAGTGGCCAGGTCTGCATTCTGCAAAGGCATTGTTACTAATGACAGACAATATTTATCTGTGGCACAATTATCTAAATAAGAATTCTTTTCTTAATAATCCTTCATTAAACATTGTTCAATGTCCACCTCTTAATCCTGCATATTTACTTCCCACAGTGGATGAAGGAGAACCCCATAATTCTTCTTAGATCAGATTTAAAAGGTGTTCCATTACCAAATCCAAAATAGCTTCTTTTTGTTGATAGCTCCTGTATTCAAACAGAAGACAAAATATTAGCAGTAGCCTTGTCTGTTTGTACTCAGGACAGAATCTTGTTAATGGGACAATTAAATGGAAATGTGTCTTCTCAAATAGCTGAACTTGTAGCTATTACCGAAGCCTGTAAACTGACAGAGGCAAAACAGCTACAATTTTCATAGATTTATGTTATGCTTATGGGCTAGTTAATAATTTTGGGACACTTTGGACAGAAAGAGGTTAACTTCAGCACTGACAGTTATTAAAAATGCCATATTTGTTCGTGAACTATTAAATGCATCACTGTTGCCAAGAGAACGTGTTGTGGTTAAGTGTGCCACACATAAAAATGATGATTCTTACATTTCCAAAGCTTACCTCTCAACCTCTTAGAGCAAGAAATCTGGACAAAGATATGAATAAAAGTGTGACAAAGGCCCAGAAATAGGGACACTTTTTAAATATTGCTCTTACAAACTTAGAAACTTAGACATTTCCTGAAGGATATGAACTCTGAAACTCAAATGTCTGACATTATTTTCGAACTTCAGTCTTTAATGATTCACCGGAAAAACAATTTTATGAAAAATGGACCAAAAATATGAGGCCAAAATATGGACATACTGCAAAAACTTGTACAGTTGAGAGGTATGTTCCAAAACTCTGCAGATATGGCAGCAAGACAAGCTGCATTGTTTTATCCTGTTTAGGCTTCCTTTTTTGCAGCAATTTCAGGAAACTAATACCAATATTTCTTTACAGGAATTATTATCTTTCCAGAATCAAACTGAGGACTCTTAAAGAGTGAGGTGGATCTATAATGGCTGCAACCATTTTCCAGACCTTTTTGGCACCACCCAGATGGGGGCTGGTAACTCCACAAAATTTCATAACTTAGTTAGTTAAACCTTACTACTTGCCTTTTCATTGGAGTAAAAATGCCTTAATAAAACTGATTTCAAATGACTGGTATGCCCCTCACCTTTCAAAAGTCATTCCACATTTTGTGAATACTTAAGCAGTCTGCTTAGAATATAATGTGTCAAAGACCGTGCCAGCACCTATCCACACTTTGAAAAGCTGTGGGGGGCCATTTTGCACCATTCAGTAGGACTTTGTTGAACTCCCATAAATACAAAAGTTTAAGTATCTGCTTGGCATTGTTGCTGCTATTTCCTGGATGGGTAGAATCTTATCATTGTGCAAAGAATGATGCAAACACTGCACTGTTAACTAAAAAGCTTCTTCAAAAACTGATACCAAGATTTGGTGTTCCTTGAATTCAGTCAGATCAGGGTACTCCATTGACTAGTCAGGTAATACAACATATCAATAAAACATTGAATATCAAAATGCAGTACCATTGCCCATACAGACCAGAAGCTTCTGAAATGTGGAGAGGGGAAATCAGAACATAAAGATCCAGCTTGCTAAGTTGTGTAAGGATAATGGTCTTAAATGGCCAGAAGCTTCACCTTTAGTTTTATTCACTCTACGAAGTGCAGTTAGTACTACTAGGAAGTTATCGTCTCATGAAATTCTTATGGGCAGACCCATAAGAATTCCTGCTACACCCCTACCTAAAATGTGGAGTTACAAAATATAGCCGAATCTGTTCTTCTGTATTGCATGTATCTCTGTTCTGTTTTGCCGCACTACTACAACACTGTTTCTGAAGTCCTATCACAGCTTACAGTAAATGGTCATCATAATCTACAACCAGGAGATTTTTTTCTGCATTAAATCCTTCTCTTAAAAACATTCTCTGTGCCCCATATGGAAAGGACCCTACTTGTTTTTTGTTTTTACAACCACTACTGCCATCCAATGCAAAAAACTGTCCATCTGTAATCAAGTGCCACATGTCAAGATAACCATCCCTTATGACAAGTGCAATGTAGATGCCATTAAAGTCACTCCTTTTGAAACAGCAAAGCTCATTGCAAATTGTACCAGATGGAAAACCAGGGACACTATTGCATCTGGAAATTAATACTAAAGATTTTTTAACTTTACCATCTGAATCAAATCTGGAAGTGAAATCAAGTGATTTGCCATTCAAATCAAATCTGGAGGTGAAACTGAGTGACTCCATAACGTCATCTTGGATGGAAATAAAAATGAGTGACTCTTCTTTTTCTTCATCAGCATAATTTTTCCTTGCTTCTGAAACAAACATTAAGGATTCATTATGCTTTTTGGACAATGGACTATATAATGTATCAAGTAACCAAAAATATTTTTTGGGATCATTAGCAACAAACTCTTCCATATGGATTTTATTTGGAAATGAACTTTAAATTACTATAAACAAACAATTCAAAATCCATATTTGCAGTTTCTTCAAAACTCTATTCAGCCCCAATATACTTGATTTTCATATGGTCCTATTATCAGAACAGTTACTAGGATTTTCATCATTATTTTATTTTGCCTACTTTTCCATCTGAACCTGTAAGTATATCATCATCTGCAACCATTGGAACTGTAAGTACTGAATATTTTCTTATTAAAAAAAAGTGTATCACTAAAAATAGAGACACATGCTTGGTCAAAACTGAATTAATAACACCTGAGTGGCATTCTAAATTCAATACTTTTTCTGCTGCTTTATACACATATACCAAAGCTCTTAATGGTAATGACTGGTGGGTTCTGTACGTGATGGGGATAATCCATTAATTCCAATACCAGTGACTGATATAGAATGCCAATCAGTATTTCACACTATTTTTTTACTAGAAATTGAAATGTGAAGTACAACTCTACCCCTGTTTCAGTAGTCCCACTTCAACTATCAATGACAGTTAAAGGATATCTTTGCTACCTTAAAAATGGAGAACTTTTTGTTGGAAATAACATTAGCAATTTCACTCAGAAAATTTATAATGAGGCTGGAGAATTAGGTATGACAGCATCAGATGAACTTTATTACATATATGGAGACCAAGTATACCCCTGGTTACCGATAGACAGGCAGATTTGTTGTTATATAGGCAGTGTTGCCCAAGCTATACAACATACCTAATGGAAAGGTTTGTAATGCTCATTATGGGAGAGATGCAAAAGACATTCCAAACCAAGCTGGAAAAATAGATGTTTTGGGGTCTACCATCACACTGTTCAAAAGATTCCTTTTAAAAGACTAACTCACATGGATCTTCGCGATGGTATTATTTCCACAGAAGGAATTTTACCTGTTTATGGGGCAGTAAAATTTATTTGAGGGTTCAGCAAATTATCTAAGTTTTAGGAAATATTAAGCAATGCTACTTTTGAATCAATAAATCTGATCATGCTTGAAATAACTGCCATGTGCAGTGTGGTGCTGCAGAACAGAATGGCACTTGACTGCACCCTTGCTTATGAAGTGGTACTCATCAAAATGGAGTGCAGTTCATTTATTCCTGATAACACTGGTTCCACTGATAGTCATGTAGAGATTATTCAGAAAGTTGCTGAACTATCTCATGCAAAAGAAGCTGACAGATCCAAGTGGGGATTGATAAACAACCTTTTTTCTGGCTGGTGAGGAGGTATTGTGAAAATGTTCATGCTAGTCGCCATTATAATCTTACTAATAGGACTTATTTTGTCCATGTGTGCAACTTCAGTTCTTAACATTTTAGAATCCAGGAACAGCATGAAATGACAAATCATGCAAATGAATAAAACTGAATAATCGCAGCTGACCCCATTAGAAGTTATGAAGAGAATAATGAAACTTAAGCATTACAGCATGTGACTAACTTTACAAAAAATCGTTTTTCACGGGATGTGTGAGCAAAAATTATTCAAGCTGTCTTGTTATTACATCAAGACATTGACATGTTTTTATTTCCAATAAGACTATGTTTGTAAAATGATTGTATAAGTATTGTACCTGCCAGGGAAAGAAGGAAACTGCATTTAAAAAATGTCTTCTAGCAAGTGAAAGGGTGTCTATCCATTGAAAACTTGGTGTTATTGCCACGTCATAAAGAAATACATGACTTGAGTGATGTTTCATAGCATTAGATGGGGGGAATTCGAAAAGAAAATTGTAAAATGAAGAAAGATGTTAGTGCTTGTATTTTGAATACATTTTATTTCAGAATTGATTCCTGATAGTTTTAGTCTGATTTTGCTGATTTATTTATTGCCAACATGGTAAGTATTGAAAGTTCTTTGCTGGAATTAAGAACTTGTGGCTAATATGGAAAGGTAAAGAAAAACGAGTCAGGAGGCCTTCGTTAACAAAAATTAATGCTGTAGTTTTTTTTTTTTTTTAAATTGGTCAGTGGCTGTATTTTACTTGCTAGAATAATGTTGCACTTGATCAGAAATGGTACAAATAATTCAAGCGTTTTTTGGCTCGGGAAGTCATGATCTTCATTTCCAAGTCTCCCATGTGCATGTGTTCTTTGCAATAAATGAGATGATTATTCTGTTCTGAACTGTGTTGTGTGACTGTTATTGTCTACCTTAACACTGCTCAGTTTGTATTAATTTCAGCAGAAATTTCAGCCACAACACTTACATTTTCATCTTCCTTCATTTCAGTTAAAACGCCAGTCTTTTCTCTAACATCATTGTTACTAATAACACCATCCTCCTCTCTCTCCTCCATTGCACTTCCAGTCCCTGGCCCTCCATCTATGCAATTGAAAAGGGAAGGGGGATTCCTGATGCCATATCCAAATTTCCCCAGTAGTATAAATGCTACTTTGGGTCACCTATGAAAAGAGGCTATAGTCTAGTAGGATTAACCCCAGTCAACAAAATGATACATAAAAAAAATAATAATAATAAAGGGGATGCAAGTAAATAGGGGAAACTAATAAATATTTAAAACAATTTATATGATGACAAACTAACACTGGTCACACTGCCTGGAGGTGTCTCTAAGCCATCTTAGAAGCATAACACCCTCTGTCTTTGACATAGTACAGTATATTTCCATGAAATAACATAGAAGATTATAAGATAATTTTAACCATAACATTTGTGATGAAAGTTAATAACTTGTCTGAGAAATGTAAATGTCTGCCAAAAATGTCTATGTCAACAGTGAACTATAAGAAATCCATACAAATAAAAGTTCCATTTTCTACTGCATATGTTTAATTTGCTTTGTGACATGTTACAGAATCTAGCATGTACTTGAAAAATAGAATCATACCTTAGCAAAATGATAAGCCTTCTCTGCAGATAAAGCAAAAAGAATAGCAATCTTCTGTTTTCTCCAAATACACACGTTTTCTCACATTCAAGTTCCCTTGCTACACGGTTACTTTTTTATAGTGTAGATTCATGCTTCTGAGTACAGTGAAGATGCATATAAGGTGTGAACTCATTAAAATTGGTGAATACCAGACTTATGACTTGTGTAACAGGTATAAACATAGTCTAGGCACTACCTCACTGTTCACTAATAGTCAAACTCTCCAGCCTTTGCTGAAAAAACATTTTCCACTGCCATATATTTTTATCATACATTTAAAGGACAATGATACAAAATGTACTATTGACTGCATGTCTAAGAGTACAGTACAGATAAGAGAAGAATGAACACAATACATAGAGAAGGCAGAGGTGCATTGGTGCAAACACAATCATAAAATGTGTAATCACTCACTGCACTAAATATGTAAGTCACACGTACAAACGAATGAGAGTGTACAAATGCATATGACTTGTTAATGTTGTGGAGGAAATGGGAATTGCTTATATGCACATGATTTGCTTTCCTGATGCAAAGTTGTTTCTGTGGTAAAGAGTAATAAGACACTCCTAGTGTGTTTTGTAGGTTCATTAGTATAAAATCCGGAGTTGTATAAAATCTGTATCATGAGTTAAAATGTATTTTGTAATTTGTTTTTAAATATTAATATTTGCATGGCAAGGAGCTTAGAGCAAATATAGTGAAACAGATAAGTATTTTAAAATAAATGGAAGTTGCTTCTATGATAAGGACAGCATAAATTAGAGATGTGAATCAAATGTGTGTAGCACACCTCATAAACATGATGTAGCACAAGGATATGTAGATCATAGTTCAACTCCCACATTTGTCTTTTAACAATAAAATGTAATAAATACTCTACAATTATAATGCATGTTGTGCTTTGCCTGTTTCATTTGTGCATTGCTCACCTATGCACAAATATGGCATAATGCTGCAGACAATAAGTAGACATTGTCAATTTCAAAAAAGTTACTTTATAAAATATTTTGCCTTCCATCACACAAACACGCTAAGTGGCATTACCCAGTAGTCGGCATGCACACACAACACCTGCCGACAATATAGAGACATTGTCAATTTCAAAAAGATACACTTGCTTTCCATCATGCAAACAAGCTAAGCAGCACTGCATGATGGTTAGCATACATACACAACACCTACAGACAATAAAGAGACAATGTTAGTTTCTAAAAAGACACATTGTAATATGTGTGGTCTTTCATCATGCAAACACACTAAGGAGCATGGTGGTCAACACTCATACACAGTAATGAGTGTAAAAAATATACCTGCTACCTAGATCTTCCTGTAGCAAAAGGTATAAGTTAATGGCCCACAGTAGACATGAGCCAGGGTTTTAATCCAGCAAGTTTAAGTTTTATTAATGCTTGTTTACTGTAATGTATATAAAAATTAACAGTGTAAAAAAATTATGCATATGAATAAGTATGTTTAGCAGGTGGATTGAGCATACACATGATATCATATATATGTCTAACTGTGGTATCAGTGCAATTGTGGTTATACAATTAAAAATTCATTTTCTGTACTTTTATGTCACAAACACAGACACACACACACACACACACACACACACACACACACACACACACACACACACACACACACACACACACACACATGGTTAACCACTCAACTCTTTAATGTATATATATAACTAATGAACATGTTTGACAAAAAAATCCTCAATTGCAATGAGCACTCTGGACAGTAATGAGTGTAAAAAATACATCTGCTGCCCAGCCTTCCCTGTGGCAACTAGTGTAAGTTCATGGCCGTCATAATTGTGAGCCAGCATTCTAAGCTAGCACACTCCAAATTTTATTAATGTTGCCCCACTCATTTTTTTTTAAAATAAAGAGGAATATACAGATAATTATATAGAAGAATAATCATGTATAGCAGTAGATATCATATAAATTATTTCTGTAACTGAGGTTATCCTGACAATTATGTTTCTGTAAGTAAACGTTTCTTTTCTGCCCTGGAATGGACTTCATACTTCAATGATAGTCATATACACATGAATGTATAAACCAGGACCTTGTCAGATCACAAACATACATGGTTAACTTAATGTGCCTAAATAATTAATGAACATGTCTGGCAAGCACTTTTTCTTTGGCAAGGAGGAAAAAACACCCATGTCGAAGAATATGTATTCTCTATTTTACATAGGGTTGAATCACACATCATACATTAGTTTTATCAGTGCGTAATGCCACACAAAAAATGTGTCAGGTCATAAAATTTATAAGCCACAGTACATGTCTGAAAAGTTAAGTCATCTAATAGGTACAGCAGCATACAAGCCATAAACTAATGCCAACTATCAGATTACCCTTCCTGTTTCATAAACTGCCTTCATCCTTGTTTGGCATTATTGTTCTCTGCTTAACATCACTCAAATATGGTTGACATGGTTGTGTGGGTTTGCGTACTATTCATAAAATATGATATCAAGAATTTATGGGAAAGCACTTTAACTGTTGCTGGATGACTGTGTAGACATGGTAGGAGCTAGGAATAATGGTGTCCAATTTAGAGGTCAAAGATGGAGTGTAGAGGACTCCAAAATATTCACTGGACTTCAACACCACAGCTCTAGGCTTTTGCATGGGGGACTACACTGGGTCTCAGTATAAATTAGAGGCTTAGAACAGTCTAGCCAAGGTTATCTCCCATGCAATTGGCATTAAACACACTGGAGACCAATGCAGGCACCATTACAATGACCTGAAAAGGTGCAAGAAGGAACAACTCAACCAGTGGCTGGATGAGTTTAGGACTCCTGACATTCCATAGTTTTATAAGAATAAAGGTGATGACACTTTAAATTAAATACATAGGTTCATAGGTTCATAGGAGGTTACTAGGCTATTGGCCCTAAGGCCTTTATAAGTCTAGCCATGTTATATCCTTATTCCCTTACTGACCAAGTTGTATGGTCTATATTTGCAGATCAAGTCTATGATCAGCACCAACTGCCATTATCCAAGAGGAACATAGGTGAAATCCCTGGGGTAAATTTATGGTGCCCCATCCAGTTGTCTAAGTTATGCTTAAATATGGCCATTGAGAAGCTCTGTTTTATGTGATCTGGGAATTTGTTCCAGAGGAGTGGCAATCTCTGAGAGACATATCTGTTTCTCCAGCATGTCCTGTTAATATCTTAGGCTAGGTTAAGATCCCTAGAGTGAGTGAATCTTGTCCCATTTGTTTTGTGGATGTGCAGCATTTCCATTAAGGCAGAGTCCGAGACTGCTCTGTAGGCCAGGCTCAAGTCACCTCTCAGCAGTCTATAAGATACAGAGTACAGTGAAAGGGCCTTCAGTCTGTTCATGTAGGTCATGTGTTGAACACTCTGAATTTTCTTGGTGAGAAACCTCTGAGGTCTCTCCAACTGTTGCAGGTGTCTGGTGAGGTATATACAGAAGGGAGCATTGTACTCTATTAGTGGTCAGATGAGGGATGAGTACAGGGGAGTTATAACATTCTTAGCTCTGGATGCGATGCCCTTACTTATGAGATGTGCAACATAGAAGGCCTTCATTACCTCTGTGAACACATGGTGATCAAAGTTAAGGTTGCTATCAACCTGTGTTCCCAAATCTCTCACCACAGGGTTTGAGCAGGAAATAGCTAATATTTGTATGCATAATTCTCTTCTCTTTTTCTCTCCTCTTTATTTTACAGCTGCCCAGGCGATTTCAGCAAACGGAGACACAAGATGAGCAAGGGGTATGTATGCAGCACAAATTAACAATTTATTAAAAGTATCGCTCTTCCATACATCGGTAACAAATTAAGAATGCCTATCTTAACTGTAAAGTCAAGCATGCATGTGTCATTCTGTAGCACAAGGTAATTGTAGTGGTTAGTTGTAATAATATATTTAGATGCTGTGGGTTCAAATATTAAAAGTAACAAACACATACTAAAATAGCAAAAAAATATTAATTTCAACAAAATTGGCATAAATACCATGCTGTTAACTTAATCTGTATTATTTTTAAAAGTATATGTGCGATATATGCACATTTCAAGAATATTAGGAACAATTCTTAGTCCTATTTTGGATTTTTAAAGAGTATAGTTAACATAAAATTAAAAATATATTTGTATTGTAGCAATTTTATTGCATGTGACATATGATGGCTCTAATTATCTTTTTCTTTTCTTTTTTTCCTACACCTCCCCTTGTTTCTCTTTTTTTATATGTCTGATCACACTGTTCTGATGTCATAATTTTCTGACAACTGAAAAAATGACTTCCAGCACAGGTAGGTAGGCCAGCCTGTATGGCTCAGCCTACCACCCCTCCAATGCCTGATGCATCAAGGCCCAGCACAACTGGCATTAAACTTGGCAGTACTGTTTCTACAGTCACTGCAGTACTGGGCCCTCAACATCAGGTATCATTACCCTGGCAGCTGTTGCAGTGGTTCTCTCCGGGAGTAATGGTAGAAGTATGGATTTTATCATCTGCCTGGAGCTGCAAGATATGGTGCATGAGTTCACAGAAGCTATCATTTGTGCACCCCTTAGCTGTGTAGAGAAGATGCTTGTTGGAATGCTGAGAAAACAAAACTGTCAAGTACTCCAAAAGCAAGCTCAGGAAGGGGATAGTGATGACAGGTCAGAGAGTGAGCACTAGATTCTCACTGTCCCCATGCTTCACGGGCATGGGCCTCTGATGCCTCCTCCCTATCCCCAATCATGATGTCCCCCAACCTTTTGTGTCCCTCACCATCCCTCTCCCTGTTTTGTCTGTCCTGTTTGTCTGCACCTGACCCTGAAATACCTATGCCCCTTACCCAACATTCCTCTCTTACTGAAATAAAATTAAAAGACTGGGCACCTGTCCCACAAAACAAATCCATCCCATACATAGCTCTCCCCTTCACACACATGCTTTCTCAACACACTTGAATCAGTCTAATTTGTTATACAAATGATTGCATTGTTGTCACCCATCTGTGCTATGGTGACAGTCCAAATTCATCCAGTTTTATATACATGTTCATATTACACTGTTGAAGAAGTGGATATCTTTCCTAATTCCCTCCTGCAAATTCCTATATCGGTTCTCCTTTTTTTCTCATGTTTTCCCCCCATTTCACCACTTTTCTATCTACCCCATTTTCACACCATTAATCTGGTCAAAAATAGAATTACACACCATACACATGGCAGAACAGACCCTTAATAAAGCCATTCACTTTTCATTCTCTGTATTTACTCAGAGTTTGGTATCATGCATCAATGTTGAGTGATGGTGAGTGGCTCTTCATGTCCTATAGCATAGTGTGGTTACCTCCGCACAATGCTGCTTAAACTCACTGCACTAAAGGAACACCCATTTACATCAAATGAAAGACAATACTATGAAACATATACTCTAACATTTATTTAGACTGCTGAATGTATAAAAATGCAAATCCATATGTGTACTGTTGACATGAATAATTGACTGATGTTCATTTTTATACAGTACTTCACTGTAGTCATTGCCTCTCATGTTTGCAGAAATTATCACATTTACTTATGTAATGCCATCCTGACAATATGTGTAAAACAATTAGACTGAGCTGGATTTGAACCCTGTCTCATTTGTATTCAAAATAAGAATTCACTGCTCTTAGAAATACTGCCACAGGAAAGCTAGGCCACATGTGTATGTTTTACACTCAGGACTATCTGAAGTGCTGACAGCTATGCCTTGCTGCTTAGTGCACTTGCACGAAGGAAAGAACCAAAAGAAATATTACGATTTCCCCATTTAAGCAGAGAACCACGTTTGCTCATTGCTTAACTCTGCAAATGGGGAAGGAAATAACAGTCCTTGATATTATAAAAGTTATGACACATGTCCGATATAAAATGCAGTGTGAACACACACTGGCAGCTAGTTCTACCCTAGTATATAAACATAAGTAATTCTCAAGTTCAGGTTGTATTCATTCAATGTGAATCTCGCATGCACAAACGCATTGTCATTGATCGTTCAAGCCAGTTGCTCAGTGTTGCACTATGGAAAGAGCTGAATGGCATGTATTAGTATGTTTAATGTCCAGTTAGTCTTCATCCCATTAAAATTCATGTAAAAACACAAACAAAGGGAAGATAGTTGTTAGTCACTGAGCACATATTTACACAGACTCGTGTGTGCCCTGCACCCATGTACTTGAAAATGGACATGTCAGTAATAGTTCCAAAATGTCAGCTATTCTACAAAAATAAATAGCACAACTGCATTGTTACATCAACTAAAGCTTTATACTGACAATAGACATTCAGATTATCTTATACATGTCTTAATGTAGACATCAATTCATCACAAGTATGAACACACATACATCCATAATTCCATCCATGCTGATCATAAAAGATGTGTGGGTGTGAGTGTAAGTGTGCAATGCATACAACATATTGAGAAACAGGTGCATAAGTCTCAGTTCTGCAAAATACATTCCTGAAAGCTTACTGCATATAGTTTGAGAAGTTGTCTTTTATATCTGCACATCGGAACCACAACACAAAAATCCAAAGTCCACACTCCACACACCACTCTAATAACAGGAAATGTTACCTACATCATACAATGATGATGTCATCATCTATAAAGATTGCTGTGACAAGGAAAAGCAGACTTTGGGAATGGCACAGATATTAACTACTGTGTTCTGTAGATGGGAACAAAATAGTTAGGTAGAGGTTAACTTACCACAACAGCCACAGTGTGTGTGTGTGTGTGTGTGTGTGTGTGTGTGTGTGTGTGTGTGTGTGTGTGTGTGTGTGTGTGTGTGTGTGTGTGTGTGTGTGTGCGTGTGTGCGTGTGTATGCGTGTGTGTGTGTGTGTGTGTGTGTGTGTGTGTGTGTGTGTGTGTGTGTGTGTGTGTGTGTGTGTGTATCTGTGTGTCTGTGTGTGTGCTTAATCCTACTGTCAGTGATCAAGTGTCATGGAGGACAAAAATGTTTACACTCATACATGCCTACACAGCCATTTCATACAGGCTTCCCAACATCTTCTGTCAAATATATACTGATGATGTCATCCCCTATAAAGTGTCCAGCAACAGATTAAAAGTCAGACTTGTGCTGTGCCACTTGTGTTAAGTACTGTGTTCTCTAGCTTGTGTAACTAGTTAGTTAGGAGTTCTAATTTCACTATAGTCTACTGGTGTGTGTGTGTGTGTGTGTGTGTGTATGTGTGTGTGTGTGTGTGTGTGTGTGTGTGTGTGTGTGTGTGTGTGTGTGTGTGTGTGTGTGTGTGTGTGTGTGTGTGTGTGTGTGTGTGTGTGTGTGCGTGCATGTGTGTGAGAGAGTTTGTGTACAGTCAGAAGAGCATGACAGCTGTCATTGTGGAGAACATTTTAGAACAGAGTATGAAATACTCCTTGTGACATCTTCTCAAAACACACTGATGATGTCATGTGCTATAAAGTGTAGTATGATAGTATGAAAGTCAGACTTGTGCCATGGTGCTTGTGTTAAATACTGCATTCTTTAGATAGTTAAGGGTTCAAAGCTCACTGCAATCAATGTGTTTACATTCAGTAAGCCGTAATTTTGGAGACCATTTTAGAGCAGCATGTGAGACAGTCCTTTTAGCATCTTCTTTTCAAAACACACTAATGATGTCATCCTCTATAAAATGCAGTCTGACAGTGTCTAAGTCAAAGTTGTACTGTGGCAGTGATGTTAAATATGGTGTTCTTCAGCTTCTGTAACTAGATAGTTATGGATTCTAATCTCACAACATTCAATGTGAGTGTATGTTCATCCGAATTATATTTTACAGACAATTTTACACCAAGATGTGACTCCACATCTGTGTCAGGCACTCCTGCAAGCATAATATTTCCAGCATACAGTACTGCTGTCACCCTCTATAAAATGTACCATGACACTGTTAAAGTCAAACATATGTGGTGGCGCTAACCTTACATTGTGTGGGATCAAGCTTCTATACCTCCACAAGTTTAAAGCTCAGAACTGACCTCAGTCAACTGCTGTATGTGTGGTTGGTGATATATTATGGTCATTATATTATCTTTTAAATCTTTTTTCATTTAACTCCCACACAGGAGAACCTTTAACATAGCCCCATGAATCCAACATCCCCTTTTTTCCTCTGTCCACATAACATCCTTTCTGCAGCAGAAGACTGGAAGATGTCAACATCTCAAAGATGCATACACACACCATGAAGCAGAGTCCTTCCATGGCTCTCTGCAAGCCATCTCCAGACCACTGGATGTGTGGTTGGTAATTCTCTTATGGTGTGTTGCATGCCACCTATGGATAGAGGCAGTATGCAGTACAATCAAACACAGACACACATACATACACACCGACACACACCCACACACACCTTTACTATCTTCCATCTTACAAATATTGCAATTTTTGTTTAAATGTCATAAAAATGACTATAATTTTGTATGATGTCAATGCTATGAACACTGCATATGTCAATGCTGCTGTCATCTACATGTGCTGTGTAGATGTGTGAATGTACAGCAGCCCTACAACAGTGTATTCCAATCTGTGATTTGGGGTAATGCATTGATGTCCGCTGCTACCATTTGATTACATGTTCCTTACATAACAACTTTAGTAATAAGAACTGTAGAGATGGGATGATGCTATGTATGTTGTTGCCTTACTAAGGTATGTGTTGTTGTAGTGGAGTATACCAACTTTCTCATCAGTTGTCATTCAACCATCATAGGGACACTTGCAGTATAGCACAGGTGTGCATGTGTATACCTACCATCATTAAATACTTTATGAGATACATTTGTATAATGACATATTGATTACATTGGCACAAATGTCATTTCATCCACATGTAATGCTGTTATATACACAAACATATAAGTAATCCAGATTCAATTGCAATCTTTGCGAATTCATTGTATGCACAATTCTGCTACTATTCACAAGGATTATTGAGCTGGTCCCCTCCAGCATTGTGTAACTGACAGCATTTGTGTCAGTAACTGTTCTGCATGAACCACATTCACCTCATTTGTAATGTACCCATATATGGTATCAGGGTCCTCACACTCAGCTTTACAGTGAAAAACATATATGCATACTATGTGCAATTGATGTAATTACATGACATAGATACAGTTGTATGACTGTGTGAAGACTTCCACTGTGTAGCATGTGATCCATACCCAAGGTTGTATTTAGAGGTGTTGCCGCAAATCATTTTTTAAATAAGTACAAAATGATATGGGGAATACACAACTAAGCACAGAGCTGTTTGTGGATGGCACCACACATACTCAACCATAGGAAATAGACAATCTGCTAGATAAATGGTGTAAAAAACAAGTTCTATGCATAAAGATTTAAAGCTCTATCACTATATTATATCTGCAACAGACTACTAAGGGTGATCTGTGTCTGGTCTACAGGGCACACTACTCTCGGTCCTTGATGGCAATGTTATAATTAATCCCAACTGCACAAGGGTAACTAATTCCAATGATGTTAACCTAGCCACTGACATAATAAATCATGTTGGAGAGATAGATACATCTCTCAGACACTACCCCTTCTCTGGAACATGCTTTTCATTTAAGAAAAGCAAAGGCCTTTTCTGACCCTCTTCAAGTGCAATATATATAAATGGATGGTTAATCATGATTGCACTCCTGGTGTTTGTGCCCATGTATCTCATGGATAGAGGCAGTTGGTATTAAATAATATAGCATAGGCACATTCCTGTGTGAACATTGTTCACATAGCTATTGAAAATTGTGTAAGTCAGGTTAAATATGGCCACGCTTGTCCATGATTATTGCTGTTACTAATGTTCTCTGTGGGCCTGTTGCTATGTGTTGCTGATTGGTTGAGATCTAGGCTGACATTTCATTCATATTCAAGCAACTCATTTTGCACACCTTTACAATCTACACATACCTCTATTGCATATACTGTCCTTGCTAAATGACGTGCTTTCCAATGATCATGTCAAGATGTTTATATCACAACCAATCATCTCCATTGATATGTAACCTTGTGTGACAGTCACATAACATATACTATAATGTATGTTGATATAAATAAAATACTCACACAGAAGGTGTAAACAACATTACATACCGTGCTATGTACATAAGTGCTTAATGTTATGCCTTTGGAGTGTACGTACATTGGCATGTCCTTATGTGGTATACATTAAAATGTATCACATGTCCTCTTCCACTTTCTTCATTACTAACATTCATGTCAGTGGTCTTTTGCAATACACATACTTCCCCAGACTTGTGTAGTTATAATGCGTTCTATGTACCCTTGATAATCACCACAAATCCTTTATTATAGCATGCCAAAAACACATAGTATACATTGCACTGAGTACACTTTTCTATAATGTCTGACTACTGCTGTCATTGCAGCAGTTTTAGCCCTGGTGATCATTGTGGCTGTCCATGCAATTTCACAGGACAAGTTTGCCCATAGGTAAACTTGTCTGCATGTTCTATACTTGTTCGTACTGCTTTACACTTTTTCCTGGCTGACAATACTGTTGCTGAACATGAAACCTTGTATTCATGTAAGTGTGATGCATGGCATGTGTATGCAATTAGTGCTGCTGCTCATCATGCAAACTCATAAACTCCATGTGGGCTTAGCATGAAGTCGATATGGTGTTTATTGAATAGTCAGGAGTATTTCTTTGTTCAAAATAAAATTTTTAGCAGTTTACAGTGTGCTGTTTGTTTGGCATTTTTCAAGTTTTATCATTACAAATACCCAGGGAAGTAAACTAAACTACTGCACTTAGAACCCTTTTGGTGTTTTTGTTGAATTTTAAAACATTTTGTTAAAGATTGCTCAGCTAAACTTGCTGACTTTGGGTCTGAACAGTTGCCTGGCTGTAATAAGCATGTTTGCATGGTTAATCTAGGTGTTTTATCTGTGTTTTTTCTACTTTTACCACTTATTTTTACCTCAACCTGCAACATAGTTAAAATAGCTGATATTGTGGGTTTATTTGTCACCTGGTTGTTTGTGTAGTTAATAGATCCTCCATTGTGTTATACTGAGTGTTCTCCTTTGTGAACGTGTTAAATATTAACTTCATCTAGCTAACAAAAGTGTTTTTCCAGTGATTGTCCACCGTTTCTTCTACTTTTACAACTTTTCTTATATTAAAGTACATTTTTCTGTTAGTTAAGTGTAAACCTGCTGAGGGCACTAGTGATTTTGCAGCAGCTGGGAGTAATTTCCTGTCTGAGGGGTAGCCATTATAGACTGAGTACTAGGTATGATGTTAGTGATTCTTTCAACTTTTTCCACTCATTTTAAACACCACCAGTAGCCATTTCCTGAGTCTTCCAAAGACTTCAATTAATTTTTTTTTTCTAATATTCTGTCAGAATAATTTTTAAGATATTTTGCTGTAAGTGAATTATTGTGTTCTTTAACTAAACAGCTTGCTGCAAGCCTGTACTTTTGTGGGCTACAATGTTTAGTACCTGAATTCATCTTTGTTTTTTGAAGTTAATGTGGTTTTAAATGCCAGTGTCTGCTTTCTGTCCCATATGGTTGTTTGACTACCAAATTCCCTTCCTCTCCTCTTTCATTGCTATAGTCAGTAAGCATTAAAAGTGGCAGTTGTTTCAGCTATCTAAGTTCTGTTTCCTTCCTATTGTATTCCATAGAGCCATAATACTTAGGGCCCAACCAGTAGTGCTCTAACGTTAACTTCCCTCACTACAAATTGTCCCTAGAAACTCCTCCTATTCTCATGTCATCTGCCTATACTGCTGGAAACTACTAGAACAAACTGGAATCCTCCTTCCCTTGGACCACTAAAGTTCAAGTTACCCTTCTTATATTCCAACCTGCTTAAATGTACAGTGCACTACCTAGAAGGTTTATCCTTTCTCCATATTTTTTAAATTATTCATACTCGTGTTTTACTATGCAGATCCTTCTTACAAATTCAGTTCATTAGCACTCATGTAGTACCTTTTTCTTAATATAGATGCATTTATTCAGATATGTGTCAGAACTGCCTTTTTTAAACCCTAGGGAAGAGTAGAAGGGAAAGCTAAGCTATTTCTAGGTGTCTGAGCACTTATAAAATCTTGAATTATGTTGTTGCTTTTGGCCAGTGGGGTCATTAGAATTTTTTTTTTAATTTCTTTACTATTATAAGTTGCCTGCATTTGTGTAGCATTGTTAATTCACTCAGAACTGCTTAATGCTAAGCAACCATGTTACTGATTGAGACTATTTTGTAACAGATTTCACTCAGTACCTGCCTACAAACAATTAGGATAAGTACTTTTGCATTTCTTACTGGCTTACTGAAATAGCTCTGCACTTACCTTTATTGTGATCTGAGTCAGATTTGCTTTGATTTAAACTCTAGTGAAAGTCGAAGAAAGACTAAGCTATTTCTAGTCATCTGGATGAAAGCACTTAAGAAAGCTTTGGTATGCACTCTAGTGAGAATATAAGGAACCAAGTCATTTCAATGCTTACGAATTATAAAAACCCTTAGTGTGTGCTCTTCTGCTATTGGCCAGAAGGTCAATTTAATGTTTTTTTAATTCATCTGCCTGCATGAGTTAATTGCATTTGCTTGATACTACACACCATGTAGTGGCAGTTAGCTGTGCCCTAGATAGATACAGGAACACAGACAATTCACCTTCCCTATAAAACTGATCACAAAAACTCCATGAGCATTTAATAATTACGCAATGAACCACTGATTTGCAAAAAGAGGTGCATTGCATTTTGTGTCCAGATTAAGATGGTCATTTTTATTCAGATAGCAATTTAATAAACCTGCTCTAAACACAATTGAGACAACTACAACTGCAGCCCACCACAATTAGCATCAATGCTAGGAACATAGGTTGGTTGAAATGGGTATCCAGAGAAAATGTAGCAATTGTGTCACATTTATTAACAATCGCCTGCTACTTAAATGTACCAACACAGTTTGTTGGAATGAAGTTTTAAAATAAAATTGAGCTAATCTCCCAAGAATTAGTCCTCAAAACACTTTCCAAGGCCAAGAATACTGCTTCTGTGGGGCCAGATAACATACCAATATACCTACTGGCTAGCCTGAAACATGACCTGTCAACCCCACCTACAGAGATTATTCAATATTAGCCTCCAAACAGGCTATGTGTCAGATAAATGGAGGACAGCAATGGCCATACTCCTGCACAAGGGTATGCTGTCAATTAACTCAGATAATTATAGACCCATAAGTCTGATCAGCCTTACCTGTAAGGCTATGGAAAGGGTCATTATGGAATTAATAAGCAGGAACACAGGTAATCTACATACTCTTGACCCAAGCAAGTCAATTTGGTTTTGGCA
The DNA here is from genome assembly GCF_019279795.1 of Protopterus annectens. Lineage (NCBI taxonomy): Eukaryota > Metazoa > Chordata > Ceratodontiformes > Protopteridae > Protopterus > Protopterus annectens. The sequence continues at coordinate 627,893,267 of NC_056725.1, read as the reverse complement.
AGGGCAGATTCTGCTTACACAAACTTCAAGAAAGTCACTGAAGCATGGACAAGGGATAATCAGTACATCCTGCATATCTAGATGTTGCTAAGGCTTTTAACACCATTCCACTTGTGGATATTGTTAATAAACTCTCCTGGCTAAGTATCAGTCCTTATCTATCTCGATGGTTAGCAAATTGGCTCACAAATAAAACTGAGGAAAATGGGATGGGTTCCTCCTTCAACTCCAAAAGATCTGTCAGCAGTGGTGTACTGCAGATCTTTGTGCACCTGGACAACTCCTCTTTTGCATTTACTTATTGGAGGTTGTAGCCAATGATACGGGCTTATGGTCCACCATGCTTGCTATTCTCTGCAGCTATCGCATTAACAACACACCCTTGAAAATAGATCAAGTAGTTAGAGACCTGGGAATCTATGAATGCAGTGAACTGTCCTTTGATTACCATGTATCCACTAGTGTAAGAAAGTCCTTTTTAATTGTGTAGTTTATTAGCAAGGGTATGGCGTCCATGTTAATAATATTAACATTAATATTTAGTAAACTAGCAGCTTCTCAGTACTACAATTAAAATAACACCACAAAGCTTTGGTAAGGTTTCAGATTTCATTCAGAAAAAAAATAAACTTTAGCCAGAAATTGCCATTTAGTTATTTTAACTTTGTCCAAGACAGGGCCATTTCATTGTGCAATAAAAACTAAAAATGACAACATAGTTCAAGGGTAATTCTGTAAGCTACTTTTGTTCAATTAAATCTTTCAACATATCTATATCTATATATTTATAGCTGTTTCTAGAGCTAGATATCTAGATATCTGTATATCTGTTTTTCCTGTCATTATCAAATTCTGAGTTTAACTGAGAATTAAGTTTCCATTTCTGCATTCCTAATGGTCATTGTCAAGAGAGATTTACATTACATCTGCAGAGTACAATGGTGATAGTACTAACAGAACCAATAGAAGGGTGGTGGGTGGAATGAACAGTTGTCCCAGGTGCCAGCAGCAATGTATCAGTATACCGTCCTTTTATTGTTATGATCAGTTTCTATGTATTTAAAGTATAATGATTGTTTTCTAGGTACTTCAAGGTATTTCTTCATAAATGATGGATGTGTGCCATTAACATTAGCTTGAGATGAGACAATCCATTCAGCTGCTGTGTCTACTTACCTATTCTGTCAGCTCCTTTGTATCTTCTTTACAATCAATAAATAAACGGGTCAATCAAAAGAAACCAAGAAACATACATTAAATAAATCATGCAATAACAGAATTACAACACTCAGCAAACCACAATAGGATTTAGAAGATAAATGTGTGTTTAGAGAAGTTTTGCAGGAGTTTTTAAGGCACATTCCCAAAGCTACTAAGGTGCTGAGTTCCACAGAAGCTGGGTTGATACAAATGAAATCATAAGTCAGATATCTCAGGTTACATCCTGACAATAACTAGCAGTCTATGGGACTATGAGTGAAGAGGCCACAAAGTCTGGTGGAATATGACAACTCTATAATATATAAATTCATGATAATATAGCATCCCTAATCAAGGATTCCCAGCATCCAATCCCAACCTTACCCAATAGCCATGTATCACCACATCTGCTTTCACCTTCAAACCCGTGCTTGCATCCTATATAAAATACTGTATAATCCTATATAAAACTACTCAAACCATGCTCTATTTCAGCTGATGACCTTCCAAGTGAGTACCTTAAAGTAGCAGCTGATAGCATTGCCTATCCTGTATCAATCCTTATAAATAGGTTAGTCTTGTAATTCAACATTCCATCTCTCTGGAAAAAAATAACACATTATCATACCTCTCAACTGTACAGATTTTCACAGAATGTCCAGATTTTTGCCTTATATTTTTGGTCCGTTTTCCATAAAATTGCGACTTTCTGGCAAATTAGTGGCAAATCATTGAGGATTGAAATTAGAAAATAATGACAGACATTTGAGTTTTAGACTTCATACCGTTCAGAAAATTCATGCTAATGCAAAACCTGTTATTCTACCAACTTTCTAAGTTTAAAAGGGCAATATTTCAAAATTGTCCCTATTTACACCACTTTTTCATGGCTTTGCCCAGATTTCTTACTCTAAGAGGTTGAGAGGTATGCATATTATCCATCTACATAAAGGAGTAAATTCAACAGACATTATTAACTTTAGATCTATATCAGTCTCATCTCCTCTCTCCAAAATATCTGAAAAATGTATTCAAAAACAAATGATAACTATCTCCTGCAGGAAGAACTCCTATCCCCTACACAATATGGCTTCCATTCCACCCTCCCAGTACTAACACTGCACTTTTAACCTTCATTCAGTAAAGCTAGAGATAATGGCAAAGTAGTTTCCTCATTATTTCTAGAATTTCTAAAGCCTTCAACACAGTTTGCCACAATAAACTTCTACTTTAAATGGCCTTACTAGGTCTGGCTCAGTCTATCCTTCTTTGGTTCAAAAGCTACCTTTTCAATAAGTATCAGGCAGTAAAATGGCTCTCCTCCCTCTATCATACCTCGCAGTCACCAGTGGTGTACTACAAGGCTCTATCCTTGGTCCTCTCTTCTTCAATATTCTCACTAACAACCTCCATGCATCCACACAACAAGCCTCCCAAAAACAATACCCAGTTGACTCCACACTCATGTGTGCATCTAACAACCTGGCACATCTCCTAAAATTACTCAAGAAGCTTTAACAGCCACTGGAAGATGGCTATGTAATGTACAATTAATGATCAACCCCCCCAAAAATACTTCTTTTTACCCAAAATCCCTCTCTTGTGAAAAATAAAATTCCCTTCTCTCTTAATAATACAACCATTGAAATCACATCTCATCACAAATTGTTATGGATGATAGTGGATGATAATATTAAATCTGACCTACATGTACAAAATTCCATAAAAACAAACAATAAAAAAGGGATGGTTTAAGAGCCAAAAACTATCTCACCAATGAAACTAAAACTACACCTGCCACTACTTACCTCCTCCCCTCACTATTTTATGGTGTTCTCATCTTTAATAACCTCCAGGCAAAAATCAAAACTTGAACAATGCTATTATTAGATTAATTATATGTAAATATTATTTAAATATTCTACAACATTTATGTACATTTTAATATGTTACACTTTATTTTTTGATGATTAAGTATTGTAACAGACAGTGTAGGAAAACATTACTATTTTTATAAGTGATTTTAGTGCAAGTTTTGTGCTAAACTTGTTTTAGTTGATCACGTGACTTGTTTAAATGTATTTTAGAAACATTTTCATTGGTTGCATTCATTTGGAAGAAATTCCATTTATTGCATAGGAATGTTTTTATTAATGCTTGCGTTGTTTTTTCTGGTGGCAACATTTTTCTTGTAATTTTTTGAACATGGCAGTTTCTTAGCCTGAATCAAAGTGAAAGTCTAAACTTGACTTTGACTCATTATTTTCATTTGGCACATCAAAGCAGTCACTATCCCAAACTGAAGAATAAACATTCACATTCTGGGAAGAGGAAGCATCCATTGACATTGCTGGTCTGAGTTTTAACAAATAGTCTCCTGAAGAATAAACAATGAACGGTCCCTTAGACTTGGTATGAAACTAGACCTGTTTTATCCACAGCAATTCCTGGATTCTACTTGGGACCACTCCAGTATCCTAGAGATATATTACATCATCCTCATTGAGGGATTTGCTCTTTGCATGCCTGCCAGGCAGGAACTGTTTGCTTTGCAAAATCCAGTAAGACATGGTTTTGCCAACTCGTTTGCTTCTAATATGGCTACTTAAAAATTGGTTTGCAAAAGTCCTGCAAATGAGTGTATAGTCATCCTCTGCTACAACATGAACATTGAAATTTTATTACACAAAGTCCCATGCCTAACTCCACAGATTGCCCAGCTCATAACAGCCAGGAACTGTTCTTGGGTACAATGGAAACAGACCTCAAAAGTAAAGGTAAACACTGCCAATATAAAGAACTTTGGAAGAATACAAGAATTTCCACTAATAAAGCAAAGTCCAGTTACTGTAGATCCAGGCAAATGTAATCTAAAGAAATTCTGGAATACAGCCAAAGAACTTGGAAATGGCAATCTATTCAAAACAATTACATGCCATGCAATCTCATCGAATGCTAAATTTCAAGGTATGCGACATAATACAAAAAAGCACTTACAAGCCAGCAACAATATATTTCATAGTTTCCTGTCTTAACAACCCACATTTCTACTTCAAAACAGTAACAAAAAAGTTAAGCATATGCTGAGCCTAAGCTCATAAACTAAATCATTTAACTGCTACATTATTCACTTTCATCTTTTCAAATTTGTCAGACAATTCCTTGCCAGTGTCCTTACTCACATTTATAACTCATCTTTCACAACCAGAACCATAAAAAATGTACTCAAATATGCCACAATAGTTACTCTCCACAAGTATTTAATCCAAGAACTGTTGAAAACTATTGACCTATTGCCAACCTTGACCCATTAGCCAGAATATTTGAAAAGAGTGTTTACAACCAGATTATAAAATGTGCTAACTAGTATGGCATTCCTTTTGTGAGTGTGTAAAAATAACATTCTCTTTACAAAATGCAACAAATTCAAATACTCAGATGAAATTTGCTTATGATTCAACAACTACATGCTCAATATAATTGTCTGTTTCATCTAGAGCGCATTACCATATTCCCTTATATTTATTTTTTTTAATTAATTGCAGTGTGTTAACCAGGTAAGTAAGCTGGGATGTTGACCATTCTTTATTATTGACACTGTTATATTCTCAATGTTTACAAATTATCTTCCATTTAAACCCTCTACCCTTAACTGCATTTCTAAGATGACAATATTACCATATTCTGATCTGATAATCATATTCTAGTTTGCCAAATTCCAAAACTAAATTAATTCCACATTCCAAAATGACTTCAAACCCCACTGGAATTAGTTACATTGCAACAAACTCTCCCACAACATAAAAAAGTTCTCCACATCCCAACCTTTCACCATATTTTAAACAAGAAACATCTTTATTGAATTATCACTTATGACACAGGCAATCATACATTTATTTAAATGAAAACAAATCATATTGACATATTTTCAGGCTCAACCATTATATATTACATACAATCTTCTATACAGTCATTGTTATTCAAACATTACACAGTTCATTCAATTCCTACCCTCCCTTAAACACCATTCATCCTCCAAATCATTATTCTGCATGCATTATTCTCACAATCCCATTTTTCTAAGAAATTTGCTCCTATCCTTTTTAAAAAGATCCCACTTCCAATTCTTTTAACTCTGTTCCTATATTCGCTATCTAATGGTTGTTTTAGACTTTGATTTCTATATTCTTCTAATAATTGCTTTGTTGGCAGGCACCAGAATTAAAGTCAACAAGGCCTTACTATATCTAGGCAATTCTAATTCTATTTTAGAACTTAAAAAAAAAAATAATTTCCATAATACACTAATTTTCTCACCCAGTATTACTGATAAAGTAGCCTGCAGGGAATTTTTAAAGTCTGTCAACTCATTATACTCCCAAAAAATATGTTCCCAGTTATCTTTGTCTTCCTCATCACACCTCCAACATTTGTAATCTACCTGTGAAAAAATTCTGTGGAGTCTGCTTGGGGTATAAAAATACCTATGCAAACACTTCCAAGCAAGAATCCTAAATTTTCTAGACTTTGTTGCATATTTAGGAGCCATACATATATTCCCCCATTGTTTTTTTTCTTTTTGAATTTCTTATCTAATTTCTCTTCCCAATCCTTTCAAACATCTGCTGATTGATTCCTATAGTTATCATTTAATATTTTAGATACCTTACTATCCCCTTTCTAACAGCAGCTTATTTTCTAGATTCAACTAAAAAACTCTACCAGTGCTGGTCTTTAACTAAGCACCCCCCCCCCATTCCTCTCCTTTCCTTTCCCAAATCAGAACCTAGTACCAGTTGTTACACAACAAAGATACCTGAAAATAATACCTGACCAATAGTCATTATTTTTCTTATCCACGCCAACAGCAATCTGATGGTGTCCTAATATAAAATACAATGAAAATACAATACTATCATTTTTCTTTTACAAAATACAATACTATCATGGTTCTTTTACAAAATACAATACTATCATGGTTCTTTTACAAAATACAATACTATCATGGTTCTTTTACAAAATACAATACTATCATTGTTCTTTTATAGTGTCTTGGACATTCCTTTTTCATTATTGCACTGCATTTTACTCAAAGCCTCCACATAATTCACAACACCAGAACTCAAGTTCTCAGGTTCATTCACTTTAGTTCCTACTATTCACACTACTACCTCACTATTAACATATTAAACTGATTGTATGGACAATACTACCTCATCATTAATATATTAAACTGATTGTATACACACTGCTACCTACCTCACCATTAATATACTAAACTGTTTGCACACTACTTCCTCAGCATTAATATATTAAACTGACTGCTAGAGATGAGGTTCTCTTTCCGTCTCAACCTTCTCATTTCCAAACTCATAAATGAACATTATTATCCCTGTTCCAGAACTGCCTGCTGCTTCAAGGCTGAGCTCAGACAACAGCCTACTGATACACTCTAATATGGGTGCCATTACTGAAATATCTTTTCTCAGACTAGTTGCACACATTAGTATACCCCCATATGTATCTCTATCTCACTTTGACAATTTTTGCAAACCTCTCAAAAACACAGAAGTAACAACTAATGTCACAGCTGGCATAGATTTAATCAATTTGCTTCCTTTTAACTACATAAATAACACATTAAATGCGCTTCTGTTAATTTGTGGCTAACCAGAGGGAAGCCTAACTCTGCATTAAAGCCGACATAGTTTTTGTACCTATTTTTGTCTACATAAAATGCTAGTCGCACTCCTAACACAAAGAGCGGTTAAAAGGGTAAGGTTGACTTTCTTCTTTTCCATACTATTAGTTTAATATTTGCGTATAGCATCTAAAATATATACCCACTCTTCTGGCTAAATCCTTAGCTTACCTATGGCTCAGTAAGAGTACTCTAAGCAAACTGCGTATCTCAGCTCCACTTAACAGTGAATCGATGCTGAATCAGTAGGTCTTTAGTGCCCTTTTCTTACACATTTTAGTAAGTGACCGCCTCGTACTTTAGCCAAATATTATTGTCACAGAGCTTCTGCAAGCGACTCCATATCTGATTACCTATACTTTGCTACCACAAGTAGCTTTTAGATAAAATAAGCCGCACTGATTTATTTGTTCTTCTCATGCTATTTCTAGACTAAATTGTGACTTTACGAAAGACTGTTGTAACATATGAGGCTTTGTTCATAGCATTTTTTGTTTCAATTAGCACCAAACTGTATACTGCTTATTCTACATTGCAACTGTCTTTTTGGTCTGTCGTATTTAATGGACTGCTTCTAGCTGTGCTCTTCACACAGAGTGGTACCTTTAAAAGTTATTGCCTGTACCAGTGTTTCATTACTCCACAGCAATTGTGTAATATGGAATAATAATTGATTGCAGCAAGATGTTATCTTTTTCTTCTCCATTTCCAGTGATATGAATTGTTTGCTTCTAAGTGATTAATTAAGTATTTTGCCGTGTGCCAACTAATAAGTTTTTTTTGTCTCTCTTTTTCTTTTTTCCTGTCTCTCCTGCTGCTGTTTTGTTATATATCTGCTCCTACCTCTCCAGCTTGCCTACCCTCCACTAGGAGATTATTAACCAGCAGGGAACTAAGGACCCATCCCAACCATCCAGCTGTAACATCACCTCATAAGTGTAATCCTGTGCTCTCCCAAGAAAAGAAATAAGAGAGTATGTGTTATTCTTAATACTGGCTTTAAAGCTACATCAGTAAACTACTTAAATCCTTGTTGTTGTTAACTGTAGCCTCTCAGCCTGATCACCCAGTAGCCAAACCACCCCCCCCCTTGTATCCTGTAGTCACAGGATAGTCCTTCTCACAAATTTAGCTTTCTTATCCTATCCAAATAGATTGTTTCTCTAGCCCTAGTCTAGCCTTCCCCGTTTTTTTACCTCTGCTGTAGTTAACCTGAGTGCCCACTAGGTGGCAGCCTCTTCCCTATTCCTTCCTATAGCCACCCTTCCTTGAAAAGCTCTGTTCTTCCTAAACTGATTTATAGCCTTCTTACTATTGACCCTACCTATAACCTGCTCTGCTCTAATCTCCCACCTTCCACCTCTACATACTCTTATACTACTTCTTACTCTCCCTATACAGATCTCAAACTTACTTACCTCTACAGGCAGTATTCCACAATCAGAATCCCACCGATTGTTCTCCTTGACTGTTTCACTCAACTGTCTCTACCCGCTCCGTTCGCCCTATGGGCTCACTCCGCTCCCCTCCCTACCCCCAATTCTCACCCACCTCCAAGGTTCCTACATTTATTTTTACTAACCACACCCCCATCTTCTTTGTTCCAATCAATTAACACACCTTATTACCACTCCCCACCCTAATTTACTTACTTACCTCTCCTAACCTTATCATATTTTCCTCCCTATCTTTACAGTTTCAATTAGCCAACTATTACTACTACACACCCCTGTCTATTATACATCTCATACCTGGATTATGGCCAAAGTACCCCACCTTAATAAATTAAAGCTCATAGCCTTTGCCTCTCTCCTACCTCCTCTACTAATTACCTATTTATTAACCTCCTATGAACAACCATTACACCCAAACCATCTATTCCCCTCAAAATTAACTTCCACACCACTACTAGCTATCTCCCAACCCAGCTTTAACACCACAACTAGCCCCTGCTACTTGCAAGCCAAATATCACAGACTAACCCATATAAAGTATAGTAACCTACAAACAAGAAAACTACTTTATTATTTCTGTAAATTTAACAACCCGATATATAGAATACTCCACCTAGCCCTGCTAGATGGAGACATTCATCCTAACCCCGGCCCAAACAATATTCCTGCCACTGAACTAGGCAACTCTAACATAACTAATACACATACTCCTATTAAACCTCCAAACTCCCTCTCTTTAGCACATCTTAACATTCATAGCATTAACAACAAGATTACCCATATTCATGCCCTATTACAACTCTACCAATTTGACATCTTATGTTTATCTGAAACATGGCTTAAACCTTCCATTAATGACAATGAAATTACCCCGCCTGGCTACAGTATCCTCAGATTAGACCGTATTAACAAAAAGGGAGGGGGTGTTGCAGTCCTCTATAGAAATAATCTACAAGTTGCCACTTCAAACATAAACCAACCTATATTTAATAATGCTGAAATCCTTGTCACTAAACTTCAAGTCAACAAATTCAAATCCATAAACATTGCTTGTATTTACCTTCCCCCTGGAAATAACATTAACACCCTTGAAAGTATTCTCAATTGGCTATCAACTAATCTTCCACAAGAAACTTTAGTCCTTGGAGACTTTAACATTGACTGGAAATCCTGTAGTACCCCTCATCCCACCACCCATATTAATCTTTATGGCTTCTCACAAGTCATCACCTCCCCTACAAGAATTAATAAAACCAACAACAAGGAAACCACATTAGATTGGATTCTTATAAACTCTCCACATCACACATACAAAGCAGGCACCCTCCCTGATGATCTGAGTGACCACTCACTCACATATATCATCAAACACAAAACTAGCATACCTCACCCAAATTCCTATCAGACAATACAGACTAAAAAATTCATTAACCCTGAACTTTTCCAGCTAGAACTCAAACACTGCAATTGGTCACCACTAAAAATACTCCCTTTAGATGAAGCAGTTGACTACTTTAATTCCACATTCTTAGCCATCCTTGACCATCATGCCCCAGTATGCTCTATTAGAAATAAGGCTAAACCTGCCCCATGGATCACTACAGCTACTAGACAGAAAATCCTCCTTAGAAACAAATCTTGGGCAAAATGGCACACTACTAGGAATTCAACAGACCACCAAACCTTTAGACAACTGAGAAATACTACTAAAAAGCTGTTCTCTTAGATAAAAAAACTTTTATATCCAACTACAAAAAACTAACCAAAGAAATCCACAAAAATTTTGGTCCGGCATCAACAAACTCCTACACCCAGGCCAGTCTATTACACCTAGCCCACAAGGCTCTAACCATGAGAATCCAACACAAACTGCCAAGGCCTTCAATTCTTTCTTTACAGATGCTATTCAAACACTAGCTAAGCAATTATCTCCTCCAAGTTCCCCTAATCTAACCACCTCACCGACTGACCCAATTCCATCATTTCAGCTGAAACCTGTTCCTACTTCCTTCATTTGCTCTCTTCTAGAAAAACTAAAACCTACTACCCCATCTGCTGACCAACTACCTGCAGAATACCTGCAAAAAGGTGCCAGTGCCATAGCCTTCCCCATTTCCATACTAATAAACAGAACGATAACAGAAGGAAATATCCCATCTATCTGGAAAATCTCACACATCATCCCCCTACATAAAGGCGGAAACTCCATTGACATTTCAAACTTAAGACCAATAGCTCTACTCTCTCCACTGGCAAAAATTATGGAAAAATGTATCCATAAGCAACTACTCACCCATCTTATCGAAAATAACCTACTGGCCAACTGTCAACATGGGTTTAGACCTAATCACAGTACCACCACAGCTCTACTTTCCTTCACAGACTGCATAAATTTAAACCGTAATAATAATACTCTTTCCTCTTCTGTCTTCATTGATTTGTCTAAGGCTTTTGACATGGTTACCCACCAGCTCCTTATATAAATACTTAAATCTCTTTCTCTTGATACTCTAGCCCTAAAATGGTTTAAATCTTACTTAGACAATAGACAATAAGCAGTACTATGGGAAAACAATCTATCTTCTTACCTCCCCATTTCCCTTGGTGTTCCCCAGGGCTCCATATTAGGCCCACTGCCATTTTCCATTTTCATTAATGACCTCCACCTAGCAATTCCTCATGCAACCTGCATTCAATATGCAGACGACTCCACCATTACTTGCTCAGCTAATACTCCTTTCGAGCTACAGTCCCTTACACAAAAAGCATTCAATATAGTTGAGCAATGGTTTTTAAACCGATGCCTCCTACTTAACCCTAAAAAAATAAACTGCTACTTTTTACTCCTACTCACAGGTCAACCCCTCTTCACTTCACTCTTATATCCAAGAACGGGACTCCTATATCTCCTGACCCAACCACTAAACTTCTTGGAATAACCATAATAATAACCTAAACTTCGATACTCATATTAACATCACTATAAAAACAGAAAATAAGAAACTGGGATCCCTTTATAGAATCAAACCCTTTCTTACTCCTTCAGCCAAAACCGCTATAGCTAGAACTCATTTAATCTCTACCCTACTCTATGCTTCACCCATATATACCAATCTCTCAAAAAACAACCTCAACAGACTTGCTACCTCCTATCATAGTATTGCTAGATTTGCCACTGGTTCTCCTTTTAGAACTCATCATTGCAACAACCTAAAACAATTAGGATGGCTAGCGTTCCAAAACCAGTTATTATTTCACCAGCTTGCTATTATCCATAAGAGCCTGCACTACCCCACCTATACTCCTATACTGACTGCTCTCATTACCCCCTACAACAATCTTAAGAACTTACTCTCTTCTAATAAGCTACTTATTACCACTAGCAGATCCAATAACTCAGCTGGAGTTTCTTTGTCCTCTAACTCTGTAGGCAAACACTGGAACATGCTTCCCTCTGAACTCCTATCCCTGACCTCTATAACACTTTTTAAACAGAAACTAAAACTATTTCTCAGTACTCATTGGTTATGCCCTTGTACTAACCCTGACTAACTGTCTTTCTTCTTTCTTCAATTTCCTATGTGCTCTCTGCATCTAATATTATTATGTTCTAACTAATGACATCCTCTTGCTGTCTCCTATAAACCTTGTATTTCACTGTATCACATGGTACATTTGTATAAATAAACATCTCTTTTATCCTAAGTAATATGGTCCAAAAAACTTCTGGATAACTGAGGGTGAAGCAGTGAGATGTAAAACATGCTGTGGGTTTCCCAAAGAATCTCCAAATGATTAATTGAATATAAATTTTATTCCATATTTTATCACATATTCCAATAATCCAATATATATTTTATATATATTTTCTATATATTTTTTATATATATTTTGTAATGTGTATGTACAATAGTAATGAAGCTTTTTAATATGTTTTATCTTCATACAAATGTTTTAAAAGGAAATATGGCTTTTATCTGTAGAAGAATTTTGCTTCAAAAGTAGTGACGTTTCCCTTTTAAGTGCATGATGGTATTAAGTTTGACTAAATTACAAAGACTATAAAAATAGGAACTTAATTCACTTGTATTGTTATAGACCTGATGAAGCTACTTTTAGCGAAAGCGCTTGTCTGTTTGGAATAAAATTTATATTCAATTAATCATTTGGAGATTCTTTGGGAAACCCACAGCACGTTTTACATCTCACTGCTTCACCCTCAGTTATCCAGAAGTTTTTTGGACCATATTACTTGTGATTCTATTTTAACTGAGGGGGTTTAGCGTAGTGGTGGTTTCACACTCTTTTACTTCTCTTTTATCCTATTTTTTTCTGTTTCTATAAGTAAACAACTGTTTTGTATTTTATTTTTGCTTTTCATATCTCCTCATCATGAGCTATGTACTCTTGTAATGACAACTGCATCAAGCCTATACGGCTGTAACTGTTCAGAACTTTTCAACTACTTTATACTTCTCTGAATTGTGACAACTTTTTATTATACATATTGTGTTTGTGTTGGAGCTTTTCTCCCTGGGCCTCTACTGAAAATGGATTTGTATTCCAGTTAGACAAGCCCGGTCAACAAATGTAAAATAAATAAATAAATAAATAAAAATAACAAGGGATAATGAGACTATATCACTTTCTTGCTGACTCTTAACAATACAGTTTGCAATCTAACATAAACTGATGCACATTTATATATATATATATATATATATATATATATATATATATATATATATATTTATGGGTTCCTATCACGTGAACGAAAATTGTAAATGGCGAACGTGTATTGAGCGAACCCGATTGGTGGAAATGTCGAAACGTCATGTGTGTAACATGGAAATCGCCATAGGGAATATTTTCCCTTTACTTCAATATTGTGCAATCTCGCAGTAGGAATATTTAAGTAGCAGGGGTGGGGGGCGCAGCCCCCTACATGGGGGTGCAGGGGGGGCTTGCCCCCCTTCCTACAGCATTTAGGTAAGTATAGTTTTTTATTTTTATTTTTATTTTTATTTTTATTATATTTTCGAAATTTCAAACATTGCTCATATGGTGTTGACCATATGGTGTTCGATGTTTGAAACTTTCGAAAATATAACATACACATATATATATATATATATATATATATATATATATATATATAGTGTGCCAACATTTACCACAATCTCTGAAATTAATAATATCTGCACGTAGTATAAAAGGTCCTGTTTTTCAAACTCTGCTGGTAGCCACTGTTTACCTTCTTATCCCATTGCACCTACTCTCTTTGAAAACATCAGTCTCCTTAGCTTCTCTCTCCCAACTGCCAAGCCAATCAGTAAATCATACATATATTCACAAGTATTACTCTTTCAGTTCCTCTGTAAAGATATTGTGCAAATCCTGATATTTACTGTAAACACTTTTGAAGTGATACATGTGACTTCTGCTTTTACACATGGATAGTGAGAATTCAGATTTATGATGTAGACATCGATAGACTGTTCTAACCTTTACTGACATACATACGTCTTCCTGTTATTTTGTCATGCCTAACTGTATTTCATGTTGCCATTTGTGTCATTTGCCATCAACGTATGCCTTTCAGCCTGGGTCGTCCCTGAAAAGGATCAGTGGACCAGTGAAATAATCTGGCATACCAAAGTTAATACTGTTTAATTTTCTAAGTTTCAGGAAAATTAAACTGCAGCCTTAAAAAAAACAGTAAATAATAGACTGCCATACCTTTAAGGTGCAAATCCTGCTATTTATATATAATGACTACAAGATAACTGTACTTTCATATTGCAATCTCAGAATTACTATTTATTCTCCTGATTTGCACAATTCTCACAGTTTAATTGATATCATTTACAGCCCACCTATTTTCAGCTGGAAACTCCTGAGATTTATTAGTGGTTTGGTCATTGACTAGCTGGGCAGGGTGGCCAATGCTCACCCATCCTTTGGGAGGGACACAGTCTGGTCCAGTGCAATACCAGCACGTACAGCTGATTGACTTTGGAAGGCCTGATGGATGCCAGGCAGTAGGGAATAAAAAGGTTATTAAAATGTTAACTGCATCTTTGTCATGTTATCAGCTCTACTAATGGTACCTCTAAATGCATCATATTAACACAACCTAGTAATACCTAAAGTAAAAGTTAACACATGGAACACATAAAATGTGGTGCACACAAAACCCCAAAACATCTACGTCTTCCTCCAACAACAACATCCAAACCCATATCTATTGTTAGATTTAAGGAAGGAAAACTAAAATATTGAACACTGGCACTATTTCCATTCTGCTTGTTGAAAAAAAAATCAGCTTCACACACACTGCACACAAGATATGCACACATAAACCCCCCATACAACATTTCCTACCTAAACCCACCCCATATAGAAATACAGCTCGTTCATATTACAATGCAGTGTGTAAAAAGAATGAAAAAATAAAAAATAACAGTGACCAATGAAAAGCAGCTTTATCAGCAAAACAGGCCCCATACTAGCTATCTAATCGAATTAAAAATGACTAAACTGTAAAACATAACTAAACTAAAAAAGTAACAAATGTATTTACTTTTGTTAACCATAGTTGCGGTTTTGCTCAGTTGTGAGATATTTGCCTCCCATCAGTAGGGATGGTGGCCTTTTTTAATGTAATTTGGATGAATGGATGGGGAACTGTAAGGTTTAACACCCTTGTCTCTCATGGATAAGGGCAACATGTGAATGCTCCATCATAACCTTCTTGTGTCAGTCTTGTAGTTGTTTGTAAATAAAATATAAGGGATAAAAATTACAATGGGAATGTAAGGCTAGGGGGTCTTAAGATCTACACAGATCTCTAACCTAGTAAGTACCTATGAACCTATAGTATTCAGTATTCATATGTGTTGAATCTCATTATTGGTTAAGGCCCCTGAAACATGCATATTATAGTTAAGTGACTTGCTCAGAGTCCCACAGTAGCCAAACTAATTCTAAGAGAACCAAACCCAGGACTACAGGGTGAAGCTCATAATCCTAATCCCCTGCACAAAACTGCTGAATAATCACATAACCTTTACATTAATGATGAATTATATAAAAATAAACTGACGCAAATAAATAAACAAATAAATAAATAAATGAACCTGTACCACCCCCCTACTTAAATATACCAACTCTGAGATCGCACTACAGTACAGGAAACGGCAAAGCCCCTACAATGGCCCAGCAATTTTTTTTCACTGGGAAAAAAAAAAATCAAAAATCACTGTTGTGGCCATTTGAGGTTTTGCAGCATTGATTATTTGTGGTCAATGTAAGAGCATTTGCTCTTTTGTGTTTCATCTTTATGATATAGACCCATTGCTGTACAGTGAGGATAAGGTAATATTCCCTTTTCCTCTCTGTAGTGCGATCTCGGAGTTAGTATACATAAATAGAGGGGGCGTGTAGGGGGACGTGCCCCCCTGCATAAATGTGTTTGTTCTATTTTTTTGTGTGTGTGCTTTTTTTTGTTTTGAGTCAGCGTACAGAGTTTCATGAAAGTGTGTTTTCATTTAAGTGGGATCGTTTATTTAAGTTTCGGTAAAGTGTAATTTCAATGGGTCGAAGTTTCAAAACTTCTAACTGCAAATGGTCGAGACCATAAGATCAAAATTTTGAAACTTTGAACATTTTGAAAGAAGAATGCCATACAGGGCAGAATGGGAAATTTACCAATCTCAGAGTTGGTATATGTATTTAGCAGGGGGTGTGGGTGATGCAGGGGGGCAAAAATGAAAAAACATTTTTTTTGTTTTTATTTTTTTTATGACAATTTAAGTTTCAAAACTTCGATCTTATGATCTTGCCTACTTGCAGTTCGAAGTTTTGAAACTTCAAGCTTGTGAAATATATATATAAATATAAACACACACACACACACACACACACACACACACACACACACACACACACACACACACATGAATTCCATGATTATGGCTCAGTATGTATTTGCTCAACAACTGTTTAGGTGACTATTTATGACTGCCTAAACATCTAGTTGACAGGTGTCTGGTACTGAACAATTCCTGGGGTTGAGGAATATGTCCTTACCCAATGTTTATGCAATCTAGCAGTTAGTATATATAATTAGCAGTGGTGTGGGGGGGTACAACCCTCCCACATAGGGGTACAAGGGGGCTTGCCCTTTCAAAAAAACTATGTGTTTCTTCTTTTTTTTAAATGAATTTTGCATGTGCTCAGGTTGTTCCTCAGCACATGAGAAGTTGTATGTCAATGTGAGGATTTCTGACATTATTTCATCAACGTTTAAAATGTCAAAGTTGGGTGTATTCGATGTATAAAAAGTCCAAAATGAGAAACAGTCCACCAATAAGTAATACACAGACCGAATATCTGCTTCTCTGTGATGGATTCAAAAGCAAAACACAAAATTAAAGTACAAATTAATACTCCTTCTTTATTTGGTTGAGCGCTTTCATCTAAACAAATGTAGATTTCATCAGAACAAAGAGCTGCCCTTAGGGACACCATTATATACAAATCTTATTAAATTAATTACTTAATCAATTAGGTGCATACATTCCTTTTAAAGTGCTAGTGCCTCCTTTCTTAATACATTTCAAAATACATATATTAATACATGTTTTAAAACGTAATTTAAAAACAATCCTATTACTCCTTCATAGTATGCTAACCTTGTAAATCATTAGTTTTAAAAATCCATAAAAACATTTCCTAATATTAACTTTGTTAACTACTGTTAAGCCTCAAAAATATAAAAATGTGTAAAAATGCTCCTCATTAAGCATACCTTACATCAATTGAAACACATAAAATATGTATATTGTATAGTGGATAATATACCTTATAAACCCTTCTCATTGAAAGGGAAATGATTAGAATTCAAATACCAAAGATAATAATAGTGAAAATAAGTGAGTGCTTGCCATACCCACTTGTCAATGCTCCTGTCACCTCATCTTAAGCATTAAAAGAGCCAACTTCATTTTACAAATTATTGGCTAGAATCGGTTTCACGGATATATGGTCATTAAGCCCTGGTGGAGCAGAGGCATTTAATTTTAGTTGCCACCTAGTCTCCAACTCTCCTAATTTTTTCCTAACATCTCCTCCCCTAGGATTAGATGAAGCCACATCTAATATAGCAAAATGGAACAAATTACAATTAGTACTCTCCTGTATGTGCCTCCATAAAGCATTCTTAATTTGATGTATAGTAATACAGCCATTCACACATACACACGCATAAATGTGTGTGTGTGCATGTGTGCGTGTGTGTGTGTGCACGTGCGTGCATGCACGCATATAAACAAGAACACACAAATGCACACATGCATGCACACATGCATACGTATAAACATGCATTTGCTTTAACTCTGAATATTGTTGCATTATTCTCACAGCTGTGAAACATAATTTAATTATGACATACTGGCTAAAGTAATATGCAAAGCAGATTTTCAGAATAAGTCTGTTTTCTGTTTGGCTGTTTTTTATGATCCATATAATAGCGTGATCTGCAGTTTAAGCTGTAGTCATTTCTTTACTTTTTTACCGTACTGAATTTTTTTTGTAAATATTTTCCAAAATGTGCTGCTTAAAGTCCAGCTTATTATTATTATGTTACAGTTATACAGTGTTTATAATGTTATAGCTAATTCAGATATGCCAGAAACTAAGAAAAGGAAAACATTGTGTTGTCAACTAACAGTTTATGCAGCCTAGCTTTAACACAACAGAAAATGAAATAAAATGAGAAAGTAATTTTCCCCTTCAGCAGCTGCATTGCCTGACTCACTCTAACTCTTCCAGATATTTTAACCATTACTTAATACCTTAACATTTTTCTTTTCTTGTGATAGACCTGTAAGCCCTTTTATTGATTTCTCTACCTGCTTTATGTCCTGTTTATTTACTTCTGTCAGCATTGATACTGCTTCCTTCTTCTGTACTTTTCAAAATCTCTTGGTGCCTACTCATCACGCCATAATCATCCAACACAATCAGTTGTCTTCTGTGCACTCTACTGCCCCTCATACTACCCCGAATAACCACATTTCAGTCTCTCTCCATATTTTAACCATTTATCTGCCTCACGTATCTTCCTTTAACCAGTACATTTAACTGCAGTAATAGCTGCCTCACATATCGTCCTTCAACCAAGACATTTAACTACACTAATAGCTGCCTCACATATCATCCTTTAACCAAGACATTTCCCACCACATTTTGAGACCTCCTGCCCCTAGCTCCAGTTCTCTTGAGACATATAGCCTTCCTTTATCAATCTTCCTGGTGTCTTGCACCAGCTCTGCATTAATCACAGTAGCTGGTCCATACCATGGTCACCTCTTTTTTCTCCACAAACCATTTGGCATATCTCATAACCCCCATATATCCCCCATTCAAGCACTCTGCTATTCCATCACTCCTTCATGTTTTGCTATGTTGTCCTCTACTGCTCCTCCCCTAACATTTTGTACATCTTCTCTAACCTTGCCATCTTCTTTTTTCATACCTACATACTATCCTCACATCATTTTATTTTCCTTACTTAGGCTCACTCTTTCATGTATTACATTATACATTCCTCACAGCCTCTTAACACAAGAATTCTGAACAGAGCCTAAAGTAATGGGGGGACAATGGGCCAAAAATAGGGACAGATTTTTTTATGTTACTTTTAAAAATTTAGAAAGTTGCTAGAACAACAGCATTTGTGTTAACATGTATTTTCTGAAGGATATGAAGTCTGAAACTCAAATGTATGTCATTATTTAGTGACTTCAGTCCTCAGTGATTTGCCAGAAAACCACAAATTTTATGAGGAATAATCTAAAACTATAAGCCCAAAATATGGACAGTTATCTTAACCACTCTTTACCTTGCAGCCCAGACTCCCTTTAACTTATTTACCTGCTTTTGCCTGTTTTGCCCTCTATCCATGTCAACTGCCATGAGAATATACTTTCTTCCCCCTCACCTCCCCCCAAATTCCTTCTGTCATGATTTCTGGGTTTCCTGATAGTGTCTTCTGTAGTTCCCATTCATACCTCATGTACCCTATATGTCCGCTGCTAACTGTCTATCTCTTAACTAGTTAGCGACCCCCATCTCAGATACCTTCTCCTTCTCTGCTCCCACACCTTCTGTTTTTCTTCACCACACTACTAGACCTTTGCTACTTCCATGCAGTTATTAGTACGTTATCTCTCTAGATCTCAGATATCCGGATCTTTCCAGCTTATCAACCACCACCATCTTCCTCCTCACAAAGCACCTTCTCAAATTGTCCATGCAAATAACCAGCATAAATCCTCACGTTCATCTGCTTCTTGTCATTTGGGGGGCTATACCCCCCACAACCCTGCTAATTATATATTTTTTTAAATTTTAGGAGCCTAATGAAGGATAAAACCTGGAAATTTCATTTTATGAATTACACACATTCTCCATACTAAAGTACTTACCCTCCCATCCATTTTCCTAACTGACTTTCCAACCACCATACCATTTTTGTCAGTTACCCATTACATCTATTGAATTGCAGCATACAGCCATGTTCTCAAATACTTTGCACCTCTCTAACCAAGGGAAGCTCCTCCTATTCCTCTCCAACCAAAAGTAATAACTACTGATTTTGATTTGTAAAACCTAAGCCTTACTTTTCCCCCAAACCACTTAAATTATTGTCACATTCTCAGCAAGACTCATCATCTTTTAGTGAGACAATGCAATCCTCACCCTGTTCACTGCCCCCTTCCATTTCTTTCACAACTCATTTTGCTTGACTTGAGGTCAACTCAGTGGCCAAAATAAGTAAAGGGACATGGGGTAACTTTACCTCATTCTATTATGTAATATTTTCTCCCTGGTCAGAGTTCCATTCACCACCACATTTATTCTTCAGGTTTCATATTGTACTCTCAACTCCATTTATCCATCTCATCCTGAAGTTCATCCCTTTTAATACTGTCTTCATAAACCACTATCATGTTGCATCAAAGCTTTCTTTAATACCCATTAAAATGCCTCCTGTACTTCTAACCTTTTTCCATCTTATCCATGTATTACATTTTTAATGGCTGTGTGTGGATCTGGTCTTGGAATGAGATTGTGTGAGATAACAGTGTGTCTAGGCATTTTAATATGTATATGGGATATTTTATTGCCAGGTTGTGTTAAGAATTTAAATTTCAGGAGATTTTGCAGTTTTTTTTAGTGATTAGAACAAATAAAAAGGAGTAACTCTTTAGCATTTAAGTCTATGGACCATTTTTCTTCTGTGAAGAAGCCTTGTTGAAGGTGTTCTTCTGGTAGACAGTAGTGTCTGCCTGCATGCTGCAGGGTTGTATCATCTGTACATTGTCTGGTACTTTCTGGTACTTTACCACATACTATAAATATAGCATTGTTTGTTCATACCAAGAGGAAGGAGGTTTAATATAGCATGCCATTACATCATGTTACTCATGTAGTAATAGTAACTTATGTCAAACTAAATTAATCTTAACAAGTAAGTGAAAAAAATAGAACAATCTAATATACAATATTAAATACAACAAGCAAAATCCAAAGACACTGCAAAGTTTTTATTATTTAATTTGTCTTATGTCCTGGAGATACTGACCTTCAATAGCACTTTAGAGGAAATCATAATTACCAGGAAAAAGCCAGACTACATATTATTTATGAAAGTGGCACTCATGCAGTTTTCTTTATTGTGCAGGCC
This sequence comes from Protopterus annectens, assembly GCF_019279795.1. NCBI lineage: Eukaryota > Metazoa > Chordata > Ceratodontiformes > Protopteridae > Protopterus > Protopterus annectens. The sequence goes on along the minus strand of NC_056725.1, from coordinate 627,872,158 downwards.
ATTAGCTAAATACCACTTTAACAATGTGCATTAAGGGTAAAGTCTATCACCAGTAATGCAATTTACTACCGTTACCTGACTAATACATGTCTGCTGTTTGTCTACAAATTAGGTAATCTAATTATACCTTCTGTAAGTATTACTTATCTTTTTGTAATATATAATGTGAAATAAAATCAAGATTCATCTTCATTTTAAATTTTATGACATAAAAAGTCCTCTAATCAGTTAGATTTACCACAGTGATGAATTATAAACATTTGCTTCTAGACTCAATGTTTACTGGCTGAGATCTAGCCTTTAATCTTTTTAACTGACAGATTGAGTAAGTATATCTGGTTTTAGTTATTTGTGGATATTTGTTTTATGCAATGCTGTTAACATATTGAATACCTCCACTGTGCTGGAATTTTAAATAAGAAAGACAAAGAAACACCTAAAACTGCTACTTTGAAAAAAATAGCACTAGTTATTTCTATGTACCCTGTATGGTTCATCTTTCAGTTTACAGTCTCGCCTTTGATGTTTTCTTTAATTTAGTGCTGGAATTCATTATTAACCTCATAATGACAGCAATGTGACACAGAACTAACAGTGCATCAATGAGCATGACTTTCACTTAAAATATTCAGTACTGCAAAATGAGCCTCTTGTCCTAGGGATGGAATTTCTTGACAGTGACTTTGCACTTGTGCGTCATTCATTCTGACCTTCTGATGACAGGATGGTAATGAATAACATGGGTTGCAACCTTCCTTAGATCAAAGAAGTTCCTAATTTACATCTGCAACTATCACGTTCACAACAGTTTTAGTGCATGGCGCAAGCATATCACACCCAGATTTCCCTTGGAAATAGACCCAATTCAGAGCCAATGGTAAAATAATTTTTTAATAGGTATCAATGAATATTGCAAGTTATATTACTATATAAACTGCATTAGTACACTATAATTATAATCAGTTTAATAAAATTAAAAATAAAGAACACAGAACTGAAAAACTACAGGGCAGAAATCTTAAAATAGACACATCAGTCCTTTTGGCTTGAAACATGTAAAAAAAAGAAGAAATGGTCTTGTCTTCTTTAGTGTTTTATAACTTGTTCTGATGCTACAGCTGGTTTAGACAATATAATGGCCTATGTAACTTTTATAGATTTTTACAACATTTGTAGTCTGGGAGATCACTGAGGAGCCTAACCCAAGTATAATGGTCACCCCCCCCCAAAAAAAAAAAAATATGGACACAGCTAGTAGTTATGAAAATAAATTCTCCACTGTCAGTCCTTACCAAAACTAAACAAAAAAGAAGGGTAAGAGCAAACCAGTCTGGTGACCCACACTTATAAATGAACATTATAATAAAAAAAATATTAGAATATATAGCAAAACTAAAGACGGTCAAAGCAAGATCAACATCAAAAGGTTTTTCCAGGATATTGAAAAATACCATCAAGAAAACAAAACCTTCCCATGAATGTGGACTGGCTAAGGATAATTACAACTCTTTCTTTACTGACATTAGGAAGTTACAAAATAGCACCTAACATTGCTCTGACCTTATTTATAATAGCACTGCTTATTGTGATCCAGTGGACATATTTTATATATATATATATACATATATATATATATATATATATATATATATATATATATATATATATATATATATACTAGCAAATACAAAACCCACATATACCTAAGGGTCTCAACACACTAACATCACAAAAGAACACTTCTTATAAATACTTGCCAAAGCACAAAAATGCATCCTCTATGGGACCTGATCACATACCAGGCAGTCTGCTATACAGCACTAAGCATGTGCTGTTGGAACCCTGCCTACAGCTATTCAGCCTGTGCATTTCTGCTGACTTTGTCCCCAAAGTTTAGCACACAGCAGTTGTGATACCATTCTGTAAGGGTAGCCCCACCATAGACCACAGCAATTACAGGCCCATCAGCCTGATGAGCCTCATCCGTAAGGCCACTGAAAGGGTCATAACAGACCTAATAAACTACAGTATAAAAAAAAATCTTACAAGACTTGACCCCCAGCACTTTAGCTTTGCTAAGGTTAGATCCTGTTTAATGAATGTGGTGGATTTTTTGAGAGGGCAACACAAGTTGTGTACAGTGGTCATGCTATTCATAAGCATGGAAGAACACCGCTGGTGTACAGAGCCTATTTACGGTCATAAATAACCAGTATGGAATATCAGCAGTTGGCAGCTTATTGAAGGATAGAGGAGCTAATGATTCACAGGTTGATCTTGTGAAGACTATGCTTACTATGGTACTAGAGAATAACATCTTTTTGGGTTTACAACAACTGTACAGACAGGCACAGGGTGTCGCCATGGGCACACCCTGTGCCAATACATATGCTAATTTAGTGCTTTCCTTTTGGGAAAATCAATATATTTTCAACAACACAGTCTGGCTACCATCCATCAAGCTATATAAGAGGTTTGTGGACGATGTGTTTATTTTGTGGGAGGGGGAGCCAGCTCGCTTGGATGAGTTTATATCTTTCCTACATTCCACCACCACATTTTTCAGATTTACTAAAAGTACCTCCTATACTCAGTTAGATTTTTTGGATGTCACCATAGAACAAACTGAAACAGGTTTTTCCACTGGTATATATAGGAAGGAGTGTTGGAAGAATACTCTCCTTTCATTTGATAGCATGCATCCACGGTATATATTCCCCAACATTGTGGAAGGACAACTAGGCAGGATCTCAAGAGTATGTACTGAGGATTCCTGTTTCGAAGGGGAAATGAGCAAATTGAAAGGTTACTTTGAAGAAAGAGGTTATAGGGGAGATATGGTGAACAAGGTTGTTGAAGGTAGTAAACACAAGAGGAAACATGTGTATAGACCTTGGATGCATCGTCCCATAGATGAACATAATATAACTTCTAAGAATGGCACCAATATTCTTAAACCTAAAGTAATGTTCACATATAGTAGTAACATTAAGGATATAGGTGAGATTGTTAAAAAGAACTGGAACATTCTAGTAAGTGATGATAGGATTAGGGGTTTAGTAGGATCTAGCCCTTATATTGCATACAGGAAGAACAAGACCTTAAAAGATCTGTTATGTGGAGAGTATCTTTCCAAAAAACTGAGTTTTATGTGGAGAGTATCTTTCCAAAAAACTGAGTTTTAAGTCACAAGCAGGCACTGTACCTTGTGGTACCTGTAAGGCCTGCACCTTTATCAATAAGGACACTACTTTTCTGCATCCTGTCTCAGGTAGAATCTTTTCTTTAAAAGCTAGGGCTACATGTAGAACAAAGGACTTTGTTTATCTGGCCAACTGTGGTTCTTGCCCTTGTTTTTTATGTGGGCAAAACCAACAATATGTTTAAGGTCAGGATCCTACAGCATTTATCTGCCATTAGGAACAGTGATCAGCACAATGCCCTCTTTAGATATATTCAAGATAATCCTACACACAATTTTAGCTTTAGGGCTATAGTTAATTTTAGTTTGGGTAGAAGGGGTGGAGACATCAAACAATTAACTGAATTAATTGAGTCTAGATGGATTATACAGCTGATGGCCCACAGGGGGCCGGGTCTTAATGATGTCATCCCAGTGAAACCCACCCTGAAAAATAGGCGGGTATTTTACTAGATGCTGATTGGAAGATGTTTTGTTTAAATTGTGAGTTTTGATGTCTGTTATTCATCTGATAAAGGGCTACCAACCCGAAAGCGCTTATCTGTTTTGTACCAGCTTTTATTAAAAGTTCTTATTTTTACTACTTGAAGCATCCAGCGGTGTTCTTCCAGGATTTTTCTGTTTTTTGCTTCGCTTGTGTGTGCCTTTGGAGGAACCATTTCAGCACCTAGCATTGATTATTGGACTTATTCATAAGCATAACTAGACCTCACAAAGACATCTGATACCATTCCAAATTCCAGCATTGTTTACAATGTAAATGCACTCCAAATCAATCCCTATGTACTTAGATGCATAGCTAATTGTCTAAGGGATAGAATTCATACCATGAAAGTGGTAAGCACATCCTCACAGACCATGAAAGTAACCAGTGGTGCACTAGAGGGATCCATGGTGAGACCTCTGTTATTAGAATATACTTTTCTGATATCCAGTCCAAATCAAAAACCAGCACCGTTGGTTAACCGAGTATAAAGATGAATTTAAATTGTCTATTCTACTTAAATCCTCTTCTGATACACAGATGCTACAAAGTGAGCTAACACATGTAAATAGCTTTTCATTTGAAAATGGGCTAAAACTAGCTACATTTAACAAACAACCCCTCTATCTGGCATATAGCATAGAAAACACCCCAGTCCAAAGTGAAGTTGTTGTGAGTGACTTTACAACGTGGACAGAAAACTCCTCCTTTGATCATCATGTTGCAATAGTGGCTAGGAAATCTTTCTTTCTGGCACAGCTGACCACGAAAGGTACTTCCTCTAAATTCAAAGAAGTCCTTACTGCTCTGTATTCTGCACTGATCAAAAACATTATCAGATATAATGCCTCCTTTACGGTGTATCTGACAAAACATATCAAGCAGTTGTAGAGATCCCAGTGGTTCAAGGCAAAAATAATCATGGGCCAAAAGGAAATGAGCTACCAAGAGAGGCTGGAAGCCCTGTCCTTATATTCGGTGTCCAATTACACTCCTTAGGGGTGATCATTGCTTTGTCTATTGGATCATTAGGGATCCACCAGAGCAAGACCTCTTATTTCTCCCCAAATCATGCAGTCCAGCAAACATTAGAACCAGATATCTGAACCTGCTTCAACAAATAAAAAATCATTGTGGAAAGGAAGATTTATCATGTAATAATTTCCTCTTCTCTGAAACAGCCTTCCACTTCAGTTTAAGAAATATGATGTATTATCATATATTAAGAAATAATAATATAATTGGATGGGTAACCATAAATTCACCCCTAGTACGACTGGCCTACCATTCCTTGAAAAAGGAGGTAAGGTCTAAGATGGTAACTTGCAAAGTAAATAGCTTCATGGCCCAGTTGTCTCGTACATTCTATTATTCTGTGATTTTATGAACAATCAGCATACATGTTGATACACTAAGTTAACAAATCACCTGGACATCAGTCTGACAAGCCTGCTGAAGCAGAGGATATTGCCATATGCTGGTCTGAATCATTTTGTAATTATCACTGAACTGTCTGTACTGTAGTACAAATGCCTTTATTAATTTATTTTTATTTATTTACATGTTGCTAACTTATTTGGCCTAACTAGACAAATCTCATTTTCAGAGGAGACCCTGAAGGCCAAATATGATTACAATTAGGACAGAAACCAAAAGGAGGAATAACTGCACCTCCACAAAGAGACAAGTCACCAGTGAAGTCCTCTGGCGTTCTGCACTGAGACCTCTCTTGTTTGACATCTACATTTCTGAATATAAAAGGGCTCTGGCTGATTATGTTTGCAGATGACTGCAAGCTAGGAGCAGTCATTGAATCCCCAAATGACTTTGCCATCCTGCAGGAAGGTTTATCCAAATAAATAACTGATGTCAAAATAATGGACTGAAACTAAATGCCAAAAAATGCATTATTGTATCATTTGAGAAATCATCTACTCCAGGGAACTACTACATTGACAATACACCCTAAGAGTTGACCCAATTGCTCAGAATTAGGCAACTTATATGGACAGTGTCTTAATATTTGACCAATATGTGCCCGTTGTTATAAGAAAACCCCTCTGTATTACACAGCTTATAAACAAAAGGATTGTGTAGAGATTTAAGATTGTCCTTTCTCTCCCTTTACTCAGCCCTCATTAGGCCAATCATTGAGTATAATGCTAACTTTAGCATATACCTGTTCAGACACATAAAAACTGGAACACCCACAGAGATACCATAATAAAAGGGTGCAAGGCCTAAACAACATGTCCTACATGAACCAACTCAAAGCCCTGTCACTATACTCATATCTTACAGACTGCTAAGAGGTAACCTGTATTTGTCATAAAAAGGAATCCTGCGACCCAATACTGATGGATTTACTAACATCAGCAAATCAAATGGCATCAGAAATATTTGGTTTAGGGATCTAAATCTTTTCTGCAACACCACAAGAATGGATTGAAGGGACAGGTATATCTCACAGAGGATATGCTGCTCTAGAACAGACTTCCCATCCACATAAAACAAATTTCATCTCTGTTCATAGTCAAGCTCATCTTGGATACATGGATGAAAAACAAAAAATTTACCCTTTGACTGCCCCTATACAATTAATGGACAGCGGCAGCTCCTAAATGCCTTATTCCATGCATAGGTCCCCTCAAAGTATCTATGATATGATCCCAGTTATTCCCATTAGGGGTAATATATAATTATCATCTATGGGATGGGTAAGTACAATCTATAACTAAATGGGATAGGTTAATTTGTGCATAAAAAGGGAAATTAGCTAGGTTTAAAATGGCCCACCAGGGCAGCTAGTCTAGTACTTACCTATGAACCTATGACAGTAAATAACAACAAAAATAGAATTTTAGAAGAGTAAAAGCAAATGTTACACATACAGAGATAAATTTACAATTGTTAGTATAGAAAAAAACAGGATGCAGCAGTATAAATCCTATTGTTCAAAGCCTGTTTTCAGAGGTGACAAAAGAAGATGTGAGTAAAAATAAACAGTAATGACATGTTTATGCTAGGCACTTCACAGATGCTAACATAAAAATGCATTGAGCACAAAAACAATGAAATACTAATAGATATTATTCTAAATTTAGTAGTAAGGTCTAGCAAGTGTTGTTTATAATATGAAAGAAATTGTGGTAAAAAAGGAGGAATAAATATTGGGAAAAAAAAGGCAAAACTACAGTTGTGTAGGTAAAGTAACATAATAGTAAATGTTTGAATTGATCACTGTTACAGTAGTCCTTATTGCTGGCACTTAGCCACTAGAACATCTGGCCCAACTTCTAGAACTCAGAATCTTTCTTCCCCTTTGCATGGAGCATGGCTATATAAGAAGGGCATCCACCTATGTTATTTTTGAGCTTTCTTGCTAGAATCCATGACAAGAACCCTTAAGTTGAAACTTTTAGCAAAGATAAGACCAAAGTGTGCAACTTGGGAGAGTGAACAAGCTCTTTTCCATCCCACAGGATCTGAAGTGGGTTAGGAGAGAGAGTAGAGGGAGTATAGAACTTTCCCCCAACAATTACAAATAGCCAAGCAGACCCAAGGCCTTAGGAACTCAGAGAAAAGTGAGGGAAGGGCTAATAGGATAAATAGAATATGGGTACCTCACCCACCCTTCCACTGAGGGATGACAACACTTTGGAGAAGCAGCAGAGGGGGAGATACCACTACATCAGTGATCTACTTGAGCATCTCATATTATGGTTAGGTTACTTACACAATTGTAGTAGGTTCTTCTTTAGGTTATTGTTGCAGTAGCTCTTACTTGGTAGTACAGTAATACAATGGGTAGGTTTGCTGTCACAGGCCAAGAGATTCTCCGGTTCGGTTCTTGACTGGGGTGTCTTCTGTGCTGAGTATATATGTCCTCCTTTTGTTCATATGGGTTTCTTCTTACCTTCTAAAGAGAAAGTGGTTATTGGGGACTAAAAATTGCTTATAGTTGTGAGTGTCTGTTTATGTGATACAGAAAAAAGACCTGGCAATCACCCCCCCCCCCCTTTGCATTAAAACCTCAGCTAGTAGCAGTGGCTGTTTGCAGGATCATTCTAGGAGTCAGATACAGCTTGTAAGAGAGATGATTCTCAAAACTTATGGCTTATGGGTGGTGGAGTGAGAAGAGAGGCAAAGGTTTAGTATGTACTGTAGGACTGTCCTAGCAAAGTCTGTTCCATCCCAAAAATGAACATTCAGTCTGTGGTGTTTAGAAAAGGGATGAACAAATGTCTCCATAGCAGCTTGCAGACTAGACTGAGTATTAACTCTTTTTAAGAATGCCCCAGTGGTTGCAATGCCCTTGGCACTATGATCCTTCATTGCACCTACTAGGAATTTATCTTGAAATGAGTAACAGAATTGTATGAATTGAGACAGACATTTAGAAATAGTTTGCTTTGTCACCAGTTTGCATTTCTTCTTTTCAGAAAAGGAAATCAATGTTTGTTTTCTTTTTTCTCATAGCTCTGTGGTTCTGTGGTTCTGAATAGATAATACTTGAGTTGTCTGTGCATGACTGGGGTATGTAGGATTCATTCACCTTTATTTTGAGGATTTGGGAAAAGGTCTGGTAGCTGAATGGTCTACTTAAATGTGAACTCAATTTCAATACTTTGAGCACAAAACAGGAGTCTGTTCTATGAGTCAGTCTATCCTTGTGAAAGACTAGCAAAGGTTTATTGCAGATCAAAGCTTGCAGTCAAAATACTCTCACAGCTGATGTGATTGTGACCAGCAGAGCAGTTTTCCTTTAAGAATTCAATGAATTCAGATGCAGCTGAATTGAAGGGAGCTTCAGTAACTTTTTCTAATGCATAATTTTGGCCCCAGGGAGCTGCTGCCCTTTTTCTTCATGGTCACAAGTATAGTCTTGTCTTCAGGAATTATTTTGTTGGAAACAGGCTATTCAGAGGTTCAGAGGCCACCTACTACCCTTTGTTTCTTTCTTCTGTCATGAAACTGTCTTATCTGCACTCAGTTCCATCCCCAAAACGTAAGGCTCATGGGGTGAAGTTGAGTATGCAAAAGACATTTGTCACAACTGCAAATGAGAGAAATCAGAAGATGAAAATTAGTTTAACAACTTCAAGTATTTGGGGGAGGGTTGAGGAGAAGGAAAGTATTAATGAAGATGTCAAAGCTGGAATCAGAGGGGCTGCAGCCAACTGTCACAGTGTCAGGGGCAGTGTGTGGCAGAAGAATGCCATAGAGTCTGCAAAGTAAGGTATATAAAACAGTGATGTAACCAGTAATACTATATGGTACAGAAACCTAAGCAGTAAAGGCAGAGTAGTTAGCAAAGCTAGAGATGATGGAGATGAAGTGCCTGAAACTGATGGTAGGATGCACACTATGGAACCAATGAAGAAATGAGGACATCAAAGCAGAAGTCCAAGTAGTTCCAATAGCAGAAAAGGTAAAAAGAACAAATTATGGTAGTTCAGGTACATGTGTAGAAAAGCAGAAGACAATCTGGTGAAGAAGATTTAAGACAGACATGAAGAAGACAAGAAAAATCAGGTCATCCAGGAAAGAACTGGATTGACCGTGTGAGAAAAGGCAAGTGACAGTCAGGCATGACTGTCAAAGAAGGTTAGAAAGTGACACTGAATTGTGATATAGATGGTGCAATTGATAAGACACTGCAACCCCTCATATAAAAGGGGGAAAAGTAGGTTGATGATGATAATGAGGAAGAGGAAGAGGCTAGGCAGAAGTGGTCCTAAAGGGCATAGGCTGAAAGGGCTGACAGAGGAAGTTTGATGTGTAAGTCAAGACTGCCTCAAACAAGTCACTGAGACATTTAGGTATTGGAGTTTCAGAGGAACAACTTCTACCTTTGGTACCTTTTTGCTGCCCCAACACCAATGGGAAACATCTTTCAGTTGGATAGTTAGGATTTTCTGGTGGTTTTATTCCTAGCCTTCCTAATGATATTGAGCACATCCTCACAAAATTGGGGCCTGAAGAGCATCAAGATGGAGTCATTCATGCTGAGAGCTGCATCATCATCAGGTTAGGGTATGTTAGGGGACCCCTTGGATTGAGTCACTGATGGCAACACCAAGTGCTTCCTCTGGTTATCTGCATCACCCATAAGAACCAGTGGTACCTGGGTTAAAATGATGTTAATAGTCCAACCAGCTGCCAATGATAGAAATAAGCAATAAGCAAACACCAAAATATGCTGAAACACACCCGTTTAATAGCAAAGCTTTCAGGTACAAACCCTTTATCAATACTCATACAGGTTACAAATAAAATCAAACATTTAAATAGAAGCCAACAAAGCACATGACCAGCAGCCAAAGATCATGTGATGAGAGTTTGTGTTTAAAAAATATATATATATACATAAACTTTAAAATACAGTTATTTCAGTACTGAATGTTGTAATTTCACTAATATAGGCTTTAGTGTGACAGCAACATTCAAACCAGGCATCTTGTCAGCTGAAAGTCTTAAAATCCATTCAAATTCTTTTAAATCTAATAAATTGTTTATGTCGCCCCCCCTCATGGATACACACACTCTATCAATAACGTGAAATCTAAACTTGTGCTGATTGCCACATAAGGATATATGCCTGTATAAGGCATTCCTATCATTCCCTCTCCGTATCTCTGACTTATGCTCAATGATACGGTCTTTTAATCTTCTCGTAGTCTTACCTATGTAAAAACATTGGCAAGATGTGCATGTAGCTAAATATATCACATTAGTTTAAATGCATGTTGCCATGAGATTAATCTTGTATATAATCCCACTTACCGGATGTTTAAAGTCTAAGCTATTTTCTTTATCTATTATGTCAGGGCAGCAACTACAGTTGAGACACTTTAAAGTTCCATATGTATTAATATTATTCACTTCAATTGAATTTTTAAATGATAGTCTCTTCATGTCGCAGCTGGATGAAACCATTAATGAATTTAGAAATAGTGGTTATCCAGACAGCGTATTAGAAACAGCTAAAATGGATACTATAAATAATAGGCATTTAGGTTTAAAACCTTTATTTCTTATGGATGAACACCAGAATGAAAATATTTTAGCACATGGAAATCGTGATACCCTAAGATATGTTACTACTTTTAGTTGTATGGCTAGGTTTGTAAGGAACATTATAAAGAAAAATTGGGTTGTTTTATTGGCATCTAGTGAAATTAAATCCATTATTGGTGACAGACTACCTTTTTCTTATAAAAACATGGCAAATTTTAAATGTAAGCTTGGTTACAAGGATTTTAAAAATTCAATTGAAGTGAATAATATTAATACATATGGAACTTTAAAGTGTCTCAACTGTAGTTGCTGCCCTGACATAATAGATAAAGAAAATAGCTTAGACTTTAAGCATCCGGTAAGTGGGATTATATACAAGTTTAATCTCATGGCAACATGCATTTCAAGTAATGTGATATATTTAGCTACATGCACGTCTTGCCAATGTTTTTACGTAGGTAAGACTACGCGAAGATTAAAAGACCGTATCATTGAGCATAAGTCAGAGATACGGAGAGGGAATGATAGGAATGCCTTATACAGGCATATATCCTTATGTGGCAATCAACACAAGTTTAGATTTCGCGTTATTGATAGAGTGTGTGTATCCATGAGGGGGGGTGACATTAACAATTTATTAGATTTAAAAGAATTTGAATGGATTTTAAGACTTTCAGCTGACAAGATGCCTGGTTTGAATGTTGCTGTCACACTAAAGCCTATATTAGTGAAATTACAACATTCAGTACTGAAATAACTGCATTTTAAAGTTTATGTATATATATATATTTTTTATACACAAACTCTCATCACATGATCTTTGGCTGCTGGTCATGTGCTTTGTTGGCTTCTATTTAAATGTTTGATTTTATTTGTAACCTGTATGAGTATTGATAAAGGGTTTGTACCTGAAAGCTTTGCTATTAAACGGGTGTGTTTCAGCGTATTTTGGTGTTTGCTTAAAATGATGTTATCCAGATTATTCTGGACCTCTCTCTACTCACTTTCTGGATTACCCTGGGAAGCCAAGGGATTGGTGGGTATGCACAGAGAAATAGATATGTCTAGTCCTTGGGGAAGGTGTTTATCACCCAAGACCCTTTACAATGAGCTTTTGAACAGAAATGGTTCAGCTGCTTGTTGTCCTGTAATGCAGACAGGTCTGTCTGAGGAGCACCTTACCTGTGTACTAGTCAAATTAAGACATTCCTGTGTGACATCCATTTGTGTGGGTCAGCCTTTGATCTGCTCAGTTGACCCAGCTCAGCATTCTGTCCTGAGGGTGTATACATTGCCTTGAGGGGCATCTTATGCTATACAGCCACTTCCTGGGCAGTCAGTGGCAATCCGCAGTGACTACAGGAGCTTGTTCCTTCTTGTTTGTTGATGCACCACATCACTGTGGTGCTGACTGTTGCTACCTGCAGAATGTCTTCTGGCCATATTTGGCTGAAGGCTTTGAGTCTTTGTATCAAGGCAAACATTCTCTGACATTTATATGTCTTTTTTCCTCAGAAGAGCACCTCGCTGTCCCTGAGTTTTCAGATTTTGAGTTAATGCTTCACATCCATTGCCCAGAGCACTGACTGCTATTATCTGGGTGGAGTTCTTCTGAGTAAAATGGATCCCCAGATTGAGAATGCTATGCTTGGCTCATGCAAGGGAGAATTGGAATTACTTTAGCTAGAGGAACGGAATGGTGAACAAACATCACCCTCAAGTACCATTTTAACTTACTCATGTGGAGTCTGGCAAAAGATACCATGAGGATGAGTGATGCTATGTATCCCAGAGTCCTAAGATCCATTCTCTTGCAGTGATCCATTTCTGGGCTTGGCAGACTTCTATCCTGGCTGGTGGAAGGAAGGTTTTTGATAGGTTGGTGTCTGTTATTCAGCCTATGAAGATCACCCTCTGTCGAGGTACCTGGCTGGATATCTATATGCTCAGTGTGAACCACAGCTTCTGGAAGAGATCCATAGTATATGTCAAGGCCCTATTTACCTCCTCTTCCTCAAAGGATGTATGAATGAGACAGTCATCCATATATGGGAAGATATGAATGGTCTTTATCCTGAAAAAGACAGTTACTAATGCCAGGCATTCTATAAAAACCATGGGTTGGGAAGATAGATAAATGGGCAATGATGTAAATTGAAAATGCCAGCCTGTGCAAAAAATGTGAGGTTATGCTACTGTTCCTGTGAAAGGGAATATGAAAGTAAGCATCCTTCATATTCAAGATGGCTACCTGAGCTCTATAAATGCAGAAGGGTACAAGAGTATTTAGTCCAACAGCTGATTTTTTGTGTCTTTAGGAAGGTTTTTACTCTTTTATAGTCTTGAATGGGTCGCTAGGTGCCTTCCTTTCCTCCTTGGGACAAGAAAAAGTCTGGAATTAACCCTCTTCTCTTTCTTTGAGGCAAACTATCTCCATGACTCCCTGTCATCAAAGGTCAAAAATAAGAGGCTGTGTTAGTTTATTTGATCGTTTGGGTCCTGGGGGATTCCTGTTATACAAGGAGTCTTTCACTATGCTGCTCTCTATCTTCCTCTGATGATTTGAAGGATCAAATAGACTTTTGTTATACACGTCCACAGGGAAACACAGAGACAACCTGCCAGTCAGGTTGTCTGAGGGGCTGAATGGTTGGGGATAGCTGGACATTTCAGGAGGTAGAATGAGTAGAAGGGGGTATCATAAAGTTTTGCCACAATGTTAGATGCTGTGTTCTGCTTTAAGTAAAAAAATACAATGACAGTGGTAGTTGTTTTGTGATATTTGTATACAACAACCACAGTCACAGCTCTTATTTTTGGTGTTAGATGTAAGTGACAAACAACATCAACAAACACTACTAGATTATTGTTACCCAACAACACAAAAAAGATAAAGGATTCCCTAATGGGTTACTTATCAACTCTTGAGCTCTAAAACTGGCCGAATAAAAGGAAGATGGTAAAATAGTTCGCAAAGTTAAAAATAAAGCAGACTTCTGAAGTCATAAACTGCCATAAGTAAGTTCTAAAATGGCAAAGGCAGATGTCCTTGTTATATTGGTATGTTAACTCATTACATCCAAGTGTCGCCTCCAGGTGCATCTGCAGTTAACTCCTACTGACACCTCTTAGCAACAAATATTGCTTGTTCATATTTCCATCAATAATTACAACACCATTCTATGTACAAGGTTTTAAAAAGATTTCATTTTAAAGCTTACACAATAGCAAACTCAACTGCACTAATATTTAACCTCTGTCTAGCACAGGTAAATGGATATTAACTGTTGTTTTTATAATATTAATTTACTGTATATAGATATAATTATCACATTTTTCTAAATATCTCAACAACTAAGGAATACAGAACTCCTTAACCTCATATGAAAGCTCTTAGCTAGATGAATAAAATGCTGCTGACAGTATGTGTGTAACTTCGGTGGTTGCTGAGATATTGTAAGTTGTTTACAAAATATTACTAATCTAATAGTTACTGTGTTTACTGTCATTTATAAAATTTGGTTTAAGACCTAGAAGCTAAAGAATACTACCACTATAAAAATATTTTGTGCTAAAGAGTTTCCCATTTATACTTATCTCTGGAACCATAGGGATTGTGAAATATGAACATTTGTTTGAAATGTGAGGACATCATTTGATTCTCTCAAAAGGTTTAGGCTCCGCCCATTGGAAGTTACAGTGCTAATTTCCTGAACTCCATTGGAGTGAATGAGTTAGGACTCGCCAAGGGCTGACACCATATGCCATGGAAAAGGGAAAGGCTCCTGAGCTCTGGAAGCTAGACCAGTTGTATGGGGACACCTAGTGGCTAAGTCACAGAAGCAGGGACAACTGCAACAGTCATCTAAAGATAGAACATCATGAGTCATAGACACTACTAGTTAAAGTTTAATAGATAAGTGAGATGTTTAACTTACTCCAGTGACTTAAGTCTAGAGTGTAAGATATGACCTCTGTTTTTATGAGAGCTGTGGTAGATACTAGGCAAACTTCTGAGTTTGCAGACTAGTACTTGGAACAGTAGGACAACTTTATTTATATATTTTTTGAAGACTTCTGCTCTCTGTTTGGGTTGGTCCATTCAGCTTACTTCCTGATGGGGCACAGAAACGCTGGAAGAACACTTTCATATAAGGACCGTAATTAAGAATGTAGCTCCAAGATCTCTGGTAATGCAGTGTGTTTTTAATAACATACTACACTGATGATTATAGTTTGGCTCCTGCAAATTGAATGAGAAAATTTATTTTACAGATTTGAGCCTTTTTCTCATTTTCAGATATGCACCAGGAAAAAGAGAATTCTGACTGAGTGCACAATACATTTTGTGCAAAGCTTTCCTTATCAACAGAGGAGAGATCTGCAGAGACTTCTTCAGGCCTCTGCTCGCTAAGCTATTTATGTCTACAATGCCGTAACATAAAAGTTAAACAAAAGTGTGGAGTTCACATTGATGTCTAGATATTTGAAGTGCTGCACATTGTAGAATGGTTTGGTGCCTGCTGGCTTTATTGTCCAACCCCTAGGGAAATATGTCACCTGGAAAGTGCACCAGAATGCAATGATATTACATTATCAATGTATTTGTTAAGGTTACTTTGAATGAAGAATTATCTGTCACATCCCTATGCTGTTTGCTATTCCAGTCAAGCTCTATCACTACATCTGTGCTGGGACATATGATTGTAAGTCCATGTTATACCCCTGCATACCCAGCAGTACTCTGTTGAGCTACGTAAGTATCACGGAGTATCACTCACTCACATGATTGCCACTCCATCTTATACCACTGTATTCCCAGCAGTACTCTGCTGAGCTACTTAAGTATCATGGAGTATCACTCATTCACATGACTGTCACTCCATGTTATACCACCGTATACCCAGCAGTACTCTGCTAAGCTACTTGAGTATCATGGAGTATCACTCATTCACATGACTGTCACTCCATGTTATACCCCTGTATACCCAGCAGTACTCTGCTGAGCTGCTTAAGTATCATGATGTACCACTCACACATCAGCACCTGTTACTATCTTAGATGAATGAGTGACAGATTCTAGAGAGATCAGTTGGAAACTTAATTTTATGAACTGGATGTTGCCAGAGATGGGCACACTGAGGAGAGGGGACACATATGTTATGAATGACACTACTTGTGATGGATGCATGCTGGGAGTTCTGGTATATACTTTGATGAAGCAGGAAGTATATTGGAGAATGGCACTAACATATATAGAGACTTACATGACATGTACCGGAGGTGATGATATATGACAGTACTGAATATAAGCTGGTTTAGGTTATTTTATATACTATGACATTATGAGGATTGTTATTAGGTTATTTATTAACTCAGCTAATCATGACTGGATCAGGGGCTTATGTAAGTATAAGTGTGTGTGTGTGTGTGTGTGTGTGTGTGTGTGTGTGTGTGTGTGTGTGTGTGTGTGTGTGTGTGTGTGTGTGTGTGTGTTCCTATGTGTGATTATAACCTAAGGGAAATTTAAGGAAGGTGTACATTTTATGGGAGAGTAAGGCCAGTGCTACAAGGATTAGCCATTACAGATAATCTTTCCATGTAAAGATATCAATTTACAGCCCTTCAGGCATAGATCAGTAGAACAATCCCTGCTGCACAGTCAGATCAGTATAGCTGTGACCATGCTGGACCAATAACCTATTCAATGGTCTCATTGTGAGCATACAGTTTGTCAACTTGTGCTGTGTAGTGTATGCTTATACTGTGTGGATCAGGAGTATTTACAAAAGCCTAAGAGAATGCCAAATGGGAAAGAAGGTTTTTCATAGTCAGATACTATCCTCATAGCCCAGCAGACCACTGAATTGCCTCACCAGTTTCTTGCATTAACCAAATTAGTAAAAATGAGAGAAGTAGTAAATCATCTGTGTACTTTCAACATACAATCAAAATGGCTTAAAGACAACATACTAAAAAGCAAAGAAACAACTCAACAATGACTAGTAACACAATACCAGAAAGACTCTTCTCCTGTGATTTGTTTTTTTTTTTGACTTGCCATCACTCAGCATTTCAAGTGCCAACATTTCAATAGTAAGCCAGTTAAGACAGCCTAAGTACTCAATTTTTACTAGTCGGTCCATCAAACATCATGTATTTAAAACAGGCTACACAATGTTCTGCATTAACAAAACCTATCCAAGGGTCATTGCTCTGCAATCAAGTAAATTTGGGAAAATAAATAAATAAACACATAATAAGGGAATAAATATTTCAATAAATAAGCTAAATCTATTTAATTATTCCCTCATAATTTGCACTGGTTATACTTTCCCAAAAATGCACAAATCTCTAGAGGGTCTGCCTGTCAGATTTATTGTTTGAGTAGTAAGGGTCTCATGGATGATTTCAATAGGTCTGGGAACAAGTTTTTAAAATTAAAATTATTTTCCTAAAAGGATTAATTGTCATTGTGAATGATTTCATTCAGGAAACAGAAAGTATTAAATAACAGAAGGATATATTATGGTTAGCAGATGATGTTTGTAGCCTGTATTTTAATATACCACAGAGAGATGAAGGACGGGCTGGCAACTCATACACAGCTGTTTGATACAATATATCCTCAGAAGTATTCTTATTTAACAGACCTTTTTTAAAACAGAGTACTTATTTGGGTTTGATACAAGATATTTTCTTCAAATAAGGGGAGCCGTTATGAGATGCTGCAGCTGCTCCATCTCATTCTGATGTCTTTATACACTTAGAACAAAAATACAGTCTCCTATATAGTTTGTATGTATGATTTATTTTTCCTATGGATATTCTTTAAGAAAGGCATTTTCTATTTTATACTGTTCATTAATAATGATTCACACATATTTTTTTCTTTGCATGCTAAATTAAGGAAGAATGTATTCACTTCCTTTGCATGTGAAAACTAAGCAACATAACTGACTGGAAAATCATTGCAAGGAAACAGCTTATTAAAGGTTTCACACATGCACTGTGCTCATTTCACCTTTCCTTATGGAAGTAATCGCCAGAAGGGGATTTATTATGCTACATAGGAACTGCACAGAAATAAAGAAGTTTGAAAACGTGGAGTGTAATGATGAAAGGAAGTAAAAAGAAGGTGTTATTCCTCTATTGTCACATGATTTTTTTGAGAATATTAAGCAATGGGCAAAAATATTGTGTAACAGGTCACACACAGAAAATACAAGCCACTGAGAACAAAGCAATCTAGCAAAAAAGTTACTCATTTAAAAATCATTAAACTATACTGCACAAAGGTAAAACTCAGAATAGAGTTATACTTATAAAAAAACCGGCACATCTTTTATGGTCCATAACTTTGACTATTTAAAAATGTTCGTATTTTAATTTTTTTCCTTTTCCTGCCAATCATACCCTAATTGTCAAGTCCTCCTCAAGAAAGCAAGAATATCCAATTGTTTCTATGCACTTGCCAATTTTAGAATCCCAACCATTCCATGGGTAGAGTCTTTCCATCAGAAGGGATTTTTTCCTTACAGCATTAATCTTTAGGGCTGGGAGTCAGTATGGCAGGAGCCATTGTTACTGGAAGGCTTGGCATTTTCTGACTTGGGCCTTAAACATTCATAGAGTATGTGACATACAGACTTAGAATAGCAAAGGCCTGCTTTGTCTTCCTTTGGACAAAAATGTGCTTTGGCATACATATGATGTAGGATTCCCAGTAACTGCATCTTGGCAGATCTAGTTGGGGCTTCTTAATTACAGAAATGTTAAGATGAATTTGATCTGTACCCTATTTTAACTTGTTTTAATAAAAATAAGGCCTTTATATTTGAAGATAAGTTTATTTACAAAAAATGGGAGTTGAAGAGCCTCTGCGAATATATATACAAATTCAGTTATGCCATTATGGGAACATACCTATGTTTTTAAATATAATCTACTATAAGAGATTTGTGGATATTTTGTTTGTTATGGAGTGATAGCATAGAATTTTTATTTGATTTTAAATATCATATAGAAGCTGCCACCACTTTATAGAAATCTGATATAAAGTTTTTCAGGTATTGAAATTAATTTTCTACATGTTACTATTTATGAAACTAAGGAAGGTAAACTTGGTACAAAGGTCTATAAGAAGCCTTGTAAAATAAATTAATATTTGTATAGAAGAGCATGCACCTGCTGTTTATTTGTAGACATATTAAGCAAGGTCAAATGTTGAGAGAATCATGGTTGACCAGTAATAATGAAGAGATTGAAGAAGTTTTAGATACTTTTTCTAAAGATTTATTAACAAAATGGTGCAATAAAAATGAAGTTAATGTTGTGAAGCAGGACGTAATCTGTTAAAGAAAAGTGAAGGCATCCCCTTTGTTCAGTAATCTTAGACTTCAAATCATTACAAATAAAGCAGATTGTAATTTTAGGGTAGTAGAACTAAGTTATTCAAGGGACACAAAGGATGTGTGCAATATGTTTAAAAGGATGTGACAAATTTTGACTTCAGATACTAAGATGTGTAACATAATTGGGAAAGCACTGATTTTTTTTCCTTTAAGAAAAAGAAAAGTTTAAAGAGAATTATGTTATCAGAAGTTGAAAATAATGACATTTCTTGTAGAAAAGGAAACAATATGTGTATAGATTGTGGTGTTTGTAAATATGTTAGTGAAATAAAATTGTTCATACATCCACTATCCAATCAAAAGTATTATTTTAATCACTATGCTGATTGTAAAATGAGACACATGTTATATCTGGCAATTTGTCAAGACTGTCCCTCCTTCTGTGTTGGTAAAATGAATCATTATTAAGTGAACATATCTTGGAACATATTAATGATATGGCCAAAAGTAATACTAGTAATGTCTATGCAGGACACATTCTAGCCACTAATTCAAATCATTATTTTAAGTTTCTAGTTTTACATGTTATGAAATTGAATAAGGGAGGTAGAGATGTTACGGATCACTCTGAATATCAAGAATATAGCTGGATAATGGAGTTAATGCAGTTAGATGACACATGTAGTCCTGATTAAACAATTTACTATTTCTCAGACCCAATCTGAAAGGAAGACAGCTGAAGTAGTTTTTATTATTGGGATTTCTAAATAACTTAATAAAATGTGTACGTCATTGATCATGAGATTTAAACCTATGTTTTAAATGGAATGAGTTGCAAATTTTCTTAAGTACCTGAAGAAGCAGTTGTGAAAACATGCTTGTCAATTTCTAAGCTTATTATTTATCAGATCAAAGAATCATGAGTCATCCATGGTGTCTGGTTTAGTTTCATTTGTTGACTTGAAATGTCTTTTCTGAACCAGACTTTGCTTGGGAACCATTGTTCGTTTTGTTAAACTGTAGATTGTTCCTTCTCTTCCAATACAATTGCATGGCTTTTGTTTGCTTTTTCCCCCCTTAATACTGTATTTCTTGTAGATCATGAATTAATGTAATTTATTCCCTTCACATTTAGAATGCCAGTGTACTTTATTACCAGATCATTAGTATTAATACCATATACACATGCCATTCCTACACATTAAGAATGTTATTGCAGACAACTCACAACAAAATATACCTACTGGCAATTACTACTGTACTCTTTCTTATTTATACGACTATACATTGCAAGATATATCTATACTTGCCACACTCTTGGTGCATCCTCGCTAGGCGCCCTATGTGGGTCTCCAAGTTACGAGCCCTCTCCTCTGCAGCTCTGGGAAGGGGAACGCATCATTTTGCATACCTCATCATCATCATCATCAGCCCCCTTTTTTCCCATTTTTTCTACATGAGGTTGAGGTATTATGTTAACTGTCGCCAGCTCTCTCAATTCAATGCCACACTCCTGCCTTCTTCAACACTCATGCCTGACTGTCACAGATCTTCTTTCACACAATCCATTCACTTCTTCGCTGGATGTCCTCGCTTCCTCTTATCTTCTTCCTGTCTGTCCCAAATCTTCCTCACCAGATTGTCTTCTGCTTTTCTACAGATGTACCCAAAGCAACATAATCTGTTCTCTTTGATCTTTCCTACAATTGGAGCTACTTTGGCTTCTGCTCTTATGTCCTCATTTCTTCACCTGTCTTACAGTGTGCATCCTACCACCTTTCTCAGGCACTTCATTTCCATCACCTCTAGCTTCTTCAACTGTTCTGTCTTTACTGCCCAGGTTTCTGTACCATACAGTAGTACTGGTCGCACCACTGTCTTATACACCTTACTTTTCATCTTTGGCATTCTTCTGTCATACACTACACCTGATAATCTATGCCAGTTGGCTGCAGCCCCACTGATTCTAGCTTTGACATCTTCATTCAGACTATCCTTCTTCTCAACTACCCTTCACAGATACTTGAAATGGCTTACCTATTCCACTATCTTCCCTTCTATTCTATTCTCAACTTATTCTGATTTCCCTAATTTGCTGCCATTAGCACTGTCTTATCTGTGCTTAGTTTTATCCCATGTGCCTTCAGATTTGCATATTCTTTGCTGAAGTTCTAGATCAGAGTCTGCCTGCACCGCCACATCATCTGCATACAGCAGCTTTGTTGATCCCTCCCCTCCACCCTGTTTGCTAATGTAGTCCATCACCAGTATGAACAGCAGTGGGCTCAGAGCTGAACCCTTATGTACACCCACTTCCACTGGGAACCCCTCTGTGAGGCCGAACACTCTTCATACTTGAGTCATTGGTTCCTTGTACATAGCCTGGACTAATTCTACCAATGTTTCTGGGACTTCAAACCTCCACAGTACTGCTCAGATCAGCTTTCTTGGGACCCTGTCATATGCTTTCTCCAAGTCTAGGAATGCCCAGTTGGACTCTCTCCTCATCTCTAGCTTCTTCTCAACTATATGGCTCACTGCAAACATTGGGTTAGTTATGCTGCATCCTGATCTGAATCCAAACTGCTCATCTCCCATCTTACATTCTACTACTCTGCATATCCGTTTATCAATCACCCTCTCCAGAATTTTCATTCACCATTATGCATACCTGTCTAGCAAATATTCATGCTAGAATTTGGTGAAGCAATGGTTCCTGTACTTACAAACTTCTGGGACATTCAGGTCCCAAGCATCTTGGATCCACTGGGCCAAGAGCACCCCCTTCCTCTGCTTCATGTCATCGTAATGATGATGTACCTGCTCATTAGTGTGGGGGATTAAAGTAGCATTGGTGAGGTCATGTACCAGATGGTCCCAGGCCTTGGACTTGTATTCAGAGCCCTGGAACTAGCCCTGCAGCAGTCTGTCACCATGGTCTTTGACAAGGAGCCCAACCATGACCTTTGGAATCCAACATGTCCCAGCGCTGCGCCCAAAAGCCCGGTCCCTCTCCAACTCCAGCCATAGCTCCTGGAGTGATAAAACTCCAACAGTTTCTGGCTGTATTCCAGCCTGTGCAGCTTAAATAAGGCTATTTTCCCACCCTTTGCTGCCATTGGACCATTTTTAAAAATGCTAAGCAAAGCTCAGCAGTGTGCATACCTGCTACACTGAGTTGAATAGTGCTTAAAGTGGCAAATGCTTAGCAGTGCTTAGCAATGTGCAAATCCACTTAACTCTGCTGAGGACTGCTTAGAATGGGACTGCTTAGCATTGCTCAGACTGGCTAAGTTTTATTTTATTTTTGTATTTTATTTTATTTATTTTACATGTGTTAACTGGGCTAGTCTAACTGGATATATTTCCATTTTCAGTAGAGGCCCGGGGAGAAAAGCTCCCTTGGCAACAAATAAAAATTGAAATTAAAAATTAAAAAAACAAAAAATCAATATTAATACATAGTAAACAAAAGGATTTCAATAGAAGATTACTAAAAATACAGGAAGTAATATGAATACTAAAAAATACAGGAAGTAATAATAATGTAAAGTAGGTATTTACAATAGTAAAGGTGACAATATGTACAGGATAATTTATTATGCAGTGCGATTCATGTAGACTATCAGAGCACCAAACAGGATAGAAACTTTCAGAGCTAAGTGAAGCTAAGTATTGCTGAGTATTGCTAAAACAGGTCTTGTTTAGGCATTGCATAGCTTGGCTTAGCAGTGCTAAGCATGGCTTAGATAAGGGCAAAAAAAATTAAATAATAAAAATATATATTGACATTAATTACTAATTATTGATACTTTATTATTATGTGCATGCATTTTACTTTACATGACCTCACCCTGTGTACTTTAATTACATTTCCTTGGTGTGTGATTGAACTGTATTGGGCATTTGTGTTTTACTGGAGGTTTTCACCTCATATCTCCACTGACACTTGGATTCTTGACCAGCTACACTAACCTGGTTGACAAATATCTATAAGTACATCAATAAAAGAAATAGAAATATAAATAGAACTGCTTTCCAATGTAAAAGCTGAATGGTCTGTCCTGGCATTCAAACTGTGCAGTTACTGTACACAAAGACATGACTCTAATCATTCAGCTAAGTTGGCTGTGAAGATGGCAGCTATAGATTTCTATATAGCTTTTCATTACATTTAAGCATTGCTGAGCAAAGTGCCATGCTGCGCAAACCCGCTCAGCTATGCTTACATTTGACAAAAATTTAAAAAAAATGAAAAAAAAAAACAAAAAATAAATAAACATAAAAGGAAAACTCGCATTTGCATTTAATTTCCGTGCCATGCGGCACTCTGACAGTACAGTGGGTGTGTTATGAATATTGTAACATAACCCCTACATCTACATTTTCATACTGGCCAAGGACAAACTTTATGTAACATTTTAGTACCGTATGGCACTTTGAAAGTGCAGGGGGTATGTTACAGACACTGTAACACACCCCCTGTGTGACATACATAACAATAACTATGAATAACTGTCTGAGGACACTTTCATATCATCGCTTGCTGCTGTACAGCAGTTTGACAGTGCAGGAGATGTGTTACACATCTGGGCACTGTAACACATCCCCTAGCACTGATTCAGTAACCGTGTGCAGAGCTCTCCTCAGTAGCATGCCTTCATGAATATCCAAGGCGCACTGCCAAAGGGGAGCTGCAGACATGGACACCATTCACTCTGTATAGGGCTTGCACTATTCCTACATGAAGTTTATTAAATCTGGGGGTAATATAAAAATACAGGGGACTGAAGTAAAAATTAGCCACTGGAGGTTCCATTCATACCTGTTAAAAAGAATCATTCACAGAAAGGGTAGAAAGAATTGTAGAGTTACTAGGGAAGGTAGACATTGCTTCAGAAGGGGTAACTACTAACTATGGTAAAAGGAAAATGGGAATTGAGACACAAGGTAGAAATAATAGAGAAGGTAATATGGAAAAGAAGTAACTGCAATTATTTAGAAGAGTTGATAAAGGTTAAGGTATTGTAGAATAAGGGGAATCTCACAGCACAGGAAGAAGGCCAGCTGCAGAATACTAGAGGCAAATAAGGGAGTGTTTAATATTATGCATGAGTTTAGAAAGGTTGTTGTTAAGTAACTAGTTCTGATATCAATTCCGGAGTACAAAATCTTTCAACTTGACTTAGGCAAAAAAAGTAGAAAGGGTTATCATCAATCTTAGGGAGCCTATGACAAGAAAATATCCAGAGATCTTATAGACATGTTAGAGATAGTTTGGAAATTTTATGAAAATTTGTATAAAGCAAAAAAAATGTTCAAACCAAGAAAAGCAACAAATGGAAATATTTATGGAAGACATAATTATGTCAAAGTTAGAGTAAGATGAAGCTCAACAATTAATAGGTAAACTAGGAAGAGATTACATAAAATGGTGAGATATAGCCAATCGACAGAGAGTCGCCAGGAGGAACAGACAATATTCCTGTGGAACTTTGGGAGTTATAAGGAAATAAACTGATAATGATCTGGAAGGTATTGTTTAATACTGTTTTAAATGGTTGAGGGAAGGGAGTATCAGCATCTTGAAAGAAAGCTTCAGTGGCTATGTTACCCAAATAGTGTAAAGACCCTTCAGACACAGTTTCATATAGACCCATTTCAATTTTAAACCATGATTATAAAGTGTTTATGTCTGTACTAGCTAAGACAATGGCAAAGGTATTGCCAAAATTAATATATATGGATCAATGTTGTTTTGTAGATAGAAGGTAAACATTTATAACATTAGTAGAACACTGATGATCCAGAGAAAGCTAAACATAGGAAAGCACTGCTATTGTAAGTGGGTCTTGATGCAGAGAAACATTCGGCAGAGTCAGCTGGGATTTTATAAGTTTGGCAATAGTAGTGTTTGCATTCCCTGATAGAATAATAGGGTTAATGAGGAGGATATATGAAGGATTAGAGTCAAGAATAAAAGTGGAAGGAGTTCTCCCCAACAAGCTTATTTGAACAGAAGAACAAGGTAGAGACATCCACTTTTCCCTTTCTTATTTGTTTTATATTTATAGCCAATGGTAAAGAAAATAAGGGATTCACAAATTCAGGATATAACTGGTATGAATCTCAAGAAACATTGGTTTTATTTGCACATGGTATTTTGTACATGAAAAATCCAGAAAATTATATTTTGGTGGTGTGGAACACTTTTCAGACAGATTTGTGTCTTTTTTAGGAGATGTAATTAATAAAGATAAAATAAGGCTATATCAGTAAACAATGTATCCACACATCAGTTGGCTCAGCAGTATCCATCTTTATGGAGATATGATAAGATGAAGTATGTATATGAATGGATTAAAAAGGATTCTGTTATGGCAGTTAAGGATATGTAGGAAGAGACTAAAAAGAAAATACAACAACTGAGAAACTGAAAACTTTTGATTATCTGTAGGGATAGTAAAATACAAGCAGTGAAAATGTTTTCAGTCCCCTTAGTTTTATGTACAGATCAGGCATAGTTTTGACAGCTGGAGGAGAAATTCTGGATGATAATTAATAAACAAATGAAAGAAGTGATTTATTAGGGGAAAATATCAAGTTAAGTGGGATAAGTTGATCTCCCCTTAGAACAAGGTGGTTTAGGATTACCTACTTTGAAGAGACAGTCTAGAGCTACACAGTTAAGGCCTATATACATAACGCAAGTAGAAGGTCAAAAAACAAAGTGGAAAGCTGTGATAATGAAACATGGCATTGGGGAGTTTGAGGAGTAACAAGATAATAGGATTTTGGATACATATACTTAAGGTGAATAAAAACAAGCTTACAAAATATTTACAAAGTAGCAGAATGTATTCTATGAATTACGCTAACATAGGAATGTGGAAAGGAGATTTTGCCAGTAGGGCTGTTTGCAAGTAGGAGTACAGAAAATATGTAAAAGGGGCCTTGTATTTATTGGAGAAAATTAGCAAAGGAAATAAGGTATTGGGAGCAAATACAGATAGAAAGGTAACAGTGTGAGATGACGCCAAGCAAAAGTCTGGATTGTAGGTTAGAGACTAGCTTCCTTACAAGAGATTAACTTCAGAATACAGTAAAAAAATGAATAGGGGAATCCTAACTATAATACTAGTTCTGGTAGAGTTTTTGATTGAATTTAGACTGGACGCTACTGTTAAAAAAGGGATAATTAGTAGGGCATATAAAATACTGCATGGTAACTGTAAGAACCAATTAGAGGAGATTACAAATGCTTGGAAGAGAGAGATGGGAATGACAATTTACAAAGGAATACTGAGAAGACATCTATATAATTCCTAGTGAGCAAAAAAAGTCTAGAAGCTTTAAGATTTTTACTTGGAAGTGTTTGCATGGGCATTTTTATACCCCAAGCAGACTTCAAATAATTTTTTCTCTGGTAGACAGCAAATGCTGAAGGTGTGATAGGAAAGAAAGAGACAACTGGGAACATTTGTTTCTGGAAGTGCAGTGAGTTGGCAGATTAAAAAAACTCTCTACAGAGTATATTGTCAAAAAAGTTAGGGTGGCAAATTTATAATGTCTGACTAACGTTAATGCTATTGGTTGCCAAAAAACAATTACTAGAAAATAGAAATCAGAATCTAAACCAGCTGTTACTGAAGTACAGAATATTGTAAAAGAGATGAGAGACCTAGAAATGTTTTTTTTTTTTAGAAAAGAGAAGGAGCAAATTAAGTACAAATAGAATTTGTGTAAACAATGGATGCAGAATAATATTCTGGAGGAGGAAAAAGATTTAAGGGATGGAAGGAACTGAGCAGTTTATGTACTGTTGGAGTGAATTATAGGTTTTTAAAAAGAAGACATGTATACCACATGGAAACAAAGAAAACTATCCCCAGGACTGAATAAAATCTGTGTAGGCTCTGAGTAGAGCCTACATGGAATGTACCCGTGTTTGCAGCCACAGTTCCCCCTATGTAGAGCACCATGCAAATTAATCATGGCACACTGCGAGGGAGAGCATAGTAACAGGGATATTGAATCCATGCAGGCAGAAGTGTAGAGGCTATCCTGTGGTTGTGGATTGTCCAGGTGTTCCTGATCAGATGTTATGTACAGGGTGAGACACCCTGTAATGTACCCTGCTACTGTTGAAATGAGCTGTGCATTAATATCTTGTGTTTTAATTTTCTAATTTTTTTTATTTTTTTAATGTTCGTTTGTGTGGCGTGGCACATAGCACAGCAGTGCCAAGCTGCACTTAGATATATAGAGCTGATACCTGCTAGAAATCTAAAAATAGAAACCGGATGTAATTAATTATTATATATTTTTTTTTATTTTTAACATCCATTTGCATGGCGCAGCACAGAGTGCAGCGGAGCCAAGCTGTCCTTACACATACACTATTGACACCTGGCAGACATCTAGAAATAGAAACCAGATGTAATTAATTATTTATGTCTGGTTTTAAGTCTGTTAGTGCAGTGTGGTGCTTAGCAATGCTAACAGGTAGCTTAGTAGTATATGTGAAGGAATACTAGTTTACATACTATCTAAATAAAATATAAAAATGTAGACACTGAAGACAAACCAGAAGAACAAAACACCTATTCATAAATGGAACAGTCCTTAGGTTGAAGCAAGCAGTAGCACAATCCAAAATAACACAGGTAATGTTAATAGCAATATATTTTTGCTTTTCCCAGTTAGGGGTCTGCAGATTGATTGACAGTGATGTTTTTACAGTGTCAAGTTGCCAGCCCAGTGCCCAGCCTTCACAGAAGGCACACGGGTACACACACGCACCTACCTACATATCTTTAAAACTCACTCAACTGCAGGGAGGACATGCAGACTCTGCACAGAAGGAGCTCCAGCTGAGAATCGGACCAGAGGTGACAATGCTAACCGCTACACCACTCCACCCGACAACGCAAGTAATGTTAATCTTCTGCAAAAATACTCAAGATAAAAAAAAAGATGAAACAGAAAAATTTAAAGTTTATTTTCACACAGGCAAAGATGAAACAGAAAAATTAAAAGTTTATTTTCACACAGGCACACAGAATTGGACCAGAGGTGACAATGCTAACCGCTACACCACTCCACCCGACAACGCAAGTAATGTTAATCTTCTGCAAAAATACTCAAGATAAAAAAAAAGATGAAACAGAAAAATTAAAAGTTTATTTTCACACAGGCAAGCACTTTCATTCTTCAATGGAAACTTCATCAGATAAAAATAATTCACCAAATCAATGTTACTTTTTGCAAAAATACTCGAGATAAAAAAAGAAGATGAAACAAAACAATTCAAAGTTTATTTCACAAAGACAAGAGCTTCATTCCCCAACATTAAGTTCATCAGATAACAATTCACCAAATCAATGTTTCTTTTATTCTAAAACACCCCCTTGACATCATTCCAAAACCATATCTCCAGTTTCATTCTTAAAAAACTATTAACAAATATTCTACCCTACAACTTCTAAACGTACATAAAAAAATCTTATATATTCATATACACACACAAATATATAAATATATACAAACATACACACACACACACACACACACACACACACACACACACACACACACATATATATATATATATATATATATATATATATATATATATATATATATATGTATACATCATCATCATCATCTTCTTTCGGCTGTTCCCATTAGGGGTCGCCACAGCAGATCACCTGTTTCCATTTCTTCCTGTCTTCTGCATCTTGCTCTGTCACACCAACCACCTGCATGTCCTCTCTCACCACATCCATAAACCTTATCTTAGGCCTTCCTCATTTTCTGTTACCTGGTAGCTTAATCCTTAGCATCTTTTTCCAAATATACTCAGCATCCCTCCTTGGCACATGTCCAAACCAACGTAATTGTGCCTCTCTGGCTTTGTCTCTAAACCTTCCAACCTAGGCTGACCCTCTAATATACTTATTCCTAATCCTGTCCACCCTCGTCACACCCAGTGCAAATCTTAACATCTTTAATTCTGCCACATCCAGCTCAAACTCCTGCCTTTTTGTCAATGCCACTGTCTCCAACCCATATAACATAGCTGGTCTCACTACCCTCTTGCAGACCTTCCCTGTCACTCTTACAGGTACTCGTCTGTCACAAATCACTTCTGACACTCTTCTCCACCCACTCCATCCTGCCTGTACTCTCTTCTTCACCTCTCTTCCACACTCACCGTTACTCTGAACTATTGACCCCAAGTATTTAAACTCATCCACCTTCGCCACCTCTACTCCTTGAATCCTCACCATTCCTCTATCCTCCCTCTCATTCACACACATATATTCTGTCTTAGTCCTGCTGACCTTCATTCCTCTTCTCTTTAGAGCATATCTCCATCTCTCCAGGGTCTCCTCCACCTGTTCCCTACTCTCACTACAGATCACAGTGTCATCTGCAAACATCATAGTCCACGGGGACTCCTGTCTGATCTCGTCTGTCAACCTGTCCATCACCATTGCAAATAAGAAAGGGTTCAGAGCTGATCCTTGATGTAAACCCACCTCCACCTTAAACGCATCCATCACTCCCACTGCAGACCTCACCGCTGTCACACTACCCTCGTACATATCCTGTACCACTCTTACATACTTTTCTGACACTCCTTACTTCCTCATACAATACCACAACTCCTATCTAGGCACCCATTCATATGCTTTCTCTAAGTCTACAAAAACACAATGCAACTCCTTCCGACATTCTCTGTACTTCTCCATCAACAATCTCAGAGCAAAGATCGCATCTGTAGTGCTCTTTCCTGGCATGAAGCCATACTGCTGATCACTAATCATCACGTCCCTTCTTAACCTTGCTTCCACTACTCTTTCCCATAACTACATGCTGTGACTGATCAATTTAATCCCTCTGTAGTTACTACAGCTCTGCACATCACCCTTATTCTTAAAAATCGGTACCAAAACACTTTTTCTCCATTCCTCAGGCATTCTCTCACTTTCCAAGATTTCATTAAACAATCTGGTTAAAAACTCCATTGCCATTTCACCTAAACACCTCCATGCTTCCACAGGTATGTCATCTGGGCCAACAGCCTTTCCATTCTTCATTCTCTTCATAGCTATCCTTACTTCCTCCTTGCTAATCCATTGTACTTCATGATTTACTATCCCCACATCATCAAACCTTCTCTCCCTCTCATTCTCTTCATTCATCAACCCCTCAAAGTACTCTTTCCATCTCCTCAACACACTCTCCTCACTTGTGAGTATGTTTCCCTCATTATCCTTTATCACCCTTACCTGCTGCACATCTTTCCTAGCTCAGTCCCTCTGTCTAGCCAATCGGTACAGGTCCTTTTCTCCCTCCTTAGTGTCCAACCTTTCATACAACTCTTCATATGCCTTATCCTTAGCCTTCGCCACCTCTCTCTTTGCCATGCACCTCATCTCCTTATACTCTTGTCTACTTTCTTCATCTCTCTGACAATCCCACTTCTTCTTTGCCAACCTCTTTCTCTGTATACTCTCCTGTACTTCCTCATTCCACCACCATGTCTCCTTGTCATCCTTCCTCTGTCCAGATGTGATACCAAGCACCTTTCTAGCCATCTCCCTTACTAGCTCTGCTGTAGTTATACAGCTATTTGGTAACTTTTCACTGCCACCCAGTGCCTGCCTTAACTCATTCCTGAACTCCACCTCACAATTACCCTTTTTCAATTTCCACCACTTGATCCTTGGTGCTGCCCTCACACTCCTCCTCCTCTTCTTGATAACCAACGTCATCCTACAAACCACTATCCTATGTTGCCTAACGACACTTTCTCCGGTCACCACTTTACAGTCTCCAATCTCCTTCAAACTGGCCCTCCTACATAAGATATAATCCACCTGTGTGCATCTTCCTCCACTCTTGTATGTCACCCTATGCTCCTCCCTCTTGTTAAAATATGTATTCACCACAGCCATGTCCATCCTTTTCGCAAAATCCACTATCATCTGACCTTCTGCATTCCTTTGTTTAACACCATACCTACTCATCACTTTCTCATCCCCTCTGTTCCCTTCACCAACATGCCCATTGAAATCTGCTCCAATCACCACTCTCTCACCCTTGGGTACAGTCTTCACCACTTCATCAAATTCACTCCAAAACTTTTCTTTCTCATCCATTACACACCCAACTTGTGGAGCATATGCACTAACAACATTCATCATTACACCATCAATTTCCAGCTTCATAAACATCACTCTATCCGACACTCTTTTCACCTCCAAAACACTCTCAGCATACTGTTCCTTCAGAATAACTCCTACGCCATTTCTCCTCCCATCCACACCATGATAAAACAATTTGAACCCACCTCCGATACACCTAGCCTTACTCCCCTTCCATCTGATCTCTTGCACACACAATATACCAACCTTCCTTCTGTCCATCATATCAGCTAGCTCTCTCCCTATTCCAGTCATACTGCCAACATTCAAAGTTCCGACCCTCACTACCACAGTCCTAGCCTTTCTCCTCTCCTCCTGCCTTTGGCCGTGTCTTCCACCTCTTCTCCTCCTTCGTCCAACAGTAGCCCAATTTCCGCCAGCACCCTGTAGGCTAACAGTACTGGTGGCAGTCGTTGTTAACCCGGGCCTCGACCGATCCGGTATAACAATTTTTCTTGGTGACTGCATGAAATGTTTTGGCGAAGTTTTACACCGGATGCCCTTCCAGACGCAACCCTCCCCATTTATCCGGGCTTGGGACCGGCACAAAGAAATGCTCTGGCTTGTGCATCCCCAGTGGCTATGTTTTATATATATATATATATATATATATATATATATATATATATATATATATATATATATATATATATATATATACATATAGATATATAAATTGTTCCATAAAACTATGTATATAATTCATTGTGTAGAATTCAATAAAACTCAGTGCATATAAAATCTGGGAATCAAGCCCAGGACCTTCTACATATTAGGCAGATGTAATTACCACTACATTGCAGAATATGCAATATGTGCAACTCCTTCTAACTTTGTATTGCTTTTAACTTTAAAATGCTACTAATTGACACCTGTTCATTTGGCCCTGGCCAACACAAAGCATTCAAATGTAATTGCCAAATAAGTTCTCGTTTTTTCTAACGACAAGGTCCAGGGTCCTTTCCTTTCATTTAAAACTAGAGGTTCCAGAACAAAAAACTTGAAACAATGTATATTGTTGCTCATACAATGCTTATCCAGGGCAATTGTCTCCTTTTTCAATTTAATTTCTCTTAGATGTTCATATATATGCGCTCTAATTTTCCTGTCTGTTTTACCAACATAAAAATATAGATATTGACAACACAGAGCACAGTATACTACCCTTTCTGTCATACAAGAAAATTTTCCATCTACCTTCAGTTTATGCCCATTGAGTATAACTGCATCAGTTTTAAGTATATATGGACACTGTGGGCAAAATCCACATTTTTTTTCATACACCCACTTGGTCTTTCTTTTATTAGTCTCTCTATCCAGTCTCTCAAATGTATTCCTTTTCTATATACAACCATGGGTCTGTCCCCTACAATGTCCCTAACGTCCTTATCTATTTTCAAAAGATCATGTACTGTAGGTTTGGATGATGCCTGCACCGGATGAAGAGCATGCTGGCCACCCTTGTGGGGCAGGCTCATGCTGGAGCCCAGCCTTCACCACTGCCACCCCTGGGGCAGTGACAGAGCAGTGCTGATAGTCCCATGGGTGGGGACATGAGTCACTCTGCTACCTTGTGGAGGCACATAGGACTGTGATTCCACAATACCCTCCCCATCCAAGGTGTTCACCCCCCCCTGTTGTTTCACACACCACCCCTGTCTGATGTCTTGTCTGTCTTGTCTGTCTGCAAAAACTTCCTCACCTTACCCAACTTACCTCCCCACAATGTACCTATGTCTCTTCCCCAAAATTCCACTCTCACCTTAAAAAAAATGGGCACCTGTTCCCAAAAAATATATATATATTGTCCCATACATAGCTCTCCATTTTGCATACATGTCCACTGGACACACGTAATTTGGTCCAATTGGCTTGACAACACAGTTATGTTCTCCTTATCCATCTCTCTGTACCAAATCAAATTCAAACTCCTTCTTAAAGAGCATCTAACTATTAACTGGCTTTGCTCCTGCATTTCCCCCGGATAACTTTATCTTTTCTCACTGCTCACTTTAACTTTACTCAGTCCTCCTATCAGATCTCCTCTTAACCTTTTCGCTACCTTCTTCACATTACTAATTGTTCCTTTTTTAATAAATCTCTTCTTACTCTCCCCACTTTCCTTTCCAGTCTTTTACTCTGCTGAGGCATATAGCATATATCTGCCAAAAATCTGTAGGTATTGTTAATTTCTGTATATATTGTGACTGCATTATTTTTGTTAATTCTGTTAATAATGTTAATTCCTTTAGTTTTATATATACTGTTTATTCTGTGTATTGTGATTTCCTGTTTTTGTATTTTATATTCTTGTCATTTCTTTTTTCTTGGGGCTTTTCCCTTGGGCCTCTGCTGAGAATGGGCAACTAACCCAGTTGGACTATCCCGGTAAACAAATGTAAATAAATAAATACGAGTCCAAAGTCATGTACAAATTCTGTCAAAGTGCACTGTTGTGGCTGTACAAGAAATGGATAGCTATGGTCCTTTGCTACACCCCTCCTGCACATCCCTACCTACCTTTCACTGTGTTTTTCCCCTGCTTGCACCCCATTTCACCACTTTCTTATCTCCCCATTTTTCTTTTCTTTAAAGATTTTTTGCTCAGCTAAATGGGGCTATGTTGATAAAGGTGTTTTAAATGATAATAAACATACAAAATAAACACCTGTCCCCTATTTCGAACCCAAGATCATCACACCTGCAGACTACTGCATTAACCTGCAACTCCACACAGCTCTTAATTAAAACAGGTGGTTTAAGCAAAATATAATAACTGCAAGTTACAGTCATTAAGCGAGTTTAAGCAGAGTTGCACATTGTGCTGCATCCTGCAAACTTGCTGAAAGAGTAATGTAAAAAACTGGAGTGCGACTTGGAGCCTGGTACAAGAGTACACCAGTAGAAAGCCAGACACAGAATATTGGATGCAAGTGAGGTCTCTAATAGCAGATAAATGTGCACTTTTATCAGCAACATTTAGAAATACACCTGCTAAAACATTAATAGCAACATACATGTTCAACTGGGACTCTGATGGAGAATTACATCCATATAAAGCCATTCACATAAGGATGGATATAAAAAAGTATGTCACAGCTTGCATCTGTGCACTTATATCTTGACAAGTGCACCTGCTATAACAGTGACTCAGTAGTTCAGTCTGGTAATTGCTGTGCAGTTAGTAACTTTTGCCAAACACAGTTGTGTCTTTCGGCTTTTCCCGGTTAGGGGTCGCCACAGCGGAACTCCGGTCCGTTAAAGATTGATAGTTGATTTTTACGTGCCGAGTTACCAGCCCTGATGCACAACCTTCAACAAAGGTACGCCCATTCATGCACGTCACCATGTAGAAGATGCTCTAGCTGAGAATTTAACCGGACAGCGTTTTACTGTGAGGCGACAACGCTACAATCCAGTGGTGTGTAGCATTTAAATTATGTTATTGTGAAGCCAGCAATTAATGACTGAGTCATGCACTATCAACACAATCCATTCCAAATCAAATGTCTGCTTTTCACTGACAGAACTCATAGGCCTGCAGATAGGAACACATTTAACATATCCCTATAGCAACACTGTAAGTGGATAAAGTGTCAGGTTATGCATTAATATGCATTCACAGAGTATTTTAACTCAGGTAATGCAAATTAGGGCCACTAATATCATAGTGCAGCACACCATCCTTTCGTAATCACATTACAGATTAGCACAGCAGCACAACTAACATACCATATGAAACACCTGCTAGTAACATGGACTACCAGCATACACGTTCCAAATGAATACCAGACTGTAACACATTGCCTTACAGTTGCACAAATGGTTGACTTAATGTTATATTTACCCCCATGTTGCTCAAGGACACAACAAACATGTTACCTCGTACTCTGTTAGTGATGCCGTTGCCTAACATACTTACCTTACACACATGCCATAATTTGTGTGGATGGAGTACCCTCACTCTGACTCTGCCTCTACAACAGGGCTGACACAGCTCCCACAGTTACTCATACAGCGTTCTGTCCTCCAAGGTGTTTACACTCTCTGCCTATACCTATTGTCTGCAGCAGCACCATCCTGCAACCTGTAGCACACACATCTGTATGTAAAAGTAGCTGCTACAGACCTACCCTCTGTGATGATGTAGTCTCCTCACCCCAGTAATGTCCAGCACAACATATCAGAATGGGCTTCTAATCTGCATGAAGGCCTTATATCTTGTTCAGTGGTTGCATGTTATTGGTTGATGATACTGAAAATCAGCTGTGTTGAATGCAATTAGCATTTCAGAACCACAGATTGGTTAAGAGGCAATCACCTGGTAATGAGAAGTGTGTTAAAAAGGCAAACAGCCAAGGAACAGTCTGTATGAGACTTTCTTCACACAGTAAATGTGTTGCCAAAATCTTTATATAACTGCACATATCAACAGAGGAGTATTGTACTCCATCGGGTATGTAACCTTTTTGTTTTCAACATGATGCATATGTGTGAATATACTTAGGGGGACTGGGGATTACAGTATTAAGGCTTTTGTTAGAACTGTGATAATGGCATGTCATTGATCTCCAGATTTGTTACACCTACAGATGAACTACAATACATCAAGGGTGGAATGTTTTTTGTCAATGTGGCACACTGGTCTTGTGGCTCTGTCCATTTATAGTGGCTGTAATAGCACACTGCTATTTATCTGGCACTGTTGTTTTGACATTTTATGATGGGGGTTGCCTCTAGAGGGTACACTACAATAGACTCCAATGTTGGGTGTTTGCTCATACAGCAGTATCTGTTATGGCACACACAGGAACAGTTCACTATTGCTAGTATCTTAGTTGTACCCACACGCTTAGTATGTTTGCACACTGTGGAATATGACATGTGTGATCAAGCAGTGGATACTGCCAGCCATTATGTTCTTGTTGTATCTCTACATTGTGTACTTCTATGTATGCAATCCTGACATGTGTTTCCATTTTGCTGTTTTTCAGGAAACATGTATCCCAGATGCCATGCCTCTTTCACAGATGCAGAGAATGATATAATACAGGAAGGCCTCTGTCAACACCATGAACCTCTACTATCCTGGGGAGGCAAAACAGGAAACAGCGGGCAGCATTGTGGGCTGACCTTGTCGATGATGTGAACGCCATAGGTCATCAGAGCAGGACGTGTAAGCAGGTTCGACACCATACAACAGAAATGATTAATGCTGCACACAGAAGAGCAGCAGATTTATCCAGGGATCATGGTGTCACTGGTGGAGGGCCTGCAGCAGAACAACCACTCTCAGCCACTGAGGAATTCCTGGCAAACCTAAAAACACATGACAGCTCATTAGCATCCATCACACCATACATCCACAGTTGCCACAGCAGAGGAGCATCCATGTAAGCTTAGTTTGATCAGCATTGGAATACAGTAGCATTCAATGTGTCAGGGTGTACATACTGTTACCTGGGTGTCAGGTCTTTGTTCTTTGGGGGGGGGGGGTAACTGCAGTTTGAATCACATTCTCAGATTTTGACAAAAATAATAATTAACACAGTAGCTTCTGCAAATGTGAGATAGATGGATGTATTACCTTGTTATAGTGCAACATGCAGTGGTACTTACATTACCTCCCCTCAACTTTTCACAGGTCTGTCAGGTATCAGACAAGGCCATGGTCCTGCTCCTGGTAAGCACGACACTGTTTTGTTACATATATAGATTTACAGTAATGTATTCCCTAAAGTGTTATCCCAGACCTGCTGCATGGATTGTTGTACTGTTGGCATGATTGCCAACTGCACAGATATTTCCTGACTGAACACACTTTAGAGTCATACCTATGCCTTGTAGGTTTGACCACACTGATAGATGCGACCATATTGTCAGGACATTACTGATTGTCATATGTGCCAACTGTGCAGAGTCTTCACGAATGTCAACAGTGTACCTCATTGTTGCTGATGAGATTGCTGGGTAAAGAGCTTTTATTTACAAGTAACTACAGCCGTTGGTGGGAAAAGTAGTGTCCTCATGTCCTACTATATGAGGTTGGCTTTTAAATAGTTCTGTATTAGTGACAACGGTGTATAGAACTTTACATATATTGCAACATAGTACTGCAGAGCATAATAGTGCAGGTATTAATGTACTGGTTTTCCCTGTCTTATCACAGGTTACCGGGGGGGTGGTGGTCTCTGTCCACTAAATAACCTGATGTCAGTGTCTCTTCCAACTCTGATGATGATGGTGGCCAGAGTTAGGCACAGGTGGGGATTTCAGGGGCTGAATTTGTACCAAAGGTTGACATCTCTCTTCTGCCCTCATTGTCACAGTATGTATGCCTACATATACCCAGTCCCTGGAGACCACAGATATTGGGTGGTCAGAGGTTGGGGACATTAAACAGGAAAGTGTGGAATCTATGGGTCTAGTGAGTGTAGATACTGGCCATAGCCAGAAAGCTGGCAAGGTTCCACACAGGCGGATTGATAGGGGTACTTGTAAGAGGCTTGTTGTCCTTTCACCACCTGTTGCAGGTGTCACTTCACGGGTCACTCAGTGCATGTTTTGGGCCATCATGGGAGCACAGGCATGTTCTGAAAGGAAATCCAGATGTATGTTCAGGGTTATGGATGCAGCACAGTCTGATATCCGTGACCATCTCCACCGCATTGGTGACAGCCTGGATCGGTTCACTGATGCAGTGTTAA
This sequence comes from Protopterus annectens, assembly GCF_019279795.1. NCBI lineage: Eukaryota > Metazoa > Chordata > Ceratodontiformes > Protopteridae > Protopterus > Protopterus annectens. The sequence goes on along the minus strand of NC_056725.1, from coordinate 627,834,176 downwards.
GACAGTGGTCTGAGACAGATCACAGAATATCTATTTTTGAATGCACATTGTCTGTGCTGGAATGTCTGGTTGGAGTTGAGCGTTGGACTCATGTACGTAGTTCAGTAACCCCATCTGCTGAGAGTCCTCATGGCCATGCACAATCACACTTGCATAGTGTCAGTACATCCAGAGCTTAAGAAGGGACTCTGCTGTCCACATCAAGACATGGCAGGCCATGGGCACATAGTCCTGACTGTTCCCATGGTGGACATGGTCCAAGCAGAAAGCAGTCACCATCATATACTAACACCGCTTCTGACCTTGGCCATGCAGGTGGCAGTGCACTCCTGGCAGAGCCAGTTCCCATGTTTGGGGGCAGAGATGGTGGACTGTCAACTCTACCATGCATGGTTTAAAGCTGTCTAACATGCAAACATGTAGGGTTGGTACTGAGCTTGACTGTGTTCACACACACAATCACACACCACTGTCAAATTCACGTCAGCTGCAGAAAAACACGGCACATTTCCATGGTCCATCTTGCCTGCTTCCCTTCCTGACTCACACACATACTTTCAACATATTGAGTCAGCCTAGGCCTCCTGCACCCCCACACAACACCCTGTGTAACTGATGATACCTGTGCCATGTTCCTGTCACCCTCATCATCAATGCAGGGAAATGAAGCTATGTGTCTGATGCACAGGGTGACTAAATAAATTAATATATACTTGTGTAATGCAATGTTGCTTTGCCATGCCACTTGTACTGGCCACTGACTGAGACTGTATGATATTTGTAATGTGTAAGCCACATGATTTTGTGTACCTTATGTTGTATGATGTTGTAATGGCTGTATACTTAACACAATGAAAAGTGTGTCAAGGCCCTATTTATGTTTCAGTTTCAGGAGTCTGTAGGGGACACCGATGGATACACATCAGCAATAAAACCATAGAGTTCACAGAACAGGATGGAATGTCAGCACAGAGGAAATATGTCTTCAGTAAGGTACAGCACTATAGGTGCATGGCTCCATAGGTTCATACGTGTATAACAGGCTAACAAGGACAAAGGGTCATCCAGCCTACTTATGCATCCTTATTCTATGAAAAGGTCTGATACTCTTGATAAGTGTCACCAGGGTTTCAGGAGCTAACACATGTACAAGCTGTGGTGATGGAGATGACCCATCTACAAATTTCCTGTGTCCGTTACAGAAATTTGTCCTACACCAGTTATGAATGTCTTGTTCTGCATCCCATTGTGTAACTTGTACATGATGTGAATTACAGCAGATGTGTGCTTTACATGCAGGGGGGGGGGGGGGGGCTGTTGGATTCATAGGTTCATACGATGATACTAGCCTATTGGCCCAGAGGCCCTTATAAGCCTAGCCAAGAATTTCACCTATGTTTCCACAAAGTCAGCACCTGTTTCCCCTGTCCAGCAGAGACACAGGTGGGATCCCAGGGGGTTGTTTTCTGTTTCCCATCCAGTCATCCAGGTTCTTCTTAAAGAGGGTAGTGAGGTATTCTGCTTGACATGGATAGGGAGGCTATTCCACAAATGGGGAAGTCTTTGGAACACAAATCTATCCCACCAACAAGCTCTATTAATGTCACAGCAAGTCCATCAAGGCAGAGTCTGAAATGGCCTTGTATACTAGACACAAGTCACTCTGAGCAGTCTGTATGAGACTGAGTAGACGGACAGGGCTTTTAGCCTATCTGTATAGGATAGGTGTTTGAGACCCTGGATTTTCCTGGGCAGGAACCTGTGTGGTCTCTCTAGCTGCTGCATGTGCTTGGCAAGGTACATTGCACTCGATAATGGGTCTGATAAGGTAGGAGTATAGGGATGTTATGACCTCCTTGTTCCTGGATGAAATGCCCTTACTTATGAGGTTGGCCATGTAGAGAACCTTCTATACAATGGAAACGGGGCATGGTACTCTATAATGGGTCTGATGAGGAATGAGTGGAGAGGAACAATGACATCCTTTTTTCTAGAGGAGAACCGTTTTGTGATGAGGTGTGCCACGTAGAAGGATTTCCTGACTACTGTGGCAATGTGGTTATCAAAGGAGACACTACTGTCCACCTGTGTCCTGAGGTCTCTTATCACACTTTCAGTGTTTAGTGAGCTACCGAGTATGTGGTAGTTCATGGGTACCATGTTTTTCCCAAAGGAGATGACAATGCATTTCTTGGCATTGAAGCCATGACTTTGATACCAAGCATCTGTCTCTGTGAGGCCCTTTTGTAGAATGTCTACATCATTAGGTGATTCTATTATGGCTCCCAGTTTGCAGTCATCTGCAAAATTTGTTAGCCAAAGACCTTCTGTATTGGCCTGCACTTCAGAGAAGTAGATGCTGAACAGGAGACGACCCAGGACCGAACCCTGTAATACTCCACTCATTGCTGGTCTGAAGTCAGACTTGAAGTCAGCTGCTTTTACTGTGTGGGTTCTGTCAGTGAGCCAGTTGGCCACCCATCTTGTGACATAGGGATTTATGCCCAGTTTAGTGAGTTTATCTATAATTTCAGAGTGGGAGATGGTATCAAACGCCTTGGCAAGGTCAAGATAGGTTGTGTGCAGTACCTTGTCCTCATCTATGGCTCTAGTGACTGCTTCAAAGAAGTTCATCAGGTTTAGTAGACATGATCTACCTTTTACAAACCCAAACTGAGTGGGGTCCAGGGTTTGGAGGTTACCTGTGTCTTTGTTTATAATCTCCAAGATGATATGTTCCATGGCCTTGCAGACCAAGCTCATCAGGCTAATAGGGTGGTAGTTTCTGGGGTGCATGGTGGCACCCCCTTTGTGGAGTGGGATAACCATCACTGTGTGCCATTCAGTAGGCATATAACCCGAGGTGAGGCTATGATTGAACATGGTACTTAGGTGGGGTGCCAGTTCGTTCTGTAGTTCGTGCAATACGCAGTCTGGGATGTTGTCTGGTTCCATGGATGCTGTGTTCTTGGCTTTGGAGAATGTGAGAGACTTGTTCATCCATGATTACAGGGGCTTTGCATTCTTCTAGTATTAAGATGGGCCCTTTGGAGGGTGAGAGGGGGGTAAAGTTAGCACTGAACCTATCTGCCAAGGTGTTGGCAATATCGGTTGGTTCTGTATATTTAGTGCCATTGTGCAACCAGTGAAAGTCAAAGGTTACATTACTCTCTGTGTCCATAACTCTATGAGTATTGGCTCACCTGTGTGTGGTGTGTGGACACTACTATATTTTCCAGGGATATATGACTTCCCAAAGGATAGTATGGCATCGTTGTTGGCATTTACTATTTGTCAGTGGCTCTGACAACAACTGAATGAGTGTCTCAGGCTATCCTGGATAACTGATGGTTTTGTGTGGGATTCAGTGACAGCTCCTAATATGCAATCACCAGCTAATGTAGTCAGTCAGAGGTCAATGACAGTGGCCATGACTGCAGAGAAGGGAATGCCTAGAAGGGATACTCCATTAATGATGTCTGGGGAAATCCACCACTGGCTGGCATCATTGCAGCATAGGTCTCCCAATGCTATCTTCCTAGAATATGACTATCAGACACTTGCCTATCCACCAGCTGGCATAAAACTCTGTAAATAACCTACACAGTTTTCAGCAAGACCTGCTGGCCTTATATTGTCAAACACCTTGTCAGGCCATGGTAGGTGGAGTGAGTCATATTCCCCTCATCCATTGCATAGTTTAACACTCAATGAGGTCCACTGGTTAGGATAGGTAGGCATGATCTGGCATTGAGCAAAGCAAATGGTGTGTGGTCCAGTGCCAGTAGGTGTATGACATTGTCACTGCTCATATCCATGCTAATGCCTGTCATGGCATTTCATATCACATGACTCAGATCTGGGGACACTACTTGGCACTGCATGCTAGTTATCCCTTGTGCAAGTAAGTGTTGCAGTTACCTCCATCATGTTCCAAGAAGAGAGTCATCCAAGGTGTCTGTACAGAGCACAGACAAACATGTCTGGGAAGTATAGTATGTATACCATGTGAAGGTAAGATGGGGGTTTTACATAAGTATTCTACAACTGGACACTACCCAAGCAGTGCATACTGGAAGGACACAATTACCTAGTGAAGACTGTGTAAAGCAAGAGAGTCCACAGAATTGCCAGTGCCTGGCAACTACTAATACTGATCTCACCAAAAACATTCTCACATAGGATACTATGCTCTGATTCATTTTCTGTAATCACACAGAAAACATTACTATGAAGCTTATGATGAGAAGCAGGACACAGCCTGTTTGCTCATCCACATAGCTGTCCCACATCCTGAAAGTATCTGTAGACTTCACATACCCTTCTCCAGGTAGATGCCTTGATTAGCAACCTGGGCACACAGTTGGCTTTTGCATGTATTATACCTTCTGTTCCAGGGCTGCTGGTATGTCACTAGGAAACTGACAAGATGATGATTAGGAACACTGCTGCAGCATCACAATATAATGTGCAATGCCCAGTGACATAGATACCAAGGCTTGCTAAAGCAAGCAGCACAGTGGCGGTGATCCACTGTAGGTGACAATTTCACAGCAAGCCATGCATCCTGCCCTTCAACAGATTAATGGTGGATATCTGCAAGACATGGCTTTAAGACCTATTGCAGCAGACTGGCCACCTTTGGCCAATGTGTGTCCACCTGCCACATGTCCTAGGCATGTCATACTGTACAGTTATGTACCTAAAACACATGTCTGTGTTCCCACATCATGTCACACAACAACCAGTGGGTTGTCTGGTTGCTTGACAGTCATGGTACGCTTACAAGGTCAACATAATGTCAGCAAAGTTGAACAAGTCCTCTATGAATGCACGGGCATCCACATCTTCACAGCAAGGAGTGCCTACAGACACTGTATATCAGGCTATGACCCCCAAGGGTGTGGCACCATGACCCTAACTTTGCAGGACCTGCTGATGAGATGTGGTAAGTGTCCCCACCCCTCTACTCCTATGACACACAAACACAATGTGTGACAGCTGTTACTGCATTTCAAACCTTGTTTCCATGGTGTCTCCAACAGCAGTCATTACATATGTCAATGAGCATTCTGCTATCATGCACAACTCACATCCTGCACCACCTACTCCCACAGCACACACACCTGCATGTGTGCAGATCCTTACCAGACACATTTCCAAACAGCAGATACCTCAAAAAATCTTGCCTCTGGAGAGCACAGTACACATAATACTGCATGCACCACTCTCTCACTGGTCAAACACCTGAGGCAAAACTTTTAGTCATAGATGATTACATTGTGAGGCACACTGATGTCTGTGTCAACAGGCTACATATGAGAAAGATCACAGTTAGCTGTCTGTGGGTTGCCACAATATCCCATACCACACATTGCCGCAAATTAAGGATTATCAGTTAACATAATGTTGACATCATAGTTGCTACAGGTGTGTACGACTAGGGATCTATGTCACCAGACTGTATGCAGACACATGAATGAGCTTAGCCAGTCTGTGTCTCTCACGGGTATGCACATACCTTCAGCTGCATCTGACCCTTATGTAGGATGATGGCTCCATACACACAGAAATTGATGGATGTCAATAATTGCCTTAGCATGTGGTTTCATTGTAAGGAGATGTACTACATGTCTGCCTGGGATGCCTTGCTCAACAGACATCAATGCTTCACCAGTGATGGCCTTCATTGCTCACCCCTGAGATTTGGAGTACTGGATAAAGCTATCGACACCCCCACAATGCAACTTATATGCATTGTCTGGAGGGAAAACAATGAGAACACTATCTTGATACAGCATCATGGTTATGCTGCTACATGCTGGGAATGGCAACACTGAACCCCAGTCTGTGGAACGTGTCCCCACCTTGAAATATGCAGACTTGTATGTAGTCAATAACATCTGGTTCAAGGCTGAGGACAGCACCACAGCCATACGAGACTACACGTCCTTTCACATGTTCAGACCTCAAAATGACAATGTGCAAGGTAATGCATGTGGTGTATACATACTCATTAAGGACAGATACACATCCAGATTTTGTGAAACACTGTGATTTCCCATGGACACTGCAGGTGCCATTCACTACTGGAAGGGCACAAAATCAAGCAACTGATGGCAACAGGAGCAGCTCCATGAATCCAGACACCCATTGTGCGTATTTGCATGTATAAGTGTCTATCAAGATATATCATTACACCATGGTTTAGGGTGGCATAAAGTGATCATCCACTGTGTTGCTTAATCATGCTGCAGCTTACTTGCCCAAAGGTTAGTCCACATCCTTAACTACAATGCCCTGGAGCAGTGCCTTGACATCCCCACAAGGGGAACCAACGTAATGCATCATGTGTTTACCAATATGGGTGACAACTGCAACCCCTCCCCCCCAATGTGAGGTCCTCCATAGTGGGATCTGACCACAGATTTGTCTCATGAAAACTACCAGAACTAACCCCCCCGTGCAGACAATGCAGACATATATTTCAACAAAGCAATTTATTACCTACTGTGGGATGGTTTACATAGTTTGACTGCAACACCCCCCCCAGATGGGACAGGCAAGTATGCAGAGCTCTTTACCCATGCATTATACAAGCAGCATTACAACTGCATGGACTCGGCTGTACCTGACAGGAGGAACACAGGCTCCTCATAGCACAGCAAACCTGCCTGGTGGACAACTGCCATTAGCAGGCTGTACAATAGGACATGGACATTGCTGTGTGACAGTTGGGGTGAATGTGCCCCCCTAAAATGGAGGTACGCCATCCTCGGCTAAAACAAGCACAAAGTGTTGTTGTGATGTTGTGTAAACTCAGTAAGTGACAAAATTAGCCACCCACACAAAACAGAACCACAACGCGCAGTCTAGTTACATTTGTAACTTCAAAAGACAGGTCCAGATTGTCGGTGAACTCGTACATAATGACACTGCATATAATGGGTTTGTCCTCATAGATAGTTCCACAGGTTCTGCATCAACTTCACTCCCCTGTCCCCACCACATGTGCCACATAACATTTCTACAACCTGTCCTATACCTTCCGTATCTACAGAGCAGGTCATAAATGGCCTCTCTGTGGGGTATACACAACGACTATTAGATATGCTAACATCCCAGGCTGTGTCCTACAGGGGATCTGACAAGGATTACTAGCACCATTGGGAACACCTTGCAAGCATACTTAAACTACTGGCTGCACCCCAGCTAACTGGACAACAGCAACTGTTATAGCCTTGCACAGAAGTGGTGCATCCACTGACCACCAGAACTATAGACCTCTTTGCCTGAGTGTCCATATCTGTATGTCCGTAGGGCTAATCATCACAGAGTTCATCAGTACATATATATATATATATATATATATATATATATATATATATATGATCCACACACAGTTAACTGCACACAGTTTGAATGTTTGAAAGGGGGATCATGGCTGTTAAATTTGGTGGACATTTCTGAGGTAGCCACCAAGGACCTGGGTGAGGGGACAATCAGGGCATACAACCCCTGGACTTAGCCAATCCATCTGACTATATCCTCCACTTAGGCATTATTTACAAAAGCACCCACTTAGGGATCCATGGTAATATCATCGTAGGGTTCACTTAGTGGCCCATTGATGGCAGACATACTCAACAGTGGGGACATCCACCTCCAATAGCTGATCTGGGAGCAGCAGTGATCAACAGGGCTCAGTCCTGGGTCCTCCACTGCTTGGAATCCATTTAACCACAATACAAGCGAATACTGAATGTCTGTGGCTAACAATGTTGGCTGATGCCTGCAAACTGTAAGCACTCATAGAGTCTGTGAGTTATGTCAATATCCTACAAGAGGGTATTGATGAACAAATGCCTGTTGATATTCTAATGGCCATAAACTCCATGCAAATATATATGTAGTAACATTTCCATCACTAACACCTATGCACCTGATAAGTAGCACATCAGTTGCAACATGTAATATACATACTCAGGGGTGATACAACTGGGCACACAGGCCTGGCCACACACATTTACACCTAATGTGCCTGAGATCACCATGTCTTCCAGTGGTATGACGGGAATCATATGTCATAACTGAGGGCACAGTCACCCGTAACTTACATACTCATAACCTTCATGTACTCTTCCCTTAGCATGTCAATATCTGAGTGCAATGGCCATTTGGTAATGTACCTTTTCAAGCACTCCTGGCAATTGCACATAACAGTATGGTCCCTCACAAGGGAACTTCACATCTTCAGTATCTGTTCATTGGGGGTTGTCTGAAATCAGTGTCATTGTAGCCTGTGGCATATAGGCTACTCTGAGGTAGTCTCTGTCTTGCATATGGGACAAGGTGTGACCCTACTTGATTGTAAATGCTGCATATCTGTAGGTGGCATGGTACATGGATTAATCACTCTAAGGATATTAACCTAGTATGTGATGTTAATAATGCATGCTGGTGGGAGAGATCTGTCTAGCAGACTTTAACACACTTTTGAAATAGAACCCTGCCTAATGGCAAACAGAGCACCTCAGTGCACCCCATCACATGCCATCTGTATGATTGGCTGGGTAACCATCATTTCACCACAGGGGGTCTGCCTGTGTTCATCTTGGACTGGGACAATATGTTCTGATCATGTAAATAAGGGTATAAAGTTGTTAAGGATTGTGAAGGCTGGATGGCCATTATGATAGGGAAGTTCAAGCAGCCTTTGGTTCCATACGTTAATGTAAAATACTCTAACAGCCACACAAAAAAACTGGCTACGTTGTGGATAGTACCACTTCCAATTACTGCTTACAGGATATCATGTAGATTAAAACACTTACCTATCTAGTGGTGCACTCTACAGATCCCAATACGTGATGCACGCAACACACCTCATGTCTGCTATCACTATCTCTTTAGGACATATTATTCTTGATGACATCAGCAGGCCTAGTTGCAGTCAGGCATTTGGAGGTCCACATCACCTGCTACAAATAAAATACTGCAAAACCCTACTTCTTTCTAAATTACTGAGGTAATCATACTTATACCGTATGGGCATATACACCAAGTAGCCTACAATGAGATTAGAACCCCTACCTATCTAGTCTTATACACTATAGATCACAGTACTTATTGCACACACCACTACTTAAGTCTGATGTTACTGTGGCAGCTGCTAATCTTAAGGTAGATGACATCATCAGGCCTTGTAGAACAGGGTAGTTTGGAAGCCAGCAGCAAATTACAGAGCCAAAAAGTGCGTACCATTGCAGTTTCATAGCCAATGAGGGATTCTCAGTTGTTTTTCATGGGGATACATACATACACACACACACACACACACACACACACACACACACACACACACACACACAGACACACACACACGCACACACACACGCACACACCAAGTTGTCTGGAGTGAGATTAAGACCCCCAACTATCTAGTCTTACACACTATAGATCAGATTGCACACACCACTGCTGATGGCTACTTTATATATGATTGCCAGCAAACTACTTGTGGATTATTCAAACTAGGCTTGTATTGAACAGCATCTGTGGCCTGCAGAGTGATATTGCTTTGTACTTTTATCTACATCTAGTATCCTAGCAGTCAGATAACTGTTGTTTATCCTAGCTACTGTATGTGTCTACAGTTATCAGTATGTCCATATGTGGCTGTTTGCACTTGGATGAGCAAGCCTGTGGACAGGAACAATGTGCCTTGCCCATGCGTACATTGACAACATTATACATCTCACCACCTGCTCACTTGTTTCTATGTGGTGACATCCAACAGGCACAGGGGTCTGTAGGTAAGTGCATTATGTACTGTTGAGCCCTTACTTTGGATCCTTTGAGCAACATTATAGATGTGTGATAGTGCAGCTTTACTCACCATTATTAGGGTATGTAGGACAATACAAACATCCACAAACATATTTATGTATATAACAAGGACTTATATAAATGTAACTGTGTGTGTGTGTGTGTGTGTGTGTGTGTGTGTGTGTGTGTGTATGATATGTATATGTGTTATGTAGATATATGGGGAGAGACTGAGATGTATATATATATATATATATATATATATATATATATATATATATATATATATATATATATATATATATATATATATATATATATATATATATATATATATATATGTAGGTATATATGTATTTTAAAGACATAGAGATAGATATACTATCTATGTGAGAGACATATAGTGACAAAAAGATATGTATACATATATGTATGTATGTATGTATACACATATCTATACATAATGATCATTTTGATCAAGGAGCAACAGAATTATCTCAGTTTAACTAAGTGTATGAGCATGCCCAGTGTGATTGTCAGTACTTATAAAGTGACTCCAACCCTCACCTACCTGTATTCCAGTTCGGGATTTTATGTGTTACAGACAATTACATCTGTCCCTGTTTTTGCAGTACTGCACTTTGCTCAAAATGTCCATGGCATTCTCCTGCTGTCTGATATAATTAATATGTGACAGAGGGTAATAATGTTACACCACACACAGACTGACAGTCTGTAACAAAGAAACATATAATAATACCTCACATTCAAAAGATGTGAACACTTCCAGATTAGAACCATCAACACTATCACCCATGCTAATTCCCCTAGTCCACTGAGCCACACAAGCTGCTAGGCAGAAAGGACTCATTCATGACATAATCAACAGCATACATATGTACGCTGTTATTCCTGTCTTAAATGAGACATACAAATGTATGATCACATTCCTGTGTTACTCCCTGAGATTGCCTGGCCTGCTGATATACCATTGATAAGTTACTGTTAAAGCAGTTATATGGGAACACTGCTGTGCTGAGGGTGGTGGAACAACACCACATGTTCTGCTGGGATACACAGACATCCAAATATCATGTGACCCTGCTTTTTAACATCTCCCTTGACTGATAATAGGGTTGCCACTTCTCCCAGATTGCCCAACAGTCTCCTAGATTTTTATAGCATCTCCCATCTTCTGCAAGTAATTCAAAAAACTTTGAAATGTCCAGGAATAATTAAATTATACTCTCGCTTAACTGGAACTCAAGCAACTGGCATTCACTCACACATGATCACACCTTGCCTGGAGCAACATCCTCACATGCTGCGTTTTTACATCGTTCTGGGAGCAGGAATTCCTTTCATAAGAGTGCAAGTTTGACCAAAAAGAAGTGCATTCAAGGCTTGTTTGCTGGAAGTATTTGATCTCTTTCTATAAAGGGGTGTTTTTGCCATTTTACTCTTAGTCCAGCTCCTCAAGTGGCAGTGGCCTTTGGCCACCTGGCTACGGGAGTCCAGACTGCATCACCTCTGCAAGCTGGCAAATAAATTTCACCGGCCATCAACCTTCCCCCCAGTAAGTTCAACTTTTGTCATAGTTTTAGTGTATTTTAGTCAGTTATGTCATTCAATAGAGTAATCTCCTGCCTCCCCAAGTTACAGCAAGGTCATGCAGAGCTGCATATAGTTTCTGTCTGGTGTGATCACAACTTAAAAGCTCACTTAAACCAGTTGTGTGAGTGCTATATGTCCTAGTGTGTGTGTGTGTGTGTGTGTGTGTGTGTGTGTGTGTGTGTGTGTGTGTGTGTGTGTGTGTGTGTGTGTGTGTGTGTGTGTGTGTGTGTGTGCACGTGGTGCTTCTTTCCTGATCCCCATACTTGTGGTTTTACTAATAAAGTATGTTTTAGGGATTTTAGTCTGTGTTTTACCAGGGTCTCAGGAGTAGAGAACTATCTCAGCTGACCATCCTGTAAGCGCTGCATTTCTGTTTTGAATTTTACTCCTATCTTTTTAGGATGCAGTTATGATTTAAGGTCCTAACTTTTTTTTTTAAGCTTGGGCTAGTTATCCATGTCTATTAACTGTCCATAGTTCACAGAATGTCTGTCTTTTTGCCTTGAATTATGACTATTCTGGCTTTCTGACAAATCAATGACCATTGCAGTCATATAATGAAAGACTTTTTCCTTACTTTGAGAGTACCATTTGCAGTCTGTCCCTGCCTTTATTTGTGGATTTATATGTAATTGTTATGTTAAGAGGTTGAGGGGGATGGTTAAAGTAGCAGTTAGAGAAGGCTGTCCAGTTTAAGAGAAAGATGGATTTAGCAAATGAATGGGTGAAAATGGAAGCACAAGTCATCCTGCAAAGTCCCTTCTTATTCAATAACACCATTTTGAATTTTGCCTGTAAAGCCTGACTTCTGGATGCCTTAAATGTGAACTCCCAATGCATTTCAATGTGAGCCAGGTCGCATTAACACCGATGCACACCCTCACTTCTATACATACACGTACATTTCGTGAAGTAAAACAGATCTTTTCTGATGACCGTCTGCAGTCTGTGGACAAATCTCAACAGCATCTCGACTCCTAATCAAGGATAGTTGAGATGTATGCAAGTTCCAGGTTGGTTGGTGGATAAAGTGAGGGGTGATCAAAAAGTGGTTAATTTATCTGTTAAATGGATCGCATATCTCTTAACTGCCCAGATTTTTGTGTCATATTTTAGTTTGTTGAAATCAATATATAAAGACATGCATTTGCGTTTCAGTTGTCATATCCTTCAAAAAATGCATGCGAGCACAAACCTTGTTGTTCTAGTAAACTTCTACATTTATAAGATCAATATTTAAAATTTGTTCCTATTTCAGCTTTTGTTTTCCCATTATCTCAGGCTTTGTACAGAATTTCTGTGTTAAGATGTTGAGAGGTAAGATTCATCCGATACTATCAGATGGTCAGCTGCTTACTCACACCATTTTTTATTAATCTCTATACCACTTCCATACAGCTGTTCCATTTGATCTTTTGTTATACGCAGCATTGCTTTTTTAAGTTTCCTGGTCTGTTTAATGTGGACGCATCCACGAAGATTGCCCTTCTAGATAACTACTGGCAAGTTGTTTAGTTATTTTTACATAACATCTGCAAATGCTGATATTAGGGTTACCATCCTTCCCTTTTATTCCGAACTATCCAGAAATCAATTTTATTCTCCAGTAGTCTGCAAAACACTGTAAAACCCTGGTATTCTGTTTCAAGAAAGGAAGCAGACTATTGGAGTTTGTTAAATTGGCTGATTTACTATGCTTTTTTACAGAAAGTATAGTAAATTGGCCGAAAGCAGGCATCAGGAACAGAAAAGAGGGCGTTCCCCGTCAAGTTGTGTCATAATGATGTCACAAAATGGGCGGGCAAGGGTGGAGCAGAGTGTGGGAATGGGTGGTGTTGCAGGTGATGTGAGGGGTGTGGTCTTACTCCAGTTTTAGCCGCAACAAAAGGTGGCAACCCTAGTAGCGAATATTCCAACCATGAGTCCTACTGAATATTAAGTAACACATAGTAGTGGACTGGGTATCTATAGCCCCATGTGGATGTTACTTCTGTCCAAATAGCCCACTATATTTATTTGCATTAATGCAGCAAATCCGTACATACAATACCATTTCACAGTAATCCTTTCAAGTACTGTGTAAGTTAGAGACTTAACTTACGAATGCAGCAGTTGACAGAACTGTATGTCAGGCTGACTCTGATGCAAGCAGTACACAGCTGATACATGGATAGGTACAGGTTGTGTGGGTTGCCTAGCATAAATTTTAATATATGTATGTGAGTAGGAGTAAGGTATCAACCCCTAGGTCCCAGGGTTGTCAGTGAATGTGGTACGCGTTGTCTCTTATGCAAAGCCAGGACATACTGAGCATGCCTACATCTGCCTACAGGGACATCAGCAGGGGGTTCTTCCTCTGAGTCCTCCTGTGACTGTGGCTGTGGTGATGTAGCCATGGTGGATGACTATTTATCCCTTTCCTTTGCTGATCCTGCTGCAGCTGTTTCTGCAGGATCATATTGTGTAGCATAGCTCACACTGTGAACATACACACACATGTGGCGGGAGAGTACTGCAAGGTTCCACTAGATATATATAGGGACTAGAACCGTGACTTCAGAACCCTAAAAACACACTCTATGATGTTTCTAGTTTGAGTGTTTGCCTCATTATTTCATTCTTCTGTGGGTGTGTGTACATTTCTGATGGTGTCATCATTCACAGTTCCAGGATGTAGCCAGCATCCCCCAGTAAATGGCTGTATCGGACACCCTCCCCTAGCAAATATATGGTACAGCTGTGATGCATGCCAGATATGGGAGTTATGATAACTGCCAGGGCAGGTCTGCCAGCACACATGTTCAGGATAATCCTCTAGGCATTGCAAATGACCTGGCAGTTGATGGAATAGTACCCCTTGTAGCTGACTTAGATTCTACCCTCCTCATCGGGTCATACCTTGATCTGTACATGAATACAATCCATGGCATCCAGTACTTTAGGGTAGTGTGCTACATGGTAGAGGTGTTGCATATTACTGGTTCTAGCCTCAGTGGTGAGGGAAAAAGATATGTGCTCACTGGCATGTGGAAGCATGGCATCCAGGAACTGGTGTAGTACCCTGGATGCAGATGCCTGTAAAACCCCTATCATGTCCTCAGTTAGTCTTTGGAAAATACCTGTAGCTAGTATCCTAAGGGCTGCACATACCTTTGTTTCCACTGGAATGGGGTCCCCTCTGTTGGCTCTGGATCTGAGTTGAGGGTGTAATGCGTCCCTGTCCACCCTGTAGTGCTCTACAATCTCCAGCTCATGTAGCTCCTGGAAGGCTACTCTGGGCCTGAACACTCTTCTCCTTCTCTGTCTAGGCCTATTGTCAGCAGCAGCAGCAGCAGTGACATCAACATCTAGTGCATACAGATGTAGCAGACCTGCAGCAGCCCCTAGCATTAAGTCAGTTAAAATTCACAAGTCTGTACTCCAATGGTGCAGAGTACTGGGGAAAATCAGAATGTAGGGTGTATGCATACTTTATACAGCTCTGCTATAGGTGCAGAATGTGTTATTGGCTAACTATGATGCATTACATCTGTCTACAATAACATTAACATCATTTAATGTCCCTATTTCTGTGCACAACACCTCACACAGTACCATACCATGCAGCATAACTTAAACAAGTGAAAATTTTTAATTGCATGCATCCAGTTTTGAGACATGCTCAGCAAAGCAGTGCACTGTGCAAACACATGCAGTGAAGCTTAAAACAGCTTAGAAGTCAGTGGATACACACCCCTGATGTCAGCTACATCTTGTGTAAACATCAACATGGGTCAAGCCTACACGAAGGGGATATGTGGGCATGATTTCTCCTTTCTGCTATTCAGTAACTCCACCTCATTTGCATATATATCCATACTCACAGCCTGGAAACTACACGCTTTATAGCCCTACCATGTTAGCAACAGCACCAATACACCACTGTAAGGACCCAATGTAAGGTCCTGTAATACATTTCTGTCACATAATATTAATTTTTTTTTCCAGTTTTTTTTTTCCTATAAACCTTGTTTGCGCACTGCGGTGTATAGCAGAAACATGCCGAGATTATTAAAAAAAATGAATTTAACTTTATTTCCTTTCATTTTTACAACATACAGGATAATAGTTTCACTCATATGTGTATATGGTATTACATTTTCAGGGGATTACTGTCTATATATCTACAGTTGTATACCCCCTTTTATCTGTCTACACTCCTATACATGGAATTTTTCTGTGTACACTACGAACACTGACATGGGGTCTGAACAGATGCCTATCTGCTTGTTGGATCACTCTGCCTGCCTCATTTGCATGAGATTCACCTGCTTATGAGGCCATTTGCATGCCACAGAAGTTTTCATATTTGCATGTACATGTATGCTGTTCAGTAGCGCTTACTGAATCTCAAAATGTTTGTGTCCATGTAAGCAGTGTGGTCCGATGCCTACACAAGAAAAAAAAGTGTTGACTTTATTATACTCCCCACTATAATTGTTTTCTGTTTTCTTTTCTATTAATGTATTTGTACCTATGTCATTTTGATTGTGATCTAATAAAGCTGTTAAAAGAAAAGGTAGACTGCAGTAGGGAATTTGGTATACTGCCTGCCTAGAAAAGGATAGAACCTCCATTTTACCGACAATAGCAGTAGCCACAATTGAGACAGGCATACCTCTCAATTGTCCAGAATTTCACAGAATGTCCAGATTTCTCTTTCATATTGTTTGATCTCTCCCTCATAAAATTTCTTTTTTTTGTAATTCATTGAGGACAAAAGGTAATAAATAATGATAGACATTTGAATTTCAGACTTCATATCCTTCAGAAAATGCATGCTAATATAAAACATTTAATTCTATCAATTTTGTAACAGCAATATTTAAAATCTGCTCCTGATTTTGGGCCTTTGCTGCCCCCTCCCATTATTTTCGGTTTTGTCCAGGATGCTTGCACTAAGAGGTTGAGAGGTGCAGAGGAAGGAGATGGTATCAGGTAACATATCTGCAGTTTGGTGGTATCGTCATGGTCTGCTGCGGGGTGACAGAAGGGGAAGGGTAACTAAAGTAAAGGAATCCCACAAATGGCACAGTTAATGTAGGATAAGATATAAACTAACCTCATTGTTCCAAAAGTATCAGTTGCCCTCTGCAAAAACAAAGTTATTACCCTCTCACTCTACTCATGTTGAAAGACAAAACAGCTCTCACATACGGGTGTAAGTGAGATATAGACAACAGTACTAAACTTTACTCCCTCATGTACATGGAAGATAGCAAACGTCTGAGAATGTGACCACAGCCTCTCAACTAAGCCACAGGAGGACAAGTACATGTAAGATATCAGAGCCTGACATGGGTGCCCACAGCCTCACAACTAAGCCACAGGAGGACAAGTACATGTAAGATAGCAGAGCCTGACATGGGTGCCCACAGCCTCACAACTAAGCCACAGGAGGACAAGTACATGTAAGATAGCAGAGCCTGACATGGGTGCCCACAGCCTCACAACTAAGCCACAGGAGAACAAGTACATGTAAGATAGCAGAGCCTGACATGGGTGCCCACAGCCTCAAAACTAAGCCACAGGAGAACAAGTACATGTAAGATAGCAGAGCCTGACATGGGTGCGCACAGCCTCACAACTAAGCCACAGGAGAACAAGTACATGTAAGATAGCAGAGCCTGACATGGGTGCCCACAGCCTCAAAACTAAGCCACAGGAGAACAAGTACATGTAAGATAGCAGAGCCTGACATGGGTGCGCACAGCCTCACAACTAAGCCACAGGAGAACAAGTACATGTAAGATAGCAGAGCCTGACATGGGTGCCCACAGCCTCACAACTAAGCTACAGGAGGACAAGTACATGTAAGATAGCAGAGCCTGACATGGGTGCCCACAGCCTCACAACTAAGCCACAGGAGAACAAGTACATTTAAGATAGCAGAGCCTGACATGGGTGCGCACAGCCTCACAACTAAGCCACAGGAGAACAAGTACATGTAAGATAGCAGAGCCTGACATGGGTGCCCACAGCCTCAAAACTAAGCCACAGGAGAAGAAGTACATGTAAGATAGCAGAGCCTGACATGGATGCGCACAGCCTCACAACTAAGCCACAGGAGAACAAGTACATGTAAGATAGCAGAGCCTGACATGGGTGCCCACAGCCTCACAACTAAGCCACAGGAGGACAAGTACATGTAAGATAGCAGAGCCTGACATGGGTGCCCACAGCCTCACAACTAAGCCACAGGAGAACAAGTACATGTAAGATAGCAGAGCCTGACATGGGTGCGCACAGCCTCACAACTAAGCCACAGGAGAACAAGTACATGTAAGATAGCAGAGCCTGACATGGGTGCCCACAGCCTCAAAACTAAGCCACAGGAGAACAAGTACATGTAAGATAGCAGAGCCTGACATGGGTGCGCACAGCCTCACAACTAAGCCACAGGAGAACAAGTACATGTAAGATAGCAGAGCCTGACATGGGTGCCCACAGCCTCACAACTAAGCCACATGAGAACAAGTATATGTAAGATAGCAGAAGCCTGACATGGGTGCCCACAGCCTCACAACTGAATAGCCATGAGTTACCCACAGTATGCAGCAGTGCCATGACATATAGATAAGCAACATGAACAGCAGAGATACAGTTCCCCACAGTAGCCCACTTGTTCTGTTCTGATATCTGTTTGATGAATTAGCCTTTATTAGGGACACTTACTCTGAATAACAAAAGAAAAAAAATAAATTTATATTATGGAAAATAGAAACAATGGCAAACTCTATACCACTCAGGTCTTTTTAGCCTAGCCTATACTTGCCACTGCCTGAGTTCATGGGGATGCCATTAGCCACAGTGAAAAGTTAGGCCAGGTCTAACCATCTTCTGAAATGGGCACTCATAGCATCCCAGCAGTAGCTTCCAAAACTAATTTTGTAGGAGAAGGAGAACAATTTTGTTCTCCTTTGCACACTAGACAGACACTCTGCATGGGGCATTATCATGTCAGGCATTACCACAAATATCATGTAAACCAATAGCAGTGATTCATACTGTAAATATGAACTCTGAATCTGTATAGCACAGACTAGCACTGCCACAAAACACTGCAAATACACATGCAGGCAGCATGCATGAGCCCTCAACATATCAGTGGTGTGCAGTGGAATACATCTGCAGATCATGTCACCAATGAACTTCACTGAAATATAGCCATTCGTAGGCATGCAAAACCTAAACTCATTTTTTAAACAAGTAACATGTTTATTGAATTATCACTTATGGCATAGGCACTAATACATTTATATAAATGAAAACAAATCACATTGACATATTTTCAGTTGCAGACATTATGCATCACACATACTCTTCCATACAATCATTGTCAATCAAACATTACTTAACTCATTCAATTCCAGCCTTCCCTTAAATATCATTCCTCTTCCAAAACATTCTGCATGTATTGTTCCCACAATTTCCATTTTTCCTATGTAATTTGCTCCTACCCTTTTCTAAAGATCCCACTTTCCAGGTCTTAAATCTTTTAATATATTCACTACTTCTAGTATGGTTGGTGTAAACTTTGATTTTCATATTTTAGTAATTGATTTTTTTGGCAGCCACCAGAATTAATCTCAGCAAGGCCTTACTATGTCCAGGCAATTCTGATTCTGTATCACAGCTCAAAAAATCATTTCCTTAGTTACATCAGTTTGCTCACCCAGTATCTCTGACAGAGCTGTCTGCAGGAATTTTTTAAAGTCTGCCAACTCATTTCACTACACAAAAATATGCTCCCAGTTACCTCTTTCTTCCCCATCACACCACCAACATTTGCGATCGACCTGAGGAAAAAATCTTTGGAGTCTGGTTGGGGTATAAAAATATCTATGAAAATACTTACAAGCAAAAATCTCAAATCGTCTAGCCTTTGTTACATATTTGGAAAGCATGCATATATCCTCCTATTGTTTCTTAGTGAATTGCTTATCCAGTCTCTCTTCTCAATTCTTTATATCCTCTTCTGATTGATTCCAATAGTTATCATACAATATTTTATATGCCCTACTAATTATCCCTTTTTTAACAGTAGCTGCTCTTCTAGATTATATTACAACTCTACCAGTGCAGGTCTTTCACTTCAGATCTCCCTATCCATTCTCTTTGCCTATACTCAGATGTCAATCCTTGATAGGGAAGGCAATCTTTAACCTGCAGTCCAAATGTATTCTTGGTCTCTTCCCAATCTATTATCTTTCCCTCTCTGATTATTTGCGCCCAGTAGCTTGGTTCCTTTGTTATTTTCTACAGTAAATTCCAGCCCCTTCTTGATTATTTTTCTGTACTCCTATTGTAGGCATCCCTGGTAGCAGAATCTCCTTTCTCCATTCCTCTGTTGGTTTAGTTAGTAGCAGTTTGTTTGGTATGTTTTCAAAAGCCCTAGCCTCTTTTGAATACATACCAAGCAAACTGCTAAATACATGCAGCTTAAGCTGATGTGCTACCATTTTAAATGTCAAGCTGTACACTGGCAACAATGGAGTAGCAGTAGTGCAGCAGTCTGAAGTAGGTGTCTAGCAGAAGAGGGTAGAGTTTAAGTAAGACATGACTCTGATATCGTATAAAGCATTCTGCCATACTGTGGTTAGATGCATTTAGTATCAAACAAAATGTCACCAGATGTAGGAATACTTTGTGATAAATCTTTTATTGTAATAATAAAGGATTTATTACAACGTATTCCTGCTTCTGGTGACATTTTGTTTGATTTAGTTTGTTCTTTGGATTTTGTTTTTTAGATGCATTTAGTATATCATACCTGTTAACCCCTGCCTAGGAAAAGGGTAAAAGTACATAGAATAATAAAGCAATAACCAACAATGTGGTGTGGTATATTGAAGATTTACCCATGGTTGGTGTAGCTTAATCATGAGGGTGAAGCCCGAGTGATTAAATAAAGCCAGCTGTGGGTAAATTTCTATATACCATAACCACAGAGTTGGTTATTGCTATTATACAATGACATTATTTAAGAAAAAAAATACTTACTTTTCTTAAATAATGTCTTTGTATAACAGCGCATTACTGTTCTTCCACTGGTTGTGGTATACTGCTTCCTTGTTTTTATGTACTGAGCATGCGTATGGGACATGCATCCCATGCATACCCAGTACATCAATACTTTGAAATGGAAGCAATGGAGAAAAAAAGTCTCCATTGTGCTGTATTTTTTTTTTAAATGTTTTGAGGACTTTATACCAATGAAAAAAAGTCTGGGAGACCGGACCTTTTTCCATTGCTATATTGTGGAATTTACTACGGGCACGCTGGCCAATCACCGTGCACGTTTTGGAATATTAATGGGGGGGTCACTGTATAATCTGCATTATGCCACATGTCAATGTGTCCCCGTGATACCACACTGTGACTGGTACCTGTATATAAATAATACATATTATACAGAGTTGTATGTTCAATGTTCATTGTTAGTAATTCAAACTCAAAGCCTCGGCAGTGACTACTGTTGGTGTATACATAAAAGTTTACTTTCAAAATAATCTTGTGTTCTTTTATATGTCTCCAAACATTTGACCACTTTTATATGTAATGGTAAGTCATACCACAGAAAACCTGCTTTGCCATGGAAAGAGCTAATCCATGGAGCAGTCCTAGAAGCTGAATCATTTACATAAAGACCAGAACTCCTTGTTTCAACATGGTCAGATTCAAACTCAGTCCTAGGCAAACATTTCCTAGGCATTAGTAATCAGGCGTTTATAGATTAAAATCAATTCAACCCTTGTTAGCCTATAACTAATAGAATATTGATACAACTCTACTTATGTAGCTTCATATCCCAGGTGGTTGACTCTGCTGATCTGCCGTGTAAGATATTTTTGATTTTTTTCCTAGTCTCCCCAGCTGAGTTCCATAATACTTGCAGGCTGAGGTACCACATTCAATGTTAGCTGTAACTATTGCCTTGAAGAGATGAAGAGCTCTTTCATATCTGCTGAATATATTACAGAAAATATCCTTTAAACAAGAGCAATATATCCTGATGACTGTATTCAAATTGTCACCATAAATAAACCAGTTGTCTACAATAACTCCAATAACTGCTAGATCTCTTATCGTTTAATCTTCATTCAGAATTGCCTTATTTAGAGTATATTGATAACATGAATTGTAATTTCCAAAGAACCTTTGCTTTGCTTACACTGAAATACTTAAAATTACTCCTGAACCATACAAATTGCCCAGACACTTCTAAATCCTGATAAGAACTTTTACTGAATTTTCAATTGAACCAATTTTTGAATCATCAGCAGACTTGCTGACTCACGCTCCCTCTTCTACAGGGAAGTCATAAATCAAGAAGCTGAATAAAATTGGAAGAAAAACTGGCCCCCTTTCAGGCTATGTGGAGTCAAGGGTATAGCCTTTAAAATGTTGTTAATTCTAATCCTGAAAGATCTAGCTGTCAGCCAGCTGTTTATCCACTTTGTTATGTACAAGTTAACATTTATAATGCATAATTTACTAATTATGGCATGATATAGAACAAAGTAAAAAGCCATTGATAGATCCAGATACATAAAATCCAGAGGCAGTCCCAAGTCCATCGCTTCCCAAGCCATTTGGTAAAAGTTAATTAAATCAGTAAAGCTATACTGAAAAATATGCCAATTTAAAGCCATTTGCTCTGTGATTAACTTATATGTAATGTCAATCTAATCGACGTGCATTTGTCAGCAGACTTGTTAGTACCACCTTCATGTACATACGTCTTCACTCTTGTGGATGGGAAGCACACTGTCAGGATTGCCTGTCTCTATGCTGTTCCATGTGTCATAAACACAGATGTTATGTTTTCATGATGACAGGATATCTGTAATGGGCTTCTTTATATGTTTCCCAAACATCATAGCCCAATACCTATTGATACCTGTGACCCCTCCCCCCCCCCCCCGTGGGGTCCTACTCATGCTGTCTGTGAAACCTCCTTCCCTTCTATACCCATGTGGAGCCCATTGTGTTGCAACTACTCAAGCTATATAAATGCATGTCTGTTCATGCCAAAGGTCTGTGATATCACCGGAATATACCACTTTCAACAGTATAACATATCGGTGGCACCTACTGTCCACACCTGTAATGCTGAGTGTACCTATGGCACCTTACTCCTTGACATGCTAACCTGTTTTGGGTAGTCATTTTGGTAGGCCAACAGATGATAAATGGTCTACTTTGGCATCTCATATCACCAAACTATTTCATTGGCAGAGTCTTTGGAGGCAGGATGCTCATCAATGAATAATGTAGAGGTCCCAGTCCCACAGTAACATCACATCCATACCACATGCCACAGGGAGGATCCACAAGCCCTGCCATATGAAACCAGTGCAGTGGTTCAGTCACATAATGGCATCCAGCCCCAATCACAGTGCTGTAGTGCCACTCTCTCCTGTTACCAGATGGCATTGACTATGACACAGAGTATTCCTTACTGCAAGCCATCCTCCTCTCTTCCCCTACCAGCTTGTGATGTTTGCTCCCTCTCATCATGTGTTTTGATATCTATTTAAATGATGGCAGCTGTGATCCACTGTACCCTAACTCCTGCGATACAAATCTGGAGATATCAGATGCACAGCAGTGCATGCATAATGTTTGTACTGTGTGACACCACACTATCACTACATGCTTGTTGCACATCCCTATAGTTGTGCCATAGCCTGCCACTTCACCTGAACTGCTGTGTACAGCAGCAATCACTGTCTGGGATTGTGTAATGTAGTCACTACTCAATACCTCACAGCCTCACTGTCATCCCCAGATGAAGCTAATGTATTGGATGAGACAGGGCTGCTCTAACAGTTCTGGAATTCCTGGTATAAATAATTGGTCTGCATGATTCTCAGTATCATATTTTGTAGTATGCAGCATACCATAGACATTTGTGGAGGGTAATACTGCAGTGATCCCCCCTCATCAAATATATCCAAGCAGAGGCACTGTCTCTTCAGCAGAACAACCACATGTGTGCCTGGTTTGCACCTGTCCAATCTTATTCTACAGCTCGGCCATGTTGTGTAGGTTCCATATGGGCATCATCAGCCAGTGCCCCAGTGGGTGTTCACCATCCCCAGAATCATAGTGGGAACATGCATGGGGGGGTGAACTGATTCATTTGTGTGCACTGTCTCTGTATCTGTATATGTATGACTGGCACATCATCTGGTACCATCATGCATTAACACCTGGTACAATGTGAAAAGGCACAAACTAAATGCTAAGAAATACAATATCATCTCCTTCAAAAGATAACAAATTACCACCACTTACTGCATCAAAGATACCCCACTCTGTAATGAGTCTGTCATCAGAGACCTGAGCACCTAAGATACAACACTCGCTAATGAGTCTGTCATCAGAAACCTAAGCACCTGAGGTACCATACTCCCTAATGAGTCTGTCACCAGAGACCTGAGCACCTGGGTAGATGGCTCCATCTCCTTTGATCAACATGTAGCAACTGTAGTCAGGAAGTCCATTTGTACATCACAACTGGTTACCAAAAGCATATCTTCCCCAACCAAAAAAGTCATTGTTCCTCTGTACTCTGCTCTAGTTAGTCTCACTATAGAATATTATATAATGCACCCTTTGGCATTTGTCTCACTAGACATATCAAAAAATCAAAAGACTGCAGAGGTTCTTAACAAAAAAAAAAATCTCAGTTATCAAGACTCTTAGCTATCAGAAAAGGCTGGAATTACTATCCTTGTAGTCAGTGTCATATGGACTCCTAAGGGGAGATCTGTGCCTTGCTTTTCTTGCCATCAGGGATTCAGTTATCTGAAACCTCCTTTTTCCTGATGTGTCAGAGAGTGTAACCAGCACTACAAAAAGAGATGTCAGTCCATATCAGGGAAGAAATAACACTAAATGGAGAGACAGGCTCGTAACCTAGTACCTTTCCTTGTTCTGGAGTAGAGTTTTATTGCATGTTAAGCAATACAATTCCCTGTTGGCCATTAAACGTGGCTTAGACAATTAGATGGATACCCTAAAATATACTTCTGGACTTACAGGCCTTGACCTCCTTGAAAAGGTCCATAGAGCCTAGAGGGTGATAATTGGCAAGTCACACATGGTCTCTTGTCTAATAGCCTTATATTTCTTATGATTACTATAAGAGAGAAGCAGAAACACACACACACACACACACACACACACACACACACACACACACACACACACACACACACACACACACACACACACACACACCTTCACAAAATTTCTTAAAATTCTTGGAGCATTCATACAGAAAAAAAGCCCTTCCTAGGGTACACTTAATTTAATTTAAATTGATTGATTTGTTAACAGGGCAATTAAACTGGTCCTCAGACTGTTTTCAGCCATGACCTGGCCACAGGAGTATGGATAAATATAAAATATATACAGATAGTTTGATGTAACCAGTCAAACGGCATGCAACTAAGAGGTGGGAGGAAACTACAGTACCAGGACAAAATGCTTGCAGACACAAGGAGAACATATAAATCTCTACTTACATAGTGACCAGAGCTCAGGATTGAACCCATGATGTGTAAGGAATATAACTTATCTGTAAGTCACTGTGCTATAGAATTCACTGTTAGTTGCTACAGAATCTTAAACTCAATGCAAGTCAGTATAAAGCAGAGAGGGAAAGCTGTTGTAGAGTAGTTAGCATTTTAAATTTCTTATTCACATCTTCTCCTGTGTTGGATTGTAATACTATACCTTTGGATTTACAAGCTTTGAACAGTACATACCATGGAGAGATATGTCGTGATACTATTCAGATATACTGGGTAGCTCAAGAACATGCAGACATGCTA
The DNA here is from genome assembly GCF_019279795.1 of Protopterus annectens. NCBI lineage: Eukaryota > Metazoa > Chordata > Ceratodontiformes > Protopteridae > Protopterus > Protopterus annectens. The sequence continues at coordinate 627,808,848 of NC_056725.1, read as the reverse complement.
GGGTAAAATGAGGGAAAGTCTGTTTTCCTTTCTTTTCTTTTTTCTCCTTATTTAAAATTGGTCACTAGACTTAAATAAGGCATTCATAAATTCATCCCTTTCACTGTCAGAATATCCCTTTACTTAAATGTTTTGAATTTCCTGAATGCTATGTAACTACCTACCTGGTTGTGAATTATTTATTTTAATTGAGTTTCCAGAAGGAACAAAACCCTGGAAATATGTAGCCCTTTGATTATTTTTGATGAATGTTTTCCATTTTCCATGCCTTTAAAATGTTTTTTTATATCTTATAGAGCTCACACTGATCTTCTGACATTGGAATGTAGGATAAAACCAAAGGCTGAAGTAGAAATCGGGTTCATTAGTTGCATTTTACAACACAAGCTAGTCAAATGGAAAAGACTGTTACAGTAAGCAATCTGCCATTCACACAAATACTGCCAAGACACTTAAAATGTCTTGGAGCAATTTATTATACTTCTTAAAATAAAATTTTTAAATGCAACTTGCAGGTGAATCAAATTACATTAGATTTATGTGATTCTAAGGGCTCAGAAAGTAAACAACATCGACTCGTTCAGGGAGTGTCACCTGCACACACTGAATTTGCTCCAGATTTATTTAAGACTGGACCAAAAGCCATGTACAGATTTCACACATAATATATTGACACCCTGTCACTGATTTGTACTTTACATCAGCTCCTGAATTCTAGCCAAGGAAAACATGACATTTCCCTTAATGGTCCTCTTCTCTTCCCTTACAGGAAAAGCATTTCCTTCATTTACCCATACTTACTCAAAGCATCTGCCAGTCTTCCTGCCATACTCTTAGCAGTGTAGTTCTGAATTGTGAAACGGTCATGAAATGTTGTTTAGACTTTGAAATATTTTCTAGGAGCGGTCTAGAAGTGCAACATTATAAGTGAACTCGGACTTCGTTAATAGTGATCATTTGAGAAGAGACTTGCAGCATAAGTTGTCCTACTATTCAATACTAAAGTCATATAACAGCAACTTTTTAAGAAGATACAAAAGAATGAAAAACATTATAAGCCACAAGACAAAGAAGGTGTAACACCTTGTTATATTATGTCATCAGTTATTTAATATTGAGATATTTAGTAACCAAAATTTGCTATAGTTACATAAAGCTCCTGACACATCCCTTCATTCAAATAGACACTCATATATTATGCATGCACGCACACACACACACACACACACACACACACACACACACACACACACGCACGCACGCACACACACACACACACACACACACACACACACACACACAAAATTATCTAGCTAAGTGAAGGCAAGACTTTAATCTAAGCAATATATAGCTGTTTAGGGAAAAGGCGTTTAAAGAAAAGAATAGAATATTTCACCTGAAACTCTGCACTTTCTTTTGTTAATTCATTACCACAGCAAGGTAAATTTTTTACTGAGAGGTATTAGTTGGACACAAGCATTAGATGTACATCTAAAAACAAGGTTTCATGCTATCATAATGTTAAGTAATAGGACATGTACATAAAGCATGATAACCAATGAACACCATATCTTAACAGTGATACCATTACCATAAAAATCATTGGTTTCTTAGATTACTTTAAAATCATTTATCCTTTCATAATATTATTAAGGCATACTTAGCTTCTTCCTGAGAATTTGTTACAATGTAGTTGCATTATATTTATTGTTAACATGCAGATGTTATATTAAAATTTATCTGCTTAGCTTGCTTTCAGCTCTTCTGTCTTTGTCTAATAATATCTAATAATTGTCTAATAATGGCTGAAAAAAGATCACTGTTACTGGCTTGATGAACTAGTTAAGGAATGAATTAATTAATTAATTAAAGCCATAAATGCCAGAATAATGATGGTGTGCAAATTGTTCTCTGTACTTCGATCTAGAAGAATTCTGGTAACGGGAATTTTTGAGATGGTAGAATTGTACTGACCCCTTAAGAATGTGAAATTGATTAATTGCACCTGTTAAGCTGAATATAACAAATCACACATTCTGGCTGTACTGCTTTTTGGTGTTGCTATTTTCCTCTTAGCCCAAGTCGCACAATGTCAAAGTTGTAGAAAGATTCATTCATATGTGTATGTGTGTGTGTGGGGGGGGGTGTGAAAATGATTGCCTTTCTTTTCATTGTTTAGGTTAACATTTTGAGATGTTAATAGGCAGTGATATTGGGCCAGATTTACGAAAGCTTGCACGGAGTTGTAGAGTAGAGTAAGACATCAAACAGGCAATATATCTTCCGAGAGATCCAGCAAAAGCTGGCAGGGGCGTGCACAAGAGCTTCTAAAGCTACTCTTGCACGGACAGTGTCATGGTATGCAAATTACCTCATTTGCTGCTAAAAGCTATGCAAATGAGGTAAATTTGCAATCCAGGAAACACTAACTTGTCCGTGGAAGAGTAGTGTTATCTGCAGAAATGTACTCAGTTGGTAACGGAGTACCGTTCTGCAAATAGCTAAATGAGCTATGACAGCTCCAAATAAAGGATGCATACAGTTAAGGAAGCATGCCAATGGCCAAATATAAGGCCATTGGCATTTAAAAATGTTTAAAATTATTAAAATCTAACTTTTTTTTCCCAATCTCCGATCTTTAAGCATAGCGCAGCACCGCGCAAACGTACGGCGCTTTAAAATAATTTAAAAATCGCCAGAAATAGGTATTTTCTCTAAAAAGATTATCCTGTCATGCAAGTGAATGACAGGCTGAAGACAACATGGCCACTGAGTAGTGGTTACTAAGGGGGGGAAGCTCAGTGTGGGAGATGTAACCATGCATTAGTAGGCAATCCTATGCAAATGAGGATAAGGAATGTGAATCCCAATTTTCCCCAGCATGTGAGCCATGTCCCAAGAGTGTAAGTATAGGAGTAGGTGAATAGTAGAGTAGAATATAGGTAACATCGTGAGGGGGTGTCAGAAAGGCTGTAAGATTATTGGAGCACAGTGTCTTGTGTTTGCCCTGAGTTGCTCAGGATTGCAAGAGGCATGTCTACAGTTGTCCTTTTTGAAAACCAGAAACCAAAGGTGTATGCCGTGAATATATTTGAAATTTCTTGCAAACGTGCACACAGCATGTGCGTGCGTCTGTGATCATGTGCGCTCGTTTGAGCAGCGCTGCCCTGGGTGGAAACAGAAAGGGAAATTGAAGGAAAAGAAGTAGTAGGAAGTTAACCAAGGAGAACTAGCAGAGCTGCCAGGTGAAATATATCAGAATCAGCCAATTACACAGGCAGCAGACTAGCCCAGCCCAGCACTTTAAACTCTGCAAACATCATTCCCCCCTGTTTTTTTCCCAAGAACTCTGCAACACTGCAGTATACAAAGAGGGAAAGCTTAAAAACTTTAAAGTCAGACAAAATGTTAGGGGCTGCTCTTGCTATCATAAACCAACATGTGCAAGGTGCTGAGGGTGGTGATGTTGTGAATGCTGCTGAGCAACCCACAGTGAGGAGATGGAATAGAGTGTGCAGACCCAGGGTAACCTACCAGGGGCTACATGAGCTGGAGATAGTGAAGTGCTATAGCGTGGACAGAGACCTCCTGCAGCAAATTGTTGAGCTGTGCTGGCCACACCTCACACACAGAACCAACAGAGGGGAAGCCATCTCAGTGAATACCAAGGTATGTGTTGGCCTAAGAATACTAGCTACAGGTACCTTCCAGCGACCAACTGGTGATATGATGGGGATTTCACAGGCATCAGCATCCAGGGTACTGCACCAGTTCCTGGATGCCATGTCAGCACATGTCGGCGAGCATGTATATTTCCCCAATGCCCGTGAGGCATTGGCCAGCAATATGTGTCTTTTCCACCAAATAGCAGAATACCCTGAGGTAGTGGGTGCAATAGACTGCACACACATACACATCAAAGCACCACCTGGTGAGCAGGATAGGGTCTACATCAACCACAAGGGCTTCCCCTGCATCAACTGCTAGGTCGTGTACGATGCCCAGGGCATAATAATGAATGTGTGTGCTGACTGCCCTGGAAGTTATCACGATTCCCACATCTGGCATCTGACGCAGCTGTACCAGAGATTTGCCAATGGGGTCATCCCTGATGGTCACCTAGTGGGGGATGCTGGATACACACTCGAGCCGTGGCTGATGACGCCCATCAGAAATGCACATACACCTGAACAAGAACTCCATAATGAGGCACACACACAAACAAGAAACATAATTGAGCGTGTGTTTGGGATGCTCAAGTCAGGTTCCAGTGCCTGGACACATCTGGTGGAGCCTTGCAGTACTCACCAACTACATGTACCCAAATTGTCATGGTATGTGCCATGCTACACAATATGACCCTGCAGAAATAGCTGCAGCAGGAACAACATGGGGCAGGACCAAACAGCCTCCCACCATTGCCAAGGCCTGTACAGGCACAGAGTGACTCTGAGGAGGAACAACCTGAGCCTGCCCCAGTAGGCAGAAGGAGGCGTGCCCAGTATGCCCTGGCCTTGGCAAAGAGGCAACGCATAGCACATTCACTGACTCAGTAGGAACCCTGGAAATGACACCTCTCTCTGACTCGCACATACAGTAAAAGGGATGCTGAACTTAACACTACCTGTTTTCAAACATGTATAGGGAGTGTAATATGTGCATCCGACATAGGCAGCCCTGCATCACCACCTGAGGCATGAGTCCCTATTTTAAGCAATATAAAGCACTGCTAAGCAAATTTTACCAGTATTGAGCATATTTAAATACAATTGGGCATAGCTGCACACCGCGCTAACCAGTGCAACGTCGGGCAACGTTGAGCAATGTTAGGCAATGTTGGGCAAAGTCGGGCAAAGTCGAGCAAAGTCGGGTAAACATGCTCACACCTGCTTTACTGTTCCTTAACCAGTCAGGTCTGCCCAGCAGGAAAATAAAAAGCAGTGACAGGGCTTGAACTCAGGATACTGTGCACTGTAGTCACAGTACTGAACCACTAAGCCATGTCAGCATTTCACTGGCATTGACACAACTTAAGTCACTCACACATACCAGTTGGGGGGGGGGGGTCACATACCTAACAGTCACAGCCAGCAGGACAATTGTAGACAAACACAAAAACAAACAAATGCTGTATCATGCTCTCTGAAGAGGCATATGAGTAACCTCCCCCCAAGCCTATGCAGACAGATACAGCAGGCCAGGCAGTGTGATGTGGGTTGGGTAGGCTATGAAGTCACAAACTAATATGTGTTTAATTGGAAGCTCAGGTCTGTAGTACAGTGGTATGCCTCAAGCCAGTACGATAGGCAACAGTACAGACTGAAATGGAGTACCTGACATAGCAGTGCAGGCCTAGCAAATGTGTATAAGTGTCAGGTGTACCCCTCATCCTATGTACACCCACAGTAACAATCAGGTGTGCCCCCCTGGGTAGACATGTACAAATAATAGCTGCCCCCCCTGTATGTAGAAATGTTGATAAGTCTATGCAAATTGACTCATGGAAGCCCTGCAGGCACAGCGTGCTTCCTGTCAATGTACAACACAAAGGTGAGCCCTGAAGTAAAAACCAACTTTATTTTTCACACACATATTGTATATATGCACATAGTGGGCATGCTCACACACTTAAAAAAAATTAGCAAATTTCAGTCAGCAACATACTGAAAGGTCATACTGGGCATGCTCATACACTTAAACAAACGCAGAAAATGTCAGTCAACAACATACTGAAAGGTCATACTGGGCATGCTCACACACAGGCCATGTCTGAGTACAGCAGTGGGCCACACACATCTGGCAGTTGCAATTTTTACTCCAGATGCTTGTCACTATTTACCAATCCTGCCTTGTGCACACAGTGATATGAAAACAGACCCATATAATATATTGGACCCCTGTCATAATCAAACTATGTACTACAAGTACTTAAGTTGTTCAATGAAAGTGAAAATGCAAAGAAGATCAATAAATCTCTGATCAGTATCATCAAGAAACAATGAGCACTCCTAACATTATCCAAGCCATGTTCTGGCAGAAATATTGCCAAAGAGTCCATAGAGAACCATGAAGCTGTCTTTAGCTATGTCATAAATATCAATGTAAACTCATATATGTTCTGAGTCAGTGCAAAGTGTAAATGAATACATGTACATGACTGACATTGCCAACATCTTGTCAGACATGTTCATACATATTTACCCCCTCTCACTGACAAAAGGGCCCATTAACATACCTGGAGATTGTGAAAACACAGAAATCACATATACAATGGTTAAACAGCTCTATCCAAACCTAAAAACACGGTGTCTATGGGATGACATGGTTTCCCAGGCTGTGTCATATGTGAACTCCAAAACAAACAGGCCCTGCACCTGAACAGTCTGTTGAGACTCACCGCTGTACAGGATATGAAACTGTTGAATGGGTTACAGCAACATTAAGTGTTGGTGCACAACAGACCATGGGAACTATAGTCTTATAAGCCTAATAAGCCTGATCTGAAAGGCCATGGAGTCCATCATTATGGAACGCATAAACAGTGCTATTGGGAGCCTACAAACACCCAACCCTACCCATTTTGGTTTGGTCAGGGACAGATCATGGTTCCTAAACCTGCTAGACAGTTTTTAAGGCAGTCACCCAGGACATACATCAATGAAATGAGCTCCACACGGCCTACATAGACCTTGAGAAGCCTTTTTCCAGCATCCTACACACATGTCATATCCACAAAATCAACAACCTGTGCATAAACACGTATGTCATCTGATGGATTGTCAACTGGGGCACAGATAGATCCCACAAGGTAAGAATTGTGGTCTCCTGTTCAAGCTGGTTAACAACTACTGTCCCCCATGGCTCAGTCCTGGGACCCCTCCTGTCTGGTGTATACTTTTCAGAAATACAGTCAAACACACAAGGGCTATGTTTAGTAAAGTTTGTGGATGACTGCAAAAAGGTTGTCATAATCAATGTTTGGGACAACAGAGACATCCTTAAAAAGGATCTCAGTCAGACAGATGTGGTGTCAAAATTATGGCCTCGAGCTACAGTCATACAAATACCACATAGGTGCCAACACCCTAAATATGGAGATAATAATAAGGGATCTATGGACACATGTGGATAGTCATCTCTACCTCCAGAAACACATTCACAAAGTGGTTAGAAACTCATGCTATGTGTTCCCACAAATTGCCAAGGTCGTTGCATGTAGGTCAAAGGAGGTTCCTCTCACTCATCAGATCAGAGACCCAGATCAGAGTATCCAGCGATTAATCTAACTAGGCAACTTCAGCAGCTGGAAAGACCACTGAAGTACTTCAACAAGAAGATTACTGGCCTCAAACAGTTGCCCCATGCAACTAGACTGACTTTTACTCAATCTGTACTCTGTTGCATACTGTCTTCTCAGACAATTTCTGCCCAACAGGCAGGTCCATGTCCAATGCAGAACTGATGTACATGTGCTATCTGAAGTAAACCCAAGCTCACTGTGCCACATGTTCTAGGGATATCATCATCACAACAATAAATAGAACATGTTGGAGGGATATATTACTAACTCACAGACTTCCCTTGCTTTCTAACAGGCTCCCAACCTACATTAAGCTGAGTCCCTAACTGACACTCTTCCAGAGGAGCTTTGATGAGTGTATGTGAAACTGAAATGTCACACCATGGATCACTTCATCAGCTCTACTACTCAGAGGCCTAGGGAACTAACCCCATGTGTGGTGATAGCTGCACACTCTGGCCATACTAATATATGCCTTCAGGCAGATAGCCTGTTACCTACCTATGTACCTATATATATATATATATATATATATATATATATATATATATATATATATATAAAGTAACAAAGTTACACTTGGAGAAGTAAACGCCACACACCAACTGAGAAATAATGTGAAATAGCAGAAATATATAACTTCTTGGTGTGTGCGACCATGCATCAAATGAAAGTTCAAACGTAGCAACAGTTCTTCTTCAAATAAAACAGATTTTAATATTGTGCACTGGTAAGCGCTTTCACATTAGCTTCTTCAGACCAACAAGCACATTAATACAAACACTACTATAAATACTCAAACCAATTATGACGTGACTTAATTATTGACCCTTCATTACCATTAAGCATACTAAAATACATCAGAAACATTTCTTTTTAAAAAATCATTCTTATGTAAGCATGTTTAACTAACCACAATTAATAAAACAAATAGAAACACTTATTACTAAAATATATATAATGGAAAAAATGCATATACTTGTCTTTTTCTGGAAGTGATATTAGAAAACAACATATTTGTGTTTGAACAATGTTTTTTCATTCAATGTGATGGCGTAGCTATGGGCACTTCTTGTGCCAATAGCTACGCCAACATGGTTTTAGCATATTGGGAGGAAAATTGTTTGTTCAAATGTGACATCTACAGAAGACACGTTTTATTTTATCGACGTTTTGTGGATGATATTTTTTTGCTTTGGAATGGAAGCATTGTAGAGTTGGACAAATTTATTCTAGACATGAATTGTATGACTGGATTCTTGAAATTTACCCACAGCTATTCCAATGTATACATTGAATATCTAGATGTATACATGGAAAGAGTTATGGATAAATACATTAATACAGGGGTATTTAGGAAACAGTGCCAAAGAAATAACTTACTGCATAGAAGTAGCATGCATCCTCATTATACTTTTAAAAACATTATAAGGGGACAAGGTATGCAAATCTCTCGCTTGAATGCTAGTGATACAGGCTTCTATGAAGCTATAAATAATTTTAAAGATAGACTTGCGAGTCATGGATATAAAGCAATAGAATTAGATAGAAGCCTGTCAGATTTAGACATACTTAGACAGGACAGAGCTGTGCCATATTTTTGAACACCTATAGAAATGGATAAAGTTAAGTTTAAAGATGAAAATATAAAAATATCAATGTTTTATACGATTGATAACAGTGCTCTATACAATATTATTAACAACCATTGGAAGGTACTTACTGTAATGCTGATTTAAAAAAGATTGTAGGAGATAAACCATCATTTAGATTTAAAAATAAACCTAATCTTAAGAGACTGTTATGTTCTAACTTTACTAAGAAGACATTTAGTAACACCTGTAACACTAGTCCGTGTGGACACTGTAATTATTGTAGCTACATTAATAATGAAGGTTACTTTATCCATCCTGATACAGGACAAGTTTGCAACTTTATAATAAATCCTACTTGTGATACAGCAAATAATTTTATTTAGCTGAATGTGAAGCATGCAGTTCATTTTACATAGGGAAGACTAGTAGATCTTTTTGGACAAGAATTAGAGAGCACTTATATGCCATTAAAATACAGTATCAAAATAATGCGTTAGCTAAACATGTTCTGATGTTTAATAATCATCATATATTTAAATTTATGGCTATAGATATCATTAATCCCATAATTAGACAAGGAAATATCAGGAATAATACTGAAAAAAGAGAACTGACTTGGATATTGAAACTTAGGGCAGATAGAGGTCATGGCCTCAATGAGAGAGCTTCACTAAAACCTATTTTAAAAGCCCGCTGATTTCCATGATCATTAATTGCATACTTGTTGTTTTTGTCAATGCAATAGAATTCATGCTGCTAGTTAGTATATGTATTTTTTGCATTATATATATTTTAGTAATAAGTGTTTCTATTTGTTTTATTAATTGTGGTTAGTTAAACATGCTTACATAAGAATGATTTTTTAAAAAGAAATGTTTCTGATGTATTTTAGTATGCTTAATGATAATGAAGGGTTAATAATTAAGTCACGTCATAATTGGTTTGAGTATTTATAGTAGTGTTTGTAGTAATGTGCTTGTTGGTCTGAAGAAGCTAATGTGAAAGCGCTTACCAGTGCACGATATTAAAATCTGTTTAATTTGAAGAAGAACTGTTGCTACATTTGAACTTTCGTTTGATGCATGGTCGCACACACCAAGAAGTTATATATTTCATATATATATATATATATATATATATATATCTATATATATATATATATATATATATATATATATATATATATATATATATATATATATATATATATATATGTAGGGGGAACACAGTATAATAAGCCAAAGATGGATGGGCAGAGATGTATGTAAGAGGGTGACCATGACAGGGAGCCATCCAGAACTGTCCCACCCAGCACACATCCCAATGGCACAAAAGACATGAGGTGCACATCTCACCCACTGTACATAACAGCCACCAGTATCTGTAAGCATTACAGTGTATGTGGTCTATGTGCCTACTGTATAACATGACTGTACAATGAAGTACACATCTACTATCTGTAGACATGTACCTGTCACACAGGTTCATAGGTATGTAGTAGACTATCTTCACGAAGGCATATATTAGCCAAGGCAAGTTGTGCAGCTTTCACCACCCCATTGGGTAGTCTCCCAAGCCCTAGTTCTAATAGTTGGTACCCTAAGCCCCTTTCTAGTGGGGCTGCTGATGTGGTGCCTGACTTAAATTGTCTGTTTCCCATCCACTCATCAAGGTTCCTATTGAAGAGTGTCAGCGAGTGGCTCTGTCTGATGTACACTGGGACTCTGTTCCACAGTAAGGCAAGTGTCTGGGATGGTACTCTATCTCACCAGCATGTTGTATTCATTGTTGTGATGAGGTTCATATCCCTGGCATGTGTAGTGTGACTCAATTTTGTTATCCGTAGATGGAGCATGTTCAACAGTTATGTGTTGGACATGGCTCTGTATGTTAGGCAGAGTGTGCCTCTAAGTAGGTGGTATGCAACGGAGAACAGATTTAGTTTTACCAGTTGTGTTGCATAACACAACTGTTTGAGGCCATTAATCCTCTTGGTGAGGTACCTCTGTGGTCTCTACATCTGCTGGATATACTTAGTCGAGTACATCCAAAATGGTGCATTGTACTCAGTAATGGGTCTGATGGCTTAAGAGTAGAGAGCCACCACTACCTCTTTTGATCCTGATGCAAACCCTTTGTTGATTAGGTGGGCCACATAGGATTTCTCAATCACTTTGGCAACATGGTTGTCAAAGGAAAAATTACTATCTACTTGTGTCCCCAGATCCCTTATTACCTTGTCAGTTTTAAGGGGGCAACACCTATGTGGTAGTTTGTGGGTACTTTGTTTTCACCAAAGGGGATTACTTTGCATTCTTTCACATTGAGCTTGAGGTCATTCTTCTGACACCACCCATCTGTCTCATAGAGTCCTTTCTGGAGAATATTTGTGTCATCTGGGGAATCTGCTATGGCAAACACTTTACAGTTCCCAGCAAACTTAGTCAACCACAACCCTCCTGTGTTGGCATGTACTTTTGAGAAGTCTATACCAAACAGGAGGGACCCCAGGACTGAACCCTGGGGGATACCAGCTGTTACCGGTGTAGAGTCTGACATGTAGCCAGCAACTCTTAATTTGTGGGATCTATCTGTGAACCAGTTTGCAATCCATCTTGTGAGGTATGGATTCATGCCCAAGTTGGTGAGTTCATCTATGAAAACTGACTGGTGAATTGTGTCAAAGGCCTTAGCGAGGTATAGGTAGGCTGTGTGGAGCTCATTTCAATCATCTGTAGCCTGGGTAACTTTCTCAAAGAAATCCACCCAGTGCAGGAGGCGTGATCTGCATTTGATGAAGCCAAACTGGGTGTGCTCAACTGTGTGAAGGTTCCCAATGTCTTTATTGTTGACTTACATTATGATTGGCTGCATTGCCTTGCAGATCAGACTCGTCAGGTTCATAGAGCATGAATGCCAAGGGTCTTTTGTGGTCCCATCCCTGTGGAGTGGGAAGAACGTTGCTGTGCAACATTCTATGGGTACATATCCTGTAGAGAGCATGTAGAGAGAGGTGTAGGTATCCTTGATGAATATGGATACATCCCCACCCTATGTGCTATGATCCAGGTTCTGACGCTGGAAGGTATGGAATGAGTAGTATCCTTGTAGTGCTGGTGTGCTCTCTGGAGCCTTGAACTAGGTTTCTGTTACTGCACAAATATCAATATTCTCCATACTGAGAAGTGCCTCGAGTGTGTGCATCTGGAGGCTGCAACTTCTGGCAATGAGTAGCATTTAGCTCACTTTGTGGTTATTTGTGTTGGTTACGGGGTTTGGTTTGTCCTGAGTGACCAGTGTTCCACACCTGAAGTCAATGCCTCATTGGTCCAATCTGACCATAAGCTAATTACCCTACATATCCACATTCTGCCCCCACTCCCCATTAAGGAAACCATGTTAAAAAATATCTCCAAAGACAACTTCATGATTCTTAAGACAGAAGTGGTGAACTTCAGGACACCCATGCAGATGGACAATACAGTTACGACTACTGAATCCTACACAATTGCACTTTATAAGCACTTACATGAGTGCATGGATCATGCTATCCCAAACAGAACCAAGATGCTATCCTCCAAGAAAAGGAAGCCAATCTGGTGGTCTCCTGCCATAAACAAACTGCACAACAGAAGGAAGAAACTGTTGCAAAATAGGGTAAAACCCATGAGTGGAGGAGCTCCCTGGTCAGCCTCAGTAAGAAGCTGCGATCCCTGATAAAATCCTCCAAAGCTAGTTACGAAAACAAAATCGCCACTGATTCTAAACACAACCACAAAGCATTCTATAGCTATGTCAAGAATCTCAATGGCAACACTCAGATCTGCTCTGAGTTACAGCACAATGGCACTAAATATACAGACCCAACTGATATTGGCAACATCCTGGCAGATAGGATCAGTGCTAACTTTACCCCTCTCTCACCCATGAAAGAACCCATCTCTATACCGGAAGAATGCAAAGTTGCTGTAATCACGGCTGCACAGGTAAAACCACTCTCCAAAGCCAGGGACACAGCATCCATGGGACCAGATAACATCCCAGGCTGCATTCTACATGAACTACAGAATGAACAGGCACCACACCTAAGTACCATGTTCAATCATAGCCTCACCTCAGGCTTTGTGCCTGCTGAATGGTGCACAGTGACGGTTATCCCACTACACAAGGGGGGAGCCACCACAGTCCCCGGGAACTAGCGCCCCATTAGCCTGATGAGTCTGGTCTGCAAGGCCATGGAAAATATCATCATGGAACTTATAAACAAAGACATTGGTAATCTCCAAACTCTGGACCACAACCATTTTGGGTTTGTAAAAGGCAGATCATGTCTCCTAAACATGATAGACTTCTTCGAAGCAGTCACCAAAGCCGTAGACAAGGGTAAGGTGGTTCACATAGCCTAGCTAGATCTTGCCAAGACTTTCGACACCATCCCTCACTCCGGAATTATAGATAAACTCACTAAACTAAGTATAAATCCTTATGTCACAAGATGGGTTGCCAACTGGCTCACTGACAGAACCCACACTGTGAAAGTAGCAGACACCAAGTCCGACTTCAGACCAGTGGCAAGTGGAGTACCACAGGGTTCAGTCCTGTGTCCTGTCCTGTTTGGTATCTACTTCCCTGAAGTACAGGCTAACACAGAAGGTCTTTGGCTAATGAAGTTCCCAGATGACTGCAAACTAGGAGCCATAATCAAAACTACTAACGATGTGAACATCCTACAAAAGGGCCTCACTGAGACAAATGCCTGTTGTCAAAGCCATGACCTCAAGCTCAATGCCAAAAAGTGCATTGTTATCCCCTTTGGTAAAAATTCTGTACCCATGAACTACAACATAGGCGGTAGTATGCTTAACACTGAAAGTGTGATAAGAGACCTTGGGACACAGGTGGTCAGTAGACTCTCCTTTGATAATCACATCGCCACAGTAGTCAGGAAATCCTTCTACAAGGCACATCTCATCACAAAAGGTTTCTCATGCAGAAAAAAAGAGGTCATCGTTCCCCTCTACTCATCACTCACTAGATCCATTATAGAGTACAATGCCCCTTTTGGTATGTACCTCACAAGACATCTACAACAACTGGAAAGCCCACAGAAATACCTCACAAAGAGGATTAGCAGCCTCAAATACAAGCCCTACACAGACCGTCTCAAAACACTCCAGCTTTACTCTGTCACATATCGCCTACTCAGAAGTGATCTCTGCCTAACATACAAAGCTATGTCAAACACAGAACTGTTGAACATGCTCCACTTAAAGAAATCCCAATCTCCCCGAGCTTTGGCCCAAAATCCCAGACCAAAATACAAAAGGAGGGGGTGTATCCATTTTCATAAAGGATACCCACACCTCCAGGTTAGTGGCACAACACGAGGCCTCGGAGACCATCCAAGTGCAGCTAACAGCAGGCAAAGCTGCTTATCAGATCATAGCCTGATACAGATCACCTACCTTATCTCAGGACCCTCACTCAGCATTCCTGAGAACAATGGAAAATGTAAAGGTCCTACCAAACACCATGATATTAGAAGATTTCAACTACCCAAACATTGACTGGGAGAATTACTCAAGTACAAACTCCTTTGCCCAATGCTTCCTAGAGTTTATAAACTCAAATGCCCTGGAATAGCTAGTCACCACTCCCACTAGAGGTGACAACATACTGGACCTGATCATCAGCAACATGAGGGATTAGTGGATCAGTGTTCCACATCAGAGGTAAACCCCTCGCTGGTAAGATCAGATCATAAAGTAATCACACTGGACATCCACATCCCGACCACACCCCCAGTCAAGGAAACCACTGTGAAAAACTTTTCAAAAGCAAACTTTACACTTCTCAAGACTGAAGTGGAAAGTTTCAAAGCCCCCTTGCTACAGGATAATGCTATCCAATCTGCAGAATCCTTAACAAGTGCATTATATGAGCATCTACAGGGATGCATGGATTAAGCCATCCCGAGTAAAACCAACTCTCACTCCTCCAAAAAGAGGAAACCAGTCTGGTGGTGCTTGGTCATAAATAAGCTATACAACAGAAGGAGGAAACTACTACATGATAGAGCAAAATTCCAAAAAGGAAAGGCATCACTGATCATTATTAGCAAGAAACTACGATCACTCATAAAATCATCCAAGGCCAGTTTCTAAAGAAAAATTGCCAAGGAATCTAAAGATAACCGCAAAGCCTTCTTTAGCTATATCAAACATTTAGGTGGCAACTCTCAGATATTCTTTGAGCTACTGCAAAATGGCAAAAAATACACTGAACCAACTGACATTGCCAACATCCTGGTGGACAAGTTTAGTGCAAACTTCACCCCCCCACCCCACCCCCAAAAGGGCCTGTGTCCATCCCAGAAGAATGCAGAGCCCCAGACATCACGGACATGCAGGTAAAAATAGCCCTCTCCAAAGCTAAGAACACAGCATTGATGGGACCCGATGGTGTCCCAGGCTGCATCTTACACAAGCTCCAAAAGGAACTAAACCCTCATCTAAATTCACTGTTTAGACTCAGCCTTACCACAGGCTATGTACCCAAAGAATGGCATACAGCAACAGTCATCCTGCTCCACAAAGGTGGTCCCACAACAGAACCTGGGAACTATCACCCTATAAGCCTGACCAGCCTGGTCTGCAAAGCTATGGAGCGAATTATCATGGAACTCATAAACAGAGACATTGGGAACCTCCAGACACTGGACCCTACCCAATTTGGCTTTGTTAAAGGCAGATCCTGCCTCCTAAACCTAGTTGACTTCTTTGAAACAGTTACCAAGGCCATAGATGAAGGGAAGGTAGCCCACACAGCCTACCTGGACCTCACTAAGGCCTTTGCCACCATTCCACACTCTGGCATCATAGATAAGCATACCAGCTTGAACATTAACCCCTATGTCATGAGATGGGTGGCCAACTGGCTCATGGATAGAACACACATGGTCAGAGTTGCAGGTGCCATGTCCGACTCTAAACCAGTCACAAGTGGCATCCCACAGGTCTCGGTCCTGGGACCCCTCCTGTTCAGTATATACTTCTCTGAGGTACAGGCAAGCACAGGAGGACTATGGCTTACCAAGTTCGCAGATGACTGTAAACTAGGGGCCATAATTGACTCTCTGGCTGACATAGACATCCTCCAGAAGGGTCTTAAAGAGACAGATACCTGGTGTCAAAACCATGGCCTCAAGCTGAATGCCAAAAAATGCATAGTCATCCCCTATGGAAAAAACAAAGTGCCCACGAATTACCACATAGGTGGTAATCCACTAGGTACGGAAAATGTAATTAGGGACCTGGAGACCCAGGTAGATAGTAACCTCTCCTTTGATAATCACATTGGCAAAGTGGTTAGATATTCCTTCTATGTAGCCCACCTACTCACGAAAGGGTTCACCTCTAGATCAAGAGAGGTCATTGTGCCCCTCTATTCATCACTTATTAGGCCCATAATAGAGTACAATGCCTCATTTGGTATGTACCTTAATTGGCACATGCAACAGCTGGTAAGACCACAGAAGTACCTCACCAAGAGGATCATGGGCCTCAAAGAGATGCCCTATGCAGCTTGACTAAAGAAACTCCAGCTCTACTCGGTTGCTTACTGCCTGCTCAGAGGTGATCTATGACTGACGTATAAGGCCATGTCCAACCCAGAATTAATGGACATGCTCCACCTCAAGAAAAACAAATCTCTTAGAGCCACACGCTCCAGTGAATTAAACCTCAGCAAAGCAATAAACAGGATGTGCTGGAGGGATAGATTCCTGTCCCAGAGACTTCCCTCGCTCTGGAATAGAATCCCAGTTGATGTTAGGCAGAGCCCCTTGCAGACTCTCTTCAAGAGGAATCTTGATGAGTGGATGGGAAATTGTAATTTTACCCCTGGGATGACTTCAGTGGCCCTGCTAGACAGAGGACCAGGAAACTAATTTAAAAGGGAGGCGAAAGCCAACACATTCTGGCTAGGCGTATAAATGCCCTTGGGCAGATAGCCTAGTACCTACCTATGAACCTATGAACCTACACGTTCTAGGGACCTAAACCTTGTCACCACAATAAACAAAATATGCCAGAGGGATAGATTCCTATCCCACAGACTTCACATACTCCAGAATAAACTGCCTATCTATATCAAACAAAGCTCCTCATTAGCACTCTTCAAGAAAAATCTTGATGATTTGATGAGAAATAGGAAATTCACCCTGGGGATCACTTCTGTGTCTCTGCTCGACAGTGGCACAGAAAAATAAATTTCTTGTGTGGCAAAAGCCAGGGTACCTTTTTGGCTGGGCTTGTATAGGCCCCAGGGCCGATAGACTAGTACCTACCTATGAACCTATGAACCTTTGAGCCTTGCCTAAAAAGGGTAATATGGGGACAGCAAAAGCCTTGGCCAGTATTCAGAAGCATAGGGGCAACAGGTGCAAACCATCTGTAGCGAAGCAACAAGGCTTGTCTATCATGTCATCACAAGCAGACAGAGACTGGATCCCCTTTGAATGATACCAGAAGCTCAGCCAATTGTTGAAGTTTATCATCTTTCTGTTATATTGCAGTATCATGTAGGTGAAGGTAAGATGCTACTCAAGGTTTGACCCTGTGTGTGCCAGCATGTGGTGCATCAACCCATATATGATATGGTCATGGCCTATGCATACAATACACTCACAATACACCTAGTATGATAAGCCTGCTGAGGTTAGCAAATGTGAAAAAAACCTTTGTGCAAACTGTCAGCAAGTAATGTCTGTACTGCACCCTGTAACTCCATATTGCTTGCTGAAGTGTAAAGACGTACTTAGTTTGGATGAAGAACACCACACTTGCCAACTGTGTGTGTGTGTGTGTGTGTGTGTGTGTGTGTGTGTGTGTGTGTGTGTGTGTGTGTGTGTGTGTGTGTGTGTGTGTGTGTGTGTGTGTGTGTGTCTCCCTGGGGAGGAGCAACCTTTTTGGAGACTGCTGAAACACCTTAGAAGTGGTATACTCATCTTTGTCAAGTCCAATGACGTCACCATCCTACAAATATACCTGTGGAAAGATGAAATCCCAGTCATGTGTATAGTGTGTCATGTAAATGCATACTGCTGTAGTATCATAATGTAATTAGGTAGGGGTTTGAATCCTATATTTGCCAACTGTGTGTGTGTCTGCCTGGGGAGAAGCAACCTTTTTGGAGACTACTCAAACACCTTTGAAGTGGTATACTCATCTTTGTCAAGTCCGATGATGTCACCATCCTACAAATATACCTGTGGAGAGGTAAAATCCCACTAATGTGTGTAGCGTGTTGTGTAAATGTGTACTGCTGTAGTATCATAATGTCATTAGGTAGGGATTGGAATCTTGCAGTTGCCAACTGTGTGGGTGTGTGTCTCCCTTGGGAGGAGCAACCTTTTTGGAGACTACTCAAACACCTTAGAAGTGGTATACTCATCTTTGTCAAGTCCAAGTATGTTACCATCCTACAAATATACCTGTGGAAAGATGAAATCACACTAATGTGCATAGCGTGTAATGTAAATGCGTACTGTTGTAATATCATAATGTAGTAAGGTAGGGATTTGAATCCTGCACTTGTCAACTGTGTGTGCCTCCTTGGGGAGGAACAACCTTCTTGGAGACTACTCAAACACTTTAGAAGTGGTATAATCATCTTTGTCAAATCCAATGATGACACCATCCTACAAATATATCTGTGGAAAGGTGAAATCCCAGTAATGTGTATAGTGTGTCATGTAAATGTGTACTCCTGTAGTATCATAATGTTAGGGTTACCACCTGTCCTACGTTGTGAGGGACAGTTCCTCTTTGGGCAGTTGTGTCCAGGAAAAAATTTGAAAAAATGGCAAATGTCCTGAGATTTTAGGACAAACATTTTCAAATATTTTCTTTAATAGTTGCATAAAACAGTTATTTTGTATCTGAAACACCTAAATGTTATAAGAAACAGAATAAGCAACTAAAATGCTGCAAGAATAAGCTTTTATTTAGGCAAAAAAGTGAAGTTCTGTCCTTTATACGGGCTGTGGGTATGCTTTGCCCTGCAAAATCTGACGTTTCTACAAAAAATATCCCATTTTGGGCATTTGAAAAGGTGGCAACCCTACATAATGTAGTTAGGTAGGGGTTTGAATCCTACACTTGCCAACTTTGTGTGTGTGCCTCCCTGGGGAGGAGCAACATTTTTGGAGACTACTCAAACACCTTAAAAGTGGTATACTCATCTTTGTCAAGTCTGATGATGTCACCATCCTACAAATATACCTGTGGAAAGATAAAACCTCTGTAATGTGTATAGCAAATCATGTAAATGCATACTGCTGTAATAGCATAACGTAGTTAGGAAAGAGTTTGAATTTTGCACTTGCTGACTGCGTGTGACACCATTGGCCAATGTGGAGTGGGTTTTGATTTTTCTAGTTAATGACATATCACAATGACAACTGTATATGCATTACACATGTAAGGTAGCTGTGGGGCAAATCCATACACATACATGTGACCTCAAGTATTTCATAGGTGGGTACTCTGCTTTCTCCATGAATGCATCTGTTATCTTTGCCAGAGCATGCTGTCACTTTCCATACCTTAGGTCACTTCTGTATGCTTGTGACAAGTTTAGCCACTGCATTGATCCCTGGGTTATGTCTTCCATTTCACATCCACTCATCACGGTTTCTATTGAAGAGTGTGAGTGAGGGTTTATGTTTGAGGTATATTTGAAACCTGTTCCAAAGCAAGCAAAGTCTGGCAAAGATGACTAATCATTATAGGTGTGCAACAACCTCTGTGGATCTGCATGCAAACCCTTTATTGCTTATGTGCTCCACAGAGGGATTTCCAAAACCCTTTGGTAATGTGATTATCAAAGGAGAGATGACTTAACAGATGGTTCTATGTATACATTAGTACCTTTACCACATTTTGGGAGCTGCCACCTATGTGGTACTCTGGGGATACTTTGTTTTCTAAAAGTGGATAACTATGCTTTCTTTGGCTTATAGCTTTACAGCATGAGTTTGACACCAGGTATCTGTCTGTATGATACCCTTTTGAAGGATGTGTGTGTCATCTGGAAAATAAAATATAGCCCACAGTATGCATTGTCATCAAACATGGGCAGATATATCCCTACTGTGTTTGCTTGTACCTAAAAAAGCTATATGCCAAACAGGAGTGGTCCCAGGACTGAGTGCAGGTGAATACCACTTGTTACTGGCATAGAATAGTACATGGAGGCTGCAAATGTTACTGTGTGTCCTACATCCATGCGTCAGTTGTCAAACCATCATCTAACAATCGTTTCTGGTCAGTCTGTTGAAGTTATGTATAATATCAGTATGTGGGATGGGTATGAATTGCTGGTGAGCTGTAGCTTGGCTGTGTTGACCTCCCCTCCCTCACCTATAGCCTTGTTGAAGTCTACTAGGTGTAGGAGCCATGATCTGGCCTTTAGAGAACCTAAGTGGGTATGGTGCAGTGTTTGCAGTTTCATAATGTCTCTGGTAATGAGCTCCATAATGCTGTGCTCCATAGCATTCCAGATAACATTGGTCTGGCTTACAGGGTGAGAGTTTCCAGGACCTGTTGTAGTTCTACCCTAATCAATTTATGTTAACATTTGCACTGGGTGTGACAAGGGTGGACAGGTTTAAGAATAAGTATATTAAAGGGTCAGGCCAGATTTGAAGGTTAGTAGACCATGCCAGATATGTAAGATTAAGTTGGTTTGTACATGTGCTGAGGAGGGATGCAGAGTATATTGTGAAATAGATGCTAAGGATGAAGCCGCCAGGTAACAGGAAAAGAGGAATGCCTAAGATGAGGTTTATGGCTGTGGTGAGAGAGGGCATGCAGGTGGATGGTGTGATAGTGCAAGATGCAGAGGGCAGGAAGAAATTATGTACTGTGGCGACCCCTAATGGGAGCATCCAAAATGAGAAGAAGAAGAAGACATAGCTCAAACCTTGTGGACTGTGAACACCATTACTGTGCATCATTCTACAAGTATGTAACCTGTATAGAGGCTGCATCTGGACAAAGCGTTTAGGTGAGTGGTGACTTCATATGTCAGCTTGTGTATGACACAGCCAGGGACACTGTTCAGTACCATTGCGACTGTGGTGTGTACTTTGCTAAAGAGATGTTTTAACTAGAGTGTCTGTGAATCATCAGGGTTTACATTCTTCAGGTGTGGAAATGTGGCCCTTGTGTAATGACAGGGTGGTGAAATCCGCATTCAAACTGTCTGACAAGGAATTGGTAATGTCAGTCAGATAAGTGTACTTTGTGACCATTTACATTAACTGTAACCCGATCGGAGATTTTCCCTGTAGATTATGAACAACACTGAAGAAAGCTTTAGTGTTGTCTTTGTAATCCTTGCCATTTTGTATTTTGAAGCTTGCCTTGTATGTTTATTGAGGGATTGTAATTTCTCAATGATACTGACCAGAGAAGTTATCCCTTCTTGGTATGTAACTCTTTTTTGGTACAACTTCACACCTTCTATTATATATTTAGTTTATGGCAGGGGTCTATGAGACTAATGCACTTTTACTGTATAAATGAGAATTTCTTGTTTATGATAACACAGTCCATGCAACCCTGTAGGTGAACAGTGTGCATTAATAAAGGATTATGCAGCTGGGACAGTGTTAACCTTAGTAATGCAAACCAATGACAGATAGCAACAACAGCATCACCCACAGCACAGTGTCAACCCATGTCATACACACACATGTGTACTCAAGTTCCAAAATGTGTGTAGTACAATGCATACTGGCCACCAATAGAAAGTATGGAGTGTTAACACTGGCCAATACAGGGCATGTCACACTGCCCATGTGTCTAATATGCACGTACATGCAGACAGTGCACCTCCACCATGTTCACAAATGTACACCTGCAGACCTGTGCTGCACACACCCCACACTTACTGTCCACTGTATAACACATGCTGACACAACTACACACATCAGCCAAGAGGCACATGGGCAAACAAAACACAATTGGAATAAACACTGGTGGAAACAGTACAACATTGCTAATTACAGCTTTAATGCATCATGCCTGCTCAGCTACACCTTCAAGGATATCATTACGCTTTACTGCTGACAACATGCTACACATTCAACCATTGCTATACTTTATTAAAGTCACCCTGTGCATCAGCACCATGTTAGCCTGTTCCTGCATCAATGTTACAGATGGCAGGAGGTGGCACAGGTTTCATCATATGCACAGGGTGTGTTGCTGGTTTGCCAGATGCCTACACAGAGCCATACAATTGACATGTGTGTGTGAGTGTGTGTGCGAGTGCTATGAATACTGTTATGGGCCAATGTTGATGTAATGTGTGCGGGTATCTGTTTGCCTTAGGTTTCTGGTTTATGTGTGTGCATCTGCATGCACACAGTTCCACCACGTGGCTGCCAATAACAGGGATTTGTGTGACAGCTACAGACTGTACCTGGCAGGCTTTACAGATCACTGTCTCTGGCCATGGATGCAGAACTTGTGGCTGGCATGGGTGCTACAGACAGTATCAGGTACTAATCCAGACTGGGTACTATCCAAAGAGGTTGACATATGTCCACTTGATCCAGGTCCCTGCTGGGACTGGCCAGAGCCACGTGCATGTGGTCTTCTAGGATGGTCTATGGACATACCCCAACATTGCTGGTGCTGGTACTGGCACTACGGTAGCGGCTGTGACTTGCTGGACATCCACGGTGACCTCCAGCTGCTGATGTTGCTGGCATACATCCACATCGACATCTCAACCATCCCGCACTTTCCTGACACATGGACATGACATTGTGGAGGACATCCAATGTCTCACCCCAACGTCTATCAATGACCTCAGTGTAATTACATATGGCACCTGCTAGGTCACGGATACTGTCATTTACAGAGGTGTCATGAGCCCTCTATGCCCTTAGTGCCTGTCTGGTGTACCGCTCCATTCGTGTCTGTGCCTACATGACAGCCTGGAACATACGTGTGGTAGAAAGAGGTGTGGCACATCTGCCAGGGGCATGATGACCAGCAGTGCTCTGACAAGAACCCCTGGGTATCTGCCTATGTGGTACCGTTCCAGACATCTGGCTATGGCTGGTGTGTTCTGATACATGTGCCATAGATACCACACTGTCCTGGCCAGTGCTAACTGTACTCTGTCTCTCAGCTAAGGGCAATGGTGATGATGGATGTACAGACAGTATGACTGTGTGCATGGATGGGGTGGAGACTTGTGTACTGTCAATTGGTGGCCCAACAACAGACCCTGACAAACCTGCCTGTGCCTCAACACACCTATCCTCATGATCACTGTCTGTCTGAGTGACATCAGGTTCCCTGCTGTACTGTACCAGCCCCACCTTGGCACCTGTGAGAGGAAAACAGGAATCACACATTAAGACCTGAACATGATGTCAGACGACATGCGCACATGCACACATGCACACATGCATACATACAAAAATGCACTCCTCCCTAAAGCAGACACACAACACCAGCTATCTCAGAACATACACAATAGCAGGTGATGGTGGTGTGCAGATTCACAAGCAAAACAGTCATATCACACATGTCAGCATGCAGGACATGTGTTGCTCAACAGCATGCAGTGCAAGTGTAGACAGTCCTTGTCACTAACAGTATACATGGCTTTGATGCATGTGTTTTGTTATTAGGTGATGGGCCTCCCCCTGGAGCACAATGCATACATGGACACAACATTGTTGTGCAGGTATTCAAAACTCTGTAATGTACTGTGCACCATAACAAACAGGTGTACATACCATGGCTGGATGTGTATCTGTGTGTCAGGTAGGTATCCAATGTTGATTACAGCCTCTGTTTCTTTAGCAAATAATTGTAGACACATGTTTAGCACATGCATGATGAGTATTCACACAACATCATCAGTGGTGCATGGATAATTGATGGAATACCATTCTGCCACATACCCAATTTATGGTACTTATGGTGAGTGTAGATCATATTGTGGACATGCCAGTGTCATCTATGACATGGCATGCTAAAACACAACTGCATATTTAAACACTACACATACCCAATGTGTGTCATATGACCTAGCCACTCAATAGCATCACAAGACATATATGTGTCCATTGTGCAAATGGTGATTGGTATGCATATTGTTTAGAGGTGCATATGTGTGCACACACACAACATTAAGGTGTATATCAATGAAAGCTATGTGTAGTACTGTGGTTACAATAACTGGATGGGGTATAGTACCATAGGCCATCATCATGAAGCATCATGTGGTCACTCAAGGCTACAAATGTTTCCCAAACCAGCACTACTCATGCTGTACCAGGACTGTACTACCTTGGCTACATTCACCATTTCACAACCAGTTGTTACATGAGTTTGTAAGGAGGCCAATAAGGAGCATTCCCTGACATGAATGTGTAGTGTGTTGCAGAGTGTTTAAATGCCCCATGATAGGCCTCTACCCCTCAGGTATATTATGTGTAATGTGTGGATGAGATTTTGTATACTGGAGTATGTCTTTACAGAGGGTTTGGGAATCCTTTATGTGTAGCATGTTAAAATGCTCTGTGTATGATATAGATGTGTATGTTATGTGCATGTTGAATATCAACTGTGTCTATCCAATGGTCACTACAGTCTAGCCACATTTGTTTGAGATGGTCTGGGTATTGCATGTGTTTGAGGCAGCTAATCACATTAGTGAAATGTGAGTGGTCTTACACCAAACATGCACAGCATGCATTATGGGTAGGTGTGTTACATGTGTACATGGCCTACACATTAACTATGACATGCACTTTTTATTAAAATAATAAATGTAGAACACACTCACCAGCATCTGTCCACTGCCTTGATGTCACCCCAGAGGGACCTACATAGAGATGAGACAGTTTATCAGTGGCCACAACTGTGGCATTGCGACTGTGTGTTTGCAATCTTGCAGTACAACAGTTTACATTCACAGGGCTACAGATTATGTTCCAAATGATCAGTATTGCACAACAACATGCTCCACATCTTTTAACGACACACTCCACATCTCACATATGCATGATCTACCAATACAGATAACAGTAGTCTACAGATATGTCATGTTACCTGCATGCTCCATGTGTGCTTGCTGGCTCCAACCTCCATCATGGTGTAAGTCTGCTGCTGTTGCTGTTGGGCAGGTGCAACCAGGCTCAGGAGCAGCTTCTCCACTCTGGTGAGGGGGGGGGGGTGGATATTAACACCACCTCCTCTTGCAAGCTGTTGTCTCTGCACATCAGCAGCATGCTGACGGACATGTCTGAGAAGATCACTGCAGTGGTGGCGTACCTGCTCATATGTCTGGTTATGCAGGCCTACTTCATTTACCCTGCGGACAACATCTTGCCACATTGCAGTACACTCCTGCTGGTCCTGGCTGGTTCATGAGCACATGAGACTGTAGTGCTGAATCATACTGGTAGTAATTATGTCATCTTCAGCACTACTGTAACTGGGGTTCCTGCGATGTGCCATGATCCCTGGAAGACATAAATATGAAAATATGTCTGAGCAAGTCATATGGCACATTTAACATTATACAGTACATATATCACTGAGCTGCCATACATAGCAACCTATTAGCTAACTGAGAGTGAAACACTTTAACTGCCACTTATCACTGCTCACCCCACAACTGCTTGGAAGTGTCTGGCTTACTCTCAATCTAATGAGCCATGTTCTGTATAGCAACAAAACAAACTCATTATATAAGACTATACAAGAGTACCTGGCACACTGTATGCAACACGATGCACCACCTAGCCACAGCAGATATACATGAAGCTGATTTGTAAAGAAATATATCATCCATCATAATGAGTGTAAGGTCCAGTAAATGTATTACTATTATACCACACAATTTGTTAATGGCAAACCCGTGTCCAAAATATGTGCACAGTTGGGAATATAGGTTGCATACTGCTGTAGTACACTATGAATGTTGCTAGATATGCAGTTATATGTTTTACCACACATATGTCAAAGGACATGTTACAGACATACCCACACACACATCAGAGATAATTACAGGACACAAAGGTATGACAACCCAGATAAGCTTTCAGTGTGTACTATACAGTACGGTGTGTCAGTACTTACACGACCTTAATCTTGAGAAATGTGATCTGTGATGAACACAGGGACCACACAAAACAGTGGATGCAAGCAATGTGGACATACACCATACTTTGCTGTACAGGCCCAGAGCTTCACGTAGTACTACAGTACACACAGGATTTGGATTCAACATCAGTACCAATCAATAATCATAGATGTAGTGCTTTAGCCTCCAATGACACACCCTAGTTAAAACCAAGGGACTTAATCACACTGTATGTAATAGCACCTTTTCTGCCTAGCAACAGAATACACAGCTTTTGCTAGGATCAAAGCAAGGACCCATAATACCATGACATAAACAGTTTCCCACTAAGCTATCCCACAAATACATATCTTTGACGTATCCACAAACACATTGACCACCACAGTCAGTTAACAGTACAAAGAATCTATTGCAACAAGTAGATGTGGGTGTGTATGAGTGTATGTACTGGTGTACATATACATATATATATAGGCACATATACATTTCACCTTTCATAGTGAGAATATCAATTATACAAAGGATATGAGGTGTACAGTAATGTAATAAAATCGCACAGTCTTGGGATAAATGCATTGAAGGTGTTCACAGCCCAGGTAGCTTTAGCAGACCTCACTGGCTTCAACATTGCAAACTGAACAAACCACCCACAGTGTTTAACCACCACATGTCATATACCAGCACTGTATGCTGTATTGTTTGTCACACACTAAAACCTGTATACAAATATGCGCATACTAACCTTCACCAACTTATATATCTCCACCCTTCACAAACAGTTGCAATATGTCCCCTGCTCTATGCACATATACAGATGTAAATATATATGACACATATATATTTCTCCATATGTGTGTTGCATACACACACAAGGTCCACACTGTTGTAAGTCCCTGGACCTCACAGCTGAACTGTTGGGCCTTGCTGCAACACAAACAGGTATCACATATGAACACACACTAACATTAGGGGGGGTATATATGGTTACAAATGCTAGATAAGCATACTAGAATGCTACAGCAGTTGCCAATGCTAAGCTACACTTTAATATGACTATCATGCATGTGTTGTTCTGTCAAACCCATGTTTATATAATGTCAGCGCTAATCCCCCTAACAGCCATTGGCCACACTACTGTACAGAACACAGATAACATGGATCAGATCTTTGACATTTAATGCTGAGCTACAAATTTCACAGGTATGTCCCACTGCCCACAGGTACACACTCTATTGCCCATAGCAGTAGTTAAGAGAACATCTATGCATAAATAAGTACTGCTGCCACATATGAATAGTTCACATTATGTAGACTAATCTTCAATAACATCTACTACATGCCAGTAAATACACGTCACATACCTTTCTATTGTATGATTTGGTAATATTTATTTTTATTTTTCCTTTTCTTTGTCTCTCTCTCTATCTCTGTCTCTCTCTCTCTGTCAGTCTCTGCAATAGAGGAATTGAGTTTGTTGGCAGAGATTGCAGCCTGCTTTTATAGGTATTTGCACATGAGCATGTGATGGCCTCTGCACCAATTAGTGGCCACCACTTGCTAATTGCATGCAGCCTGCTGTGCAGTAATTGCAGTAATCACTGTCATAGCAACCCAGTACTATAAATTGCTAACTCAGGTAGGCATGGCCGTTTCAGCTTTCCAAGATGGAGATCATCCTTGTTTGCTGTGGACATCATTGTTTAAGACAAAAGGTTGGTATAGTTTTTATATCAAAAGCCAAGGGTGTAGCCAGAGATTTACATTTTGTACTCAGACCTAATGTCGCTGCTTCCAGTACCCACTTGTCAATGTAGAAATGTACTCACCCCTCAAAATGCTACCCAAGATATATGGAAAGATGTACTTTCTTTTCAATTTTTACAATTAACTGCAATACAAAGCTAGTTATTGAGATGTATTCCTTTGGCACAAGAATTGTTTGTGAACTGCTATATTGTGAATATTCATTTACTCAGTTCTAAACAATTTGTGCTTTTTTAGTGTTGACATTAGCACGAGCTGCTCAGAAAAACTGGACACGTGTCAGTACTGTGAGTATGCTTACCTACACCCTTGGTAGACCCTGCACACACAGGTATATTCTACATTTGGGTAGGGGTGCAGAAGTACAGAGAGTGTAAGTATTATTGTGTGGATTTTATCTTGCTGGACTTACAGGGTTGCTGTGTACATGTTAGTTTATCAAGGCATGTAGTCTGCCTGCGTAACTCCCAACTGTGGACCTATCCACATGGTAGCCAGAGAATAGCCTGTTATTTTTTGTCTGTGCACCACACAGGTCTTTTCAGCAATAGAGCAATGGCATTGTTACAGTTGGTTGCTACCAGTACATGGCTACATCCATTTGTATTTCAGTGTTGTATTCCTACATAAGGGTATGCTTCCGAAACTCCTTCCAAAGCTATTTGCACAGTGTGTAACAGCAGAAAGGCTGATATGCCTCTGTGTTTCTGCCTCTGCCAGACCTCTCAAACACTCAGGTACATATTTGAACAGACTCAGGAAAAAGTAAATAAAAAGTCAGGGACACCTTTAATATGCTAGTGCCATTAAGTCGAAACATTGAGAGAATCAGAGCATATAAATTAATACACATTTTCTGAAGTAAAAGAAGTGTCTAACTCTTAATTATTGTCATTATTCATTGAGTGTAATTCAACACCTTTCTGGCCAAAGTCAGTAGTTTTAGGAGGGATTCAGAGGGACAGAGCTAAAATTTGTGTCAAAATCAGGGACATCCCTGAAAATTAGGGACAGTTGGGAGGTATGGCCTCTGCCCTACACAGATATGCCAGTGTTTATCCTGCTGTGATACTGTGTGAGGTTGTAAAGTGATGGTGTAACATTATTTCCTGCTAGAATGGCTGCTTCTCTTATCACAGTCATGTAATGTAATCCCACAACAACTGCTAGTAAAGATCCACAGAACAAGTTGTGTGGTATGGCATTCCTATTTTTCCTTTACATTCACTCATTTTGAAGCATGATATATTTATTTCAGCACCAACTTGCTGTATATCTACTGTGGCTTAGTGGTACTTCATGTTGTGTAGTGTGTACAAGGTCCAGGGTTCAAGACTGACAGAGGTGTTTTATTTTGCTCCTGAGCAGAACAAGGGCCTTCACATACAGAGTGACTAAGGCCCTTTTAAGCAGTTGTAAGTGGGTTTGCATGAAGCTTAGCAATGCTTAGCTAAGCGCAAACAAGCGCACACTTGCCCAAACCTGCTAACTACTGCTTAATAGTGCTTACTCCCGCTAACCCCTGTACTCATTTCTTTGAAAGAAAAGAAAAATGGGGCGATAGGAAAGTGGTGAAAAAGGGGCACAAAGAGGGAAAGACAGTATGGAAAATAGCTCGGGATGTGCAGGACAGATGTAGGGAAGGTCCATAGCTGCCCATTTCTTTAAAAGCAACAGCTGTGCATATGGAATAAATTTGGAGGTAGATATGAAACCTTTAACCCCTGAGAGAGGGGTGAGGACAGCAAAGTATGTTGTAATGCCAATTAAATTATATTGTATGTGTCCAGTGGACATGTGTGCAAATTGGGCAGCTATGTATGGGGCGTAATTTTTTTTTTTTTTGGGAGCAGATTGCCCTTTTTTTTCAGGTGAGAGTGGAATGTGGGGTAGGGGAAGTAGGCATATTTGGGGAGGAAGGTTGGGGAGGTAAACAGACAAGACAAACAAGATGCATACAGGGGGGGGTATATGACACATGTGGTGGGTGAACACCTTTGACAGGGAGGGATGTTTGGAAATCACAAACCCATGAGCCCACAGATGGAAACAGTGGGACTGAGGTCCCCACCCATGGGCAGTCACCACTGCGCCTTCACAGCCCAGAAGGTGGCTGTGCTGGGGGCTGTGTAGGAGGGGCAAGCTGACACGGGAGTTGTGCCACTCATGCCTCAAGCTGGCGTAGAGGTTCTGCAACAGAACATTCAATCTCTCTACGCACCACAGCCCGGACCATTCGAAGCGTGATAGGTGGCCCTCCTCTGCCCATGCTTGCACGCGGGGGGCCGAGACCCATCCCCTGCAGTGCTTCCACCCAAAGGTGGCACAGGGCCAACAGAGGAGGAGGTCCCAGGCTGGGCACTGGACCTGCTGGTGCCAGGTGCCATGGCCAGCTGAGGTGGGAAAGATGGGTCCGCTGGGACCAGCCTTCCCATACGAACTATGTTTTGGAGGGTTTAATAAATATATGGGTTAGTAGCAGTCAACAGCATTTCCAATTATTTATAACAGCATGCAGAAGTATTCCCATTAACCCAACACACCAGATTTTAAACAGTTGAAAAGCAAGCATAACACATGCATATATAGACCAAAAGTGGATATTACAACAGCATGCAGGTTGAATTTGGCAACAGGCCACCAATATTGTGGTATTTTACAGGGCACATGCATAGAAATAAATGCAAATATTTATAAACCAATAGGACATATGTCCCAACAAATGTTTTGAGATTAGACATACCGATTGAGGTGTGGAATTGCATTTTTTATGCACATACAGTAGGGTGGAAAAGGATAGCTCAATTAACAACTTATATATCCTTCTAGTTTTCACTACATTCCTATTAACTGCCATTATATGTCCCTTACATGTAATATTACACTACCCAATGTCCTTATATTGTGCAATTGGGTTTTGCTTGATCATTATATACATGAGCTGTATCTTGCATACAAACTGTCCAAGATGCAGATGTTACTGCAACATATTTTGAGAGTTGCTCACACACACTACTGCTAAGATGGTACACTGACAGCTCTACTATCATATAATTATCTAGATATGTTCAGGTGAAAGTATCAGTTATATGCTGACAGCTCCCTACATTTCTGGCAGCACACTGACATTTCTGGGAAGCACAATACCAAGCTACTCATGTGCCAGATTAACCTGCACATGCTGACCATGAACCAACAGTTGAGGGCTGTACATATGCATACAAGGTACTGGCACTCCCTTCATCCACGTTATATGGGCCTACCGAAGTGTGGGTTAACACTGCTTAATACAACACTACTATTTGTAGAATGCAACAGTACAACATATCAAAGAAAATGACACAGACGTACTCCAGGATTTATACATTTATTAAAGGATTATTACAACTTTATTTATTGGCTTAAAAGACTACAACTATAACATTCTAAAGGAAGGGGTAGTGTGCGTCAAGCATGAGTAATGACAGTTGTTTCAAATAAGCTATTCAGTTTTCATTTCAACTGCTTTTATTAATTAAAGCATGGTACCACCAATATTCAGAAAAATAAAAAAAACAAGGTGAGCTTTACAGTAACTCGATACTCATGCCAGGAAGAATTGCCTTGAAAGTAATGAATTAAAGCAGTCATTCGCTCTTACACTAGGGTGGGTGTACCTTTTTCAGTTCTCAGAAACAGTCACTCAGCTATGAGCAAGCACAAGTATGTACACAGATGTAGATGCATGATGTGTCTCACAGACATGGAATAAAAAAGTTAGTTAAGTTAAAAATCCAGCTGAGGTCAACACCCCTCAGGATCATGAATCCAGATGACTGGGTTCTTATCTGGTATGGTGCATAACATTGTCCTCCATAATATTAATGCAAAACAAGTGGATAAATGCAGTGAAGCCTTCTGACATCCATGAAACACAGAGCCCTTAGGATGGGAGGCCACAAGTCACAGAAGAGCTCAGGGCAATATGCATTTCTTTGGAAGCCCTGTCAGAACTGATGAATACTACTACTACTACTACAGATGTACAAGAAATCAAATGTGTGACTGTAAATGATGCTTTAACTCATCAAAAAGGACAACTACCCAAGCAGTGGGCAGTAGTGGTGAACCATTCTGTTATGGTATGGGCCTATAGGTATGCTCTTAACACATAGAGGCAAAATATGATAACAATGAGAATCTGGCACCACAGCACAATAATGTATACATTATTGGACTGCTAGAAAAGATTGAGGGGTCACAGCCTTTATCATTCAAAAAAGGGTGACCGCAAGACTTTTAGAAGTTTCTGTTCCACCAGTTGTAGAAGAAGCTCATTGGGTCACTACCAGACATCATGCTAGCAACCAATTCTAACATATTATCTTTAAATGCCAAGACTACAGGGAATGTGAAGCAGTCCTGCTGAAAGCCAGAAGTCTAGGTCAACATTTAAAGACTGCTGAACATTCAGTACATATTGCCCCTGGTTACACTGCAGCTTTATACAACAAAAGTAAAGGACTTGCACCATACATATGACACTGAGAACTGGACTACAGGGTACAGTTAAGATATCCTGACACTTTATACTTTAAAAAAGGTAGCTTACGTTATTCTTTTCAAGTACCCATAGAAATAGATCAATTTTTACACCACTGGAGAAGTACACTGCAAATCTATATATCGAACCAGTCCAATGTACAGCACAGGGACCATAAGGAAGCAAAATATGAGACCTACTAACAAATGGATCTCTAAGCAAATCTCTTAACACGGGAAAAGGGAAGGATCTTCTGTCTGAGCAAGCTTCTACAAATATAGATAAAGTAAGACATCTGTGGACTAATCTGAGCTACTATGAACAAATGTAACCCTCTGATTAATGCTGTGATGTAATAATAAAAGAAGATGAAGGAGAAAAAGAAGGCATGGCTTTTTCCAACTCAGAGATACCGTCAGAAGAAATATAGAAAATGAAGAAATCCTGGGAGGCTTGTTAGACAATTTGGATGACTCTACTATATCTAATTTGAACACTTGTAATATTTAAAGCAGTATGATAAAAAAGTTAATACTTGTAGAGCTATCACACATCAAAATGGTATTGAAAGCCACCTCAAGCACACAGAGTGTTAGTATACTACCACTATAAAATTCTGTGGGGGGGTTGGAATACACTGGTACTGCTTTTCCTTTTATACTCTGTTGTTGAGTGTTGTGTGAACATTATATTGTGAGATAGTTATAGGTCCATTGAGTTTTAGTGTTCATTTGGGTTTCTACTTGCTTACTGTTATTGTATTAACTGTGTGTTGTTGTTGTTGTGTCTTTCGGCTTTTCCCGGTTAGGGGTTGCCACAGCGGAACTCCGGTCCGCTAATGATTGGCAGTAGATTTTTACGTGCCGAGTTGCCAGCCCTGACGCACAACCTTCAATGAAGGTACACCCATTCATGCATGTCTCCACACAGAAAACGCTCTAGCTGAGAATTGAACAGGACAACGTCTTACTGTGAGGCGACAACGCTACCGCAGCACCACCACCGCAGTCTATTGTATTAACTGTGTGTAACTATTGAAAAAAAAACAAGTTTTAAAAATCAGAGCAATAAAGTAAACATTGCAAGCAAGGATCCATGTGGTCAGTTAGAGAAAATTAAAGGGGTAAGCTGGAATGTAAAAGGAAGATCCACCACCTACCAAACCAAAATGATACTGCAACATTTGATATCAAATCAGGTATATGTTGCCTTTCTACAAGAAACTAAAGTGAAGCATAAATACTTACCCATAGTCTTTTCTAAATAGCCAGAGTGATGTTTCACAAGGTTAGCCACAATGGCCAAAATACGGGCTGCCATTTTACTAAACCAAGAAAGTGGTCTGAGTAATACACCAGGACGTTTATGATAAATAAGTTAGGTGGCTAGTAATTCAAATCAATTGATCCTACAAGCACATCCTGCTAGTGAATTATTGTGGCTCAACCCAATAATGCTCAGCTGCTGACATAGCTAGCTGTGTGCCCTGTCCTGCTCATTACAAAAACTCCCTGACAGCATAATGATGAGTAGAGAGTTTAGTGTAGTACTTGAATTCCCAGTGGTCATAGCCATCTCACCCAGGTAGCACACTGGCCCAAAATGTGATAGATGCATGGAGAACCCTGCACCATACAACCAATTACTCTAATTTTGTAATCAGCACTGCGGGTTGTGTGCAGCCTCAAGGTGCACCTAGTTAATCATAGATACTTAATGTGGGGATGTTTACAATGTTCTGAGGTGCCACATATACTTATCACTACAACACAACAACATCTGTCCAATGTCAAAGATAGGTAGACTCTACCCACTGTCATTGAATAAACAGACCTTCAAATTAGCATTTTCCAGCTGGCATACCAGAGTCTGGAGATCTGATAAAGGGGAGGGAGGAGACAGTGTGTTAAAATGAGACAAACTGTAAATGCTGTTTCAAATATGGATTACATGATTTGTTAAAGAAAACGCTGATCTTGTAATAGAAAAGAAAATAATCGAGGTGCAATAAGTAAAACACAAAGCTACAAGCATAATAAATGCAAGTATTCCTTGTTGACAGAGGAGATCAAAATGCTCAAAGCAAAATATAGACAAAGAAGGATGATGGAAATGTGAGACAGCTGGAAAAGATGCCATATATTTTACAAAATGGATTACATGAAAAACATTACTATCATACAATTGTAAAGAATGATATCAGGAGAAGACAATTAATGACATTATTGCAAACTACATGCTCAGAAGTTCATGTAATATCATGTTTTCTAGTTTATTCAATAATATGGATGCCATGGAATTTTTATTTTTATACATTGAAATGATGTTAAGCAGCAAGCTATCTAATGCAGCAATGGAAATCATCTTAAGAATTTCCAGAACTTATCAATAAATGTCACAGTGACAGCAACTAAATGAAGGAGACATGAGGTGGGGAATTTGATAAAGCCTACATGGTCTTTTTTACCATGTAGGCATTGTGCCATGCTACTTACATGAAAGTAAGCAGGTCTGCAATCCAGTAAGCTCTGCTGGGTGGTGTGCATGCATGCGCCAACACAGGGAGTTCCATGGCATGCAAATAACCTCATAGGCAGGTGAATCTCATGCAAATAAAGCAGATAGAGCAATCCAGCAAGCAGACAGGCAGCCCTGCAGACCACATATTAGTGTCCGTAGTGTACACGGAAAAATTCCGTGTAGAGGACTATAGCTAGACAAAAGGGGCTGTAAAATGTAGGTAGATAGACAGAAGTGACATAGCACACACAGATATGATTGAAACTATTTTCTGTGTGTTCCAAAAGTTACAGCAAATATGTTAAAATAATGTTTTTTAATAAACTTGGCATGCTTGCACAGCATGCCACAGTGTGCAAACATGCCTTATAAAAAAAAAAAACATGGAAAAATCAAATAATATCATGAGATAGAAATGCATTACAAGACCCTGTGCGCAGTATCTACAGTGGTGCATTGGTGCTGTTGCTAACGTGGTAGGGCTTGGAAGCTTGTAGGATCCAAACTGTGAGCACAGATCCCTAGGTAAATGAGGTGGAGTTACTGAATAGCATAATGGGGTAATCATGTCCCCAGATTCCCTCCGTGTAGGCAGAGAACCATGTCGCTGTCAACAGAGGAGGTAGCTGACATCAGGAGAGGGTGTGTCCACTAACTTCTGAGCTGATTGGAGCATAGCTGCTTCTGTTTATGTTGCACGCTGCCATGCTGTGCGTGCAGGCTTGGGAGAGGGTGTGCACTGACTGCTAAGCATTGTTTATCTACAGGGCGCGAGTTTCATGTATTTGCACAGCATGCCATTGTGCTGAGTGTGTAAGTCTGGGGGGGTGTCCACTGACTGCTAAGCTTTGTTTACCTAAGAGGCGCGCGTTTGCACGGTGCGTCACAGTGCTCAGAGTCTCTAAAAATCCAATGATGTATTAATTAGTGTTGATACTTGCTTAACTTATATTAGGGCCATTAAATTATGTCAATGATATATTAGGCAGCTGCAGTGCATTATAGGTAGCCAATCACACTGTTAACATCTACAGTAGAGTACTATAAAGTATGTATACACCCTAGAATCTGATTTTTGTCCCATACTCTGCAACATTAGAGTACAGGCTTGGACATTTTAACTGAAAGAAGGCTAGGGGGTGCTGCAGGTCTGCTACATTTGTATGTGCTAGATGCTGAAGTCAGTGCTGCTGATGATAATAGGCCTAGGCAGAGAAGGAGAAGAGTGTTCAGACTAGGGTAACCTTCCAGGAGCTACATGAGCTGGAGATTGTAGACCGCTACAGGGTGGACAGAGACATACTACAGGAACTTATTGAGCCCTCAACTCAGGCCCAGAGCCAACAGAGGGGAACCCATCCCAGTGGAAACAAAGGTGTGTGCAGCCCTTAGGATAATAATGACAGGTACCTTCCAAAGATCAACTGGGTACATGATGGGGGTCTCACAGGCATCAGCATCCGGAGTACTCCACCATATCCTGGATGCCATGCTACCAAATGCCAGTGAGCACATATATTTTCTCCTCACTACTGAGGTGAGGGCCAGCAATATGCAACACTTCTACCTTGTAGCACACTACCCTGAGGTACTGGCTGTCATTGATTGCACTCATGTACACGTCAAGGCAGCACCAAGTGAGGATGGTAGAATCTATGTCAAACGCAAGGGGTACCACTCTATCAACTGCCAGGTCATGTGCAATGCTGTGTGTGCTGGTAGCCCTGGCAGCTATCACTACTCCCATATCAGGCATGCATCACAGCTGTACCAGATGTTTGCTAGGGGGGACATCCCACACAGACATTTAGTGGGGGATGCTAGCTACGCACTGGAACTGTGGATGATGATACCCATGAGAAATGCACACACACCCAAGGAAAAACACCATAATGAGTCACATGCTCAAACAAAGAACATTATAGAGCATGTGTTTGGTTTGCTGAAGTCACTGTTCTGGTGCCTTGATATATCTGGTGGAGCTATGCAGTAATATCCATCCAAATGTGCACATATGTTCACAGTATGTGCCATGTTACACAATGATCCTGTGGAATCAGCTGCAGCAGGAACAGCATAGGGAAGGGATACACAGCACCCCACCAGTGCCTAGGTCACAACAGCCACACACACAGGAGGACTTGGAGGAGGAACCCCCTGATGCTGTCCCTGTAGGCAGATGTAGGTGTGCCCAGTATGCCCTGGCTTTGGCTAAAAGACAATGCATACCACATTCACTGACAACCTACAACCCTAGGGACTGACACCTTACTCCTACTCACATACATATAGTAAAATTGGTGATGCCAGGCAACCCACACAACCTGTACCTATCCATGTATTAGCTGTGTACTGCTTACATCACACAGAGTCAGCACTGAACTATAGGTTTGCCAACTGCTGCATTCTCAAGGTATGTCTCTAACCTACATAGTAATTGTAAGGATTACTATAATATGGTATTATATGTATGGATCTGCTGCTGTTATGCAAGGAAAGAGAGTGGGCTGTTTGGTCAGATTTAACATCCACATGGAACTACAGATACCCAGGCTAACAGTATATGTTCCTTAATATTCATGAGGCCTCATGGTTGGAATATTTATGGCATCAGGCAAGGGAGATGTTAATCAGTGGGCTCACATGATATTTGGACTACTGTCTATCCCAGCAGATCATGTGCTGTTGGTCCCCATCCCCAACACAGCAGTGTTCCCATATAACTGCTGTAACAGAAAATCAGCTATGGTATATCAGTGGAACAGACAATCTCAGGGCTGTAACACAGATATCACTCACACATTGTATGTCTCTCTTCACACATGCTAACAATGTACATATGTATGCTGTTGATTGTGTGATGAATGACTCCGCTCTGTCTAGTGACCTGTGTGGCTCAGTGGACTAGGGAAGCTAGCATGGGTGATGGTGCTGATGGTTCTAATCTGGAGTTACTCACATCTTTTGTATGTGAGGCAGTATGTTGGTGTTTTCACAGAATGTCATACCTCCCAACCTCTTAGTGCAAGAAATCTGGACAAAGCCAGAACGATGGGGGGACAAAGGCCCAAACATAGGGACATATTTTAAATATCGGTCACATAAACCTAGACAGTTGCAGGAATTAAAGGTGTTACATTACTGCATATCTTCTAATGGATATAAAGTCTGACACACAATTTTTTGTCTGTAGTTAGTAGAATGTATTCATGTCAACATACAATAAAGCACCAGAAGACCACAATTGTGTGAGGAACAGACCAAACGTAAGAGGCAAAATTATGCACATTCTGTTGAGAGGTATGCAGACTGTCATTCTGTTGGTGGTATAACATTACCAACCCCAGTCACATATTTAGTACAGCACACAGCTGGGGAATGCTGTGCACATTTTGAGTGAAGTGCAGTACTGCAGAAACAGTGGTGGATGTTAATGTCTATAACATACAAAATCCTGAACTGGAATAAAGGTAGGTGTGGCTTGGAGTCACATTATAAGTACTGACAGTTCCACTGGGCATGTCCATAAACTTAGTAAAAATGACCGCAATTCTGTTGGCCCGTCATTGAAATGACTTGTTATGTATAAATGTCTATACATACAGATAGATATGTATACATATCCGTCTGTCAGTATCTTTCTCTCACAAGCATAGTATATCTATCACTATGTAGTGTCAAATAGATATGTACTGATATATATAGCTATACATATTAAACTGATACATAGACTCTCCTCATGTATCTACATAACACATATACATATCACACACACACACAGCTACATTTATATATACATCCCTGTTATATACAGAAATATGTGTGTGGATGTCTGCATTGTCCGACATACCCTAATAATGGTGAGTAAATCTGCACTATCACACAGCCATAATGTTGCTAAAGTGATTCAAACTAAGGGCACAACAGTACATAATCCAATTACCTACATGATTGCTGGATGGCACCACGTAGACAGACACAGGTGAGCAGATGGTGTAATGTATAATGTTGTTAACACACGTATGCACAGGGCACATTGTCCTTGCCCTACAGTGTCACCTCTCTAACTGCAAGCAGCCACATGTGGCCATACTGGTAACTGTACACACATAGCTAGGATAACAACAGTTATCTCACTGCTAGGATACTAGATGCAGATAACAGTATGAAGCAATATCATTCTGCAAGCCACAGATGCTGTTCAACACAAATATAGTTTGTGTAATGCACAAGTACTGTGCCTGCAACCACATATACAACAAACTTAACCTGTGGTGCATGCAGTACGTACTGTGATCTATAGTGTATAAACCTAGTTAGGTAGGGGAAATAATCTCACTGCAGCCCACTTGGTGCATATGTGTGTGCGTGTGTGTGTGTGTGTGTGTGTGTGTGTGTGTGTGTGTGTGTGTGTGTGTGTGTGTGTGTGTGTGTGTGTGTGTGTGTGTGTGTGTGTGTGTGTGTGTGTGTGTGTGTGTGTGTGTACTCTTTGCAAAACAATGGATATGCCCTTATGGGCTATCCAGCAGCAATGGTTATGCAATTTCTGGTCCTGTAGCTTGCTGCTGACTTCCAAACTGCCCTCTTTTACAAGACCTGATGATGTCAGCTACCGTAAGACTACCAACTGACAGGGTTGTATCAGACTTAGGCCGTGGCGTGTGTGCTATGTACTGTGAACTATAGTGTATAAGACTAGATAGGTAGGGGGTCCTAATCTTACTCCAGCCTATTTGGTGCGTGTCTGTGTCTGTGTGTGTATATCCCCTGCAAAACAGTAGACATGCCCTCATGGGCTATCCAGCAGCAATGGCTATGCACTTTCTGGGCCTGTCACTTGCTGCTGGCTTCAAATCTGCTCTCTACTACAAGGCTTGATGATGTCAGCCACCTTGACTACCAGCTGACAGTGTAGTATCAGACGTAAGCCATGGCGCATGTGATAAGCATTGGGACCTATAGTGTATAAGCCTAGATAGGTAGAGGTTCTAATCGCACTCTACCCAGCATGGTACATGTGTATATCCATATAGAATACGTATGATAACCTTTTTAACTTAGACATAGGTAGGGTTTTGCATCATTTTATTTGTAGCAGGTGATATGGTCACCAAAATGACTGACCACAACAAGGCTTGCTGATATCAATAAGCATTATATGTTCTAAATTGATAGTACTAGCAGTCATGAGCTGTGTTGCATGCATCGGGTACTGTGATCTGTAGTGTGTACCAGTACATAGCTAAGTGTTCTAATCTGGATGCAGCCAACTTGCAGTATGTGTGCGCCTTAGCTTGTCCTGTATGCATTGAGTGGAAGTGGTGCTAGCCTGAATGTGGTCATGTTTGTGTGTGAGGCTGTTACAGCAGTATACATCATGCCATAGGTCATGTGAACTTAACTAACATGATGGCCATACAACCCTCACAAGCAGACCATCTGTATACTCCTCAGTACAGGACCAGCACATATTGCCCCAGTCCGAGAGGGACTCAGGCAGATGCTAAGATGTTGAGATGATGGCCACTCAGCCAATCAAATAAATGGCATGTGCTGAAGTGCACTGAGGTGTTCTGTATAACATTAGGCAGGGTCTGTTTCAAGGGTGTGTTTATGTCTGCTAGACAAATGTTTCCCACAAGCATGTAGTACTAACATCACATAGTAGGTTAATGTCCTTACAGTGAGTCATCCATCTAGTATGCTCCCTACAGATAGGGAGCACTTGTACTCCATCAGGGTCACACCTTGCCCTGTAGGAGACATCACAAATTATGAATGCATGAGTACGCTGACCACCCCCATTGTCCTTGGAAGACTGACCTACAGATGTGAACCTATGCAGCCATGCACTTATTAGTTCATAGGTGTGTACTAGGCTAATGGCCCTGGAGCCTTTACAAGCCTAGCCAATAGGATTACCCTGGCATCATGCCACCCATTAAACATTTCCTGAACTAAATGATGCCATGTCCTATGAATGTCTGAATATGAAGTGTTCCGATATCAGCAAGACTGCTAGTAGGACAGTGGACACTTCTCATAAGCAAGACTAGTCAGTTACTTCAGCCCCCCCCCCACCTTTGGGACTACAATACATAATACAGTTTACATGCAAATTAGAGCAAAAAATGTCTCCCAATTAGAATATACTGATAAAAAAAACATGGTTCTCAATTTATAGTCAGTTATATCATTCTTATAAGCAGTCTCATGTAAACACAATGCTAAAACTAATACAATTAAAAATGTAAAACCTAATTGCACTTAGGCAAGCATGGTTTGGAACTGGCATTCATTATAACAGTTAAAAAGTGTGTCCTTAAATTTAAAATAAAAGCAGTGATTTTCAGTAATGTTTTCTCTCAGACTGTGCTGCTGCAAAACACTTCTTGTACTTTTCAAAAGAGGATTCTGTTAGAAAGCTCTGCTGCATTTTTTGGAATTCCAGCCTGAATCTCAGACTCAATACCACAATGATCCTGCCCATGAAGGATTTTGAAGTACCCATTATCACCCCAGTCTGTATTCCATGAGTTAGCAGCCAACCAGTAAGGAGTGTTGTTTTCTATGTCCCAGTTCAAGATGTTAATAGTATGACCCCTGACTGCTTCTCCAGTGTGATGCTGGTACAGACCTGATTTATAGAGCAGGAAGTCCTCATATGCAGTGACGGCCCCTTCCATGGGTCCATTCTTATAAATTTCTTCCATTATGCTTTCAGGAGAGGAACGGACACTATAGGCAGACCCATCATAAATCTTGTCCTTTTCATATGAAGGAGTATAACCAGCATCACATTTTTTCACACAGGGTGGTGTGTCACCTCCTTCTCCAGAACAGGGTGGCTGTGAGCCATTCACATGATATTCACAGGGAAGAATAGTTTATGGCCTGCAACCTATGCCAGAACCATACAGCCCCCCCGACACCAAGCCACTTTCAGTCCAGTACTGCCACGTTCCCAATAGATAACCACCATTGCATCCCATTCCACACTCAAAGCTGCAGCATAAAAGCAGATCTTCAGCAGATACCTCCACATTTTGCTTTTCCCCAGAGTGGATGCAGACACAGTCAAACATGGACTCTACAGCACCAAATGCCCAACATGATCCACAAGATCCCTGATCCCAGATCTCTCAGATTGTTGGACAATTGGGCCACTGAGTTCATGAATCAAAGTTATCAGGAAGCTTCACTTTTCCAGAATAGGAAGTCTTTAAAGGCAATTTTGGACCATGCAGAATTGTACCACACAGACGCTTCAAATAACTCTGATCCACATTGTAAAAGTTTTGTCCGGCCTTCCATGTAGTATTTAATTTGTTAATGTAGTTGATTATATCCTGTGATCAGGTGGAGGAAGATAACAAGCTTCGAGAGTTGGCAAAACCCAGGAGGAGACAAACTGTAACTAATGAATGCCACATGATGGACGATGGCACAACTTAAATGCAAAACAAAAACTGCAGCTGATCATCATGACCTTGTCTGTATTCCTCCCAAGCCCATCTCTTATACTGCTGTACCTTGCTGAAGTCATATTTCTGCTGTGCTCCCATGTCATACTGTGCTGCTTCACTGCCACAGTGTGTCCATAGGTTATCCCCTCAGACTTCTGGAACAGAAACATGCACAGGTCCATGACATACCTGTCATTGTGTAACAATACTGCCAGTACAACATCATACAGCATAAGTTCCACAAAAGTATGTTGCATACTAATCACACATGCCAGCATACAGTGTATGTTGGTGACCACTACAAGTGGCATGGCAAAACAATACTGCATTACACAAGTACATGTCAAGTAATATAGTCACCCTGTGCATCAGACACATAACTTCTTTTCCCTGCATCGATGAAAAGGATGACAGGGATGTGGCACAGGTATCATCACTTGCTCAGAGTGACGTGTGGGGGTGCTGGAGGCCTAGGCTGGCCCAAATGGTTGACAACATATGC
Organism: Protopterus annectens; assembly: GCF_019279795.1. NCBI lineage: Eukaryota > Metazoa > Chordata > Ceratodontiformes > Protopteridae > Protopterus > Protopterus annectens. The sequence goes on along the minus strand of NC_056725.1, from coordinate 627,765,998 downwards.
GTGAGTCAGGAAGGGAGTGGGTTAGATGGGCCAAGGAGAGGTCCTTTGTGTGTCTGTATGTGACCTGCATGTGACAGTAATGTGTGAGTGAGTGTGTGTGTGTGTGTGTGTGTGTGTGTGTGTGTGTGTGTGTGTGTGTGTGTGTGTGTGTGTGTGTGTGTGTGCGTACACAGTCAAGCTCCATGTTAGCCCTGCACTTGTGTATGTTGGACAGCTTTGGACCATACATGGTAGATTTGACAGTTCACTTTCACTGGCCCTGAATACGGGAACTGTCTCTGCCAGGAGTTGCACTGACACCACCATGCCCAAGGTTAGATGTGGATCTAGTACCTGACAGTGTCTGCTGTCTGCTGGGACTATGTTCCCCATGCGACAGACCAGGACCACATGCCCATGGCCTGCCATGTCATGGTGTGGACAGCACAGTCCCTTCTGTAGCGCTGGATGTACTCCCACTATGGGAGCGTAACTCTACATGGCTTTGTGGACTCTCAGCAGACGGTGTTGCTGACCTACGTCCACGGGTCCAATGCCCAACTTCAACCACATGTTCCAGCACAGACAATGTGCATTCAAAGACAGACACTGTCTCAGCCCACTGTCCATCCACTGCATCAGTGAACCAATCCAAGATGTCCCCAGTGCAGTGGCAGCAATCAGAGATGTCAGACTGTGCTGCATTCATAAGCCTAAGCATACAGCTGGTGTTCCATACAGAATGAGCCTGTGCCTTCATGATGGCCCGAAACATGCACCGAGTGACCCGTGATGTGACACCTGCAACAGGTGATGGACAGACAGCAGTCCTCCTCTGAACACCCTTGTAAATCCACCTGTGTGGGACCTCACCAGCTCTCTGGCTATGGCCAGTGTCTACACTCACAGAAGTCATCATTGCCACACTGGTCTGTTCAACGTCACCACCCTGTGCCTGTCCAATATTTGAGGCCAGTGGGAACTGGGTATGTATGGGCATACTGACTGTGTGCAGTGACATGGGAGCAGAAGAAGGATGTCAACCTCTGGGACAGATTCAGCACCCGACAACCCCACCTGTACCTCAATGTGGCCACCATCATCATCAGATTCTGTAGAGACACTGACATCAGGTTATGTGAGGTAGAGACCCCACCCCCCCTGATCACCTGTGGAAAGCAAGACAAAAGCAGTACATTACTACCTGCACTATTATGTATGGAAATTCCACAAAGAGTCATAATAATGAGGATCCACAGCTGCATTACCAGTCTCACATTTCATCTTTTCATCTCCGCTTTCATGCACAGAAGACTTCCTCACAACAAAATACACATTCAACTCAAGGCCTTTATAATAAGCATGTCAGGTAAATAATATGACACTTGACCAGTATAATGTACCTTTCATGTATGCAATATGACACTATACCTGATAAAACAACACATAAAACCCAGTACACCTATCTTAACAAATATATACAAATACAAGTTTCAGTGCCTAAGGTATGTGCCATTGACCTTTCAGTTTTTACAAGGTATGTCAGATTAGTTGCCTCATGCACACCAGGAGGCTTATTTGCTCTGAACTATAACTGCAAAAGTGTTTCTGCTCATTCAACTACACTCCTGTGATTACCACTCCAGGAAACTGAAGTAACTGTTCCAGACTGGAGCATAGAAACATTCTATTCTGGTTACAGAAAATATTAAGTGCACATAGGGAATTATCCTGGACCTTTACTTTAATAGCATATATATGTTCCATAACAAAACAGTATCAAGCTTACCAGGAGTAGGACCATGGCCTTAGACAACTCCTGACGGACTGGAAAAAAGGTGAGGGTGAGGTAATTTCAGTACCACTGCATGTTGCAGCACAACAAGGTAATATTGCATGTATCTCACATGTACAGTAGCTACTGTGTTACTTGATGTATTGGTGACATTCTGAGTATGAGTGCACAACTGAGCTTAACCCCCCCCCCCATAGCACATACCCACATAAAGGTATGTACAGCCTGACAGAATGACTGCTGCAGAATTACAGTGGTGATCACAGTAAGGTCACCTGCACGATCCTCTACTGTGGACACTGTAGCACCCATATCCATGATGTGTGGTGTGATGGATGCGTGGGAGCTGTTGTGTGTCCATTGCTTCACCAGGAATTCCTCTTTGGCTATGAATGGTTCTTCTGTTACAGGCCCTCCACCATCCACCAATGACAGCATGATCCCTGGTTACATCAGCTGCCCTTTGTCATGCAACATTCACCAAGTCAGTAGTATGGTGCTGAATCTCTTCATATGACCTGTCCTAGTGGCCAGTGTCATTCATGTCCCAGACATGATCTGCCCACAGTGTAGCCCACTGTTCCCTGTTATGACTCCCCATGGAAAGGAGGATGTGATGATGCTGCCGTAGTCCTTGAACTATTAGTTCATTCTCTGCATCTGAGAAAGGGGCATGGTATCTATGATACATTAGTCCTGAAAGACACCAAAACTGAAACACATTACAGGATCAAATACATGGATGTCCACTATGTACAGATATAGCAAGAACAAAATGTCCAGTACTATCCACTGCTTGCTCACACATGTCATACCCCACAGTGTGACAACATAGTACGTGTGTGGATATAAGCGAGATAGTATCATTACTGAGATAGTTCCCTGTCTGTCATGACAGATTCTACTGTATGATCATACACCCAACACTGTGGACCACTGTGGTGTGTCCCCTAAGGCCAGCCACCCAATAATATGTCATAAGACCAGTGCCAGACAAACAGCAGTGTGCTATTACAACCACTATATAGAGACAGTCCAACAGCATCCGTGTGCCACAATGACAAAAGACAATGCAACCCTGATACATTGTATGCCCCCTGTATATGTAAGACAGCAGGGTATCAATGACATGTCATTAGCACAGGTCTAAGACAGGCTTACTGCTGTAATCCATATTCCCCATACCTCTATTCTCCCATCTGCATCCAGTTATACACAAAAAACAGTTACATACCTGGTGGAGTGCAGTACTCTTCTGTTGAAATGTGCTACTAGTAATCTTTTGCAAAGGTGTGCTCTGTGTGAGGAAAGTCTCATACAGAATTTTTCCCCGTAGCCATCTGCTTGCCTTTTAACACGCTTCTCATTAGCAGGAAATTGCCTCCAAACCAATCTGTAACTCTGATATGCTAACCGCAGCCAAAACATATGAATTGCACTATCATTAGCCTATGACATGCAACCACTGTGGAATATATAAGGCCTTCATGCAGAACAGGGCCCCTTTCTTAGCTGTTGAGATGGATATTACTGGGGTGAGGAGACTACATCATCGTAGAGGTTAGTTCTGTAGCAGAAACCTTCAGGGGTGTCCAACCTTTTGACTTGCTGGGGCCGCATTGAGTGAACAGAAATGGTCTTGGGGCCGCATATAAAATATATCATATAGTTAACTCTTTCGTTGCTCTGGAAGACCACAGTCGACCTCCTGGCTGTACTGTAGGTGCATTTGAACAATGAATAAATGTAATAAATGCCTAATATTTGCCTTAAAATTCTAATTCTAATTTTCTAATCTAACAGTTAACTCTTAACATCTTAGTTAATATATATATATATTTTTTTTTTTTTTTTTTACAAATAAACAGATATTCACTACAGCACTAGCATTTCTCACTGGGAAAACCATTCCAGCAGTCCAACTATGTAAAATGTCAACATCAACAGTCCTACAATACTATAATCCACAAAAATAACCCAACAAATGTGCAATAAAGTAAAGAATTCACATTACTGACTTAATAAAACAATTCTGAATAAGCTACAAGAGGGTCTCACCCAAACAAATAACTGGTGCCAGTAATATGGCCTCAAGCTAAATGCCAAAAAATGCATCATCATCCCCTTTGAGGAGAGTGATGTCCCCACAAATTATCACATTAATAACAATGCTGTAAGCACGTAATAAGTCGTATGGTACTTGGGCACCCAGGTTGACAGAAACCTGACTTTTGACCACCATGTTGTCTCTGTTGTAAAGAAAGCTTTTTACATGGCCCACTTCATTAGTAAGGGTATCTCATCCAGGGACAAGGAGGTCATAACATCCCTGTATTCTTCCTTTACAAGAGCCACTATTGAGTGCAATGCCCCTTTTGGCATGTGCCTCAGCAAAACACTCTGCCAAAAGAAAGACTGCAACCATTTCTGACAAAAAAGGTCAAAGGACTAAGTTCACTTATTTATCCAAACAGACTAAAAAGCTTCTTGCTTTCCTCTGTCTCTCACTGGCCCCTATAAATTTCATCACTGGCTTGCTTTCCATGCTAAGAAAGATCCTGCCTTAAGAGACTTCCTCTACCTCAGAAATACTGGTTATACTTAAAATGCTCACTACAAAGACCACAGCCTTCACTGCAACATAAACAAGCCACTTAGTATGGACAGGTTCTTTACACAAAAACCTTCAACTTCTGTAAAAAGCCCCTCTCATTATCAAACAACGTAGTCCAGCAACACGACAACTAGATGGATAAATGTACTCCTTGAGTAAATAGCATAGCCTTCATCAAACCGGATGGAAAATCCACATACTAAACTTTCCTACCTGGATGGCTAAGAATTAATATTGGTTACTCAAGTCTACTTGCCCAAGAAGAGGGGCCTGTTTAAATAAGAATTTCATTTGCAAAAATATATTCAGTATACATATTAAATCTCTCTCTTACACACACACACACACACACACACACACACACACACACACAAAAAAGCCCCTACTTGTAAAATAGGCAACCTCAGTAATCACATAACACCCACTCACTGAATGAAATTGTCCGGAAGTCAAAATAGCTGGAAAAAAAATCATAACAGAGATGGATTCATCATGCAATTTCCCACTACCAAAAGGACTATCAATAAATCAACAAACAACTGCCAGGAAAAAGTAAATCAATAAGAAAACCATAAACTCTCTAAGATAATGCTACATACTGGTGTAAACATATAACTTGTGTCAAACCCCATGTTAATCCATACCAAAAGATTATTTCAGAGCTTCATCTATGTACAAACAGCTTTCTCTTGAAAACTTAACTCACTTGATATTTGCCTTGCTGTAATTATAACTGTAAAAACAATGTTTTTAAGTTTATTCTGTACCTCAGTGATTCTCACTGTTACGAGATGTAATCTCTGCCATATTGTATGAGTACTACATCCATGATTTGCGGTCTCTCTCTCTCTCTCTCGTGTATTGTATTATATTGTTTTGTGTTATTTTTGGAGCTTTTCTCCCCAGGCCTTCACTGAAAATGGACCTGTGTCCAGTCGGACTTTCCCGGTAAACAAATGTAAAATAAAATAAATAAAAATAAACTTCCCTCCAATCTAAAGCCATTTGACATTCAGACATTTTAATTTGTACAGAAGTTACAGACTGACAGTTTACTGAGCTGTAATGCTGACCTTCACTTTTGAAAAAAACAAATTCCCAGATTTGTCAATAGCTCAAAGTGTAGAGAGGATTATTTATTATATATATATATATATATATATATATATATATATATATATATATATATATATTTGGAAAACGTCTTTAAAACTGTTAAATTGATTACACACCCAGAAACACAGAAAAGTTATTGTGATATGTAAACCACAGACTGCTGCAAGAAATCAAAGTCACATTAGCACTCTATGCTTATGTCCGAACAGATGAATCATACCTGTCAATTCCAAAAGAAGTAAAGTAGCTTAATAAGAAGGTCATTTGCAAGGCTACATGGCAGTTTATATTGGAAATAAGCAGAGATATTAAAAAGGCTCTGTTTTTCATAATTATGCCGAAAAGTCTTCCAAGGTAAATACTTCTGATTTAGTATGGAACCATACCTCTCAACCTTACAGCAAGAAATATGGACAAAGCGAAAAAGAAAAGTGGGACACAGGTCCAAAAATAGTTATGCATCACAGACACCATTGAAACAACTGTAACTGCAGACATTATACATCACTTATAATCTTTCTATCCCATCATTGTCAGTTAAACATTATATGGCTCATTCAGTCCTGCCTTCTTTTGCAAAAAAGAAAACTGTGCTTTGAAATGACAAATGCATTAAAAATAATAAATAAAACACATTGCATCAACATCCTGCAACTTCTACCTGCAAGCAACCACAGAGCTTTCACTGAAACTAGGGCTGCTTGTTTCCCCAGAATGACAGCTCTCCCTAATTAAGTCTAATGGTATACAATCTACCAGTATCTGGACTACCTGAAATAAATTAAATTATGGCCTGTAAATTGAAAGTACACGTTGTTTAATTAAACTATATTTCTAAGCCCACTTACTATATTTTTTCAGTAACATCCCAATATCCATTTCCAGGTCACTTTACAAGTGATTGGCAGTGGTAGACTTGGCATCCTTCAGAACTCCACAGGCCCACGCTAATACTGCTAGCATTGTCCATTAAATTTAAATATCCATCCACTGTGAATGGCAAGAAGCTATGTTTTAAAAAATCTACTTTTGGCATGTGTACCCAAGTGTCAAGTTTTGAAACAAAGAAACATATTCTCCACAGTCCGTAAGTCTCTGTCTTTAATAATCATCTACTGTTGCAGCACTCCCAACACATAAGCACACACATACACACTAAAACCCCCAACATTTAAAAAATGACATTGTGCCCACTTGATTTGCCAGTATTGATGATCCGCCAAAGCTATGCTTACTGTTGTCCAATCTACCACTGCTTAGAACCCACCAATGAAAAAACAGTACTAGGTGCTTTTTTGCTTTATATGCTACAGTCCCACATAGTCAGTACACTACTGACCCATTAACCCTAGGCCACTTTCTCATTCTTACTCCCTGGAACTGCATTACCTTGGATGACTACTTTTATTTCCTAAGCAAAAGACACAAATTGAAGATGAGGCAAAAATCCAAAAATTCTTTGAAAATCCATACAGTTAAGAGGTATGAGTTCATGTTCAATACAACACTCTCGTTGTCAGGAAAGCCGCAATTTAATGAAAGTGTACTTTTAATGTACAATATATTTGTGAGCTAACTTGTTTGTGTTCAGTAGGTAGACTGATCACTGTTAGCCTCTTTGTGCATGCGTCTCTCTCTCTCTCTGTCATGCACACATATACACACATACACTCTTCTATTCTACTTTCATGCACACAATTCTGCTTTCATGCATACACTCACTCACTCCGTACTTACCTATTAACACAGGTATGTGCCGTCCCTTTCAAAGGCAACAGCAGCAAATCCATACACGAGTCCCTCTTCAGCGAGAACACACACACAAACACACACCCACACACACACACACACACACACACACACACACACACACACACACACACACACACACACACACTGATTGTTTGGCGCAAAATAATGGCGTAAACACTCTGACCCTTTTTTGGCTCAAAAACAAAACTAGAAGGGTGCTTTGGTGCATGCGCACACCGATATTAGCGTTACAGGTCACGGGAGCGAAAAACACAAAACAAAAAAAGTGTTTTGGGGCATGTGTACATCAATGTTGCAGTTAGAGGTTGAGGGCTGCATGGAAGAGCTCTGAGGGCCGCATGCGGCCTGCGGGCCACAGGTTGAACACATCTGTTTTACATAGAGCTGTGTGTACTACATGCTGCAGCTGCTGCTGCAGAAAATAGACATAGGCAGAGAGTGTGAACACTTTGGAGGACAACAAGATGTAGGTATTTTTGCGTCAGCTGTGTCAGCCTTACAGTAGAGGCAGACCCAGGGTAAGTGTACCCTTTACACTCCAATTATGGCATTTGTTTAAGGTACATATGTTAGGCATCTGTGTCAAAACAGGTAGAAAGTAGGGCAATATGTCCAGATATCGGCTGAAGTCACCCAATATGAGGTGTTTGATACATTTATGCCGCTGTGACTTCAGAATGTAAGGGTTCCTTTATTTGAGAGGTGGCCCGTAGCATGCTACAATTTGTAGAGCAGTTTTGCCTATGTTGTTGCACCCGGATATGTCAGCTTATGCACACAACCTAGGGTGTTTCAGGATCCTTTATGAATATGGTACCTATCATGTTTGGAACAGACTGGGTTTTGGTCAGAACGCATGATTGAGGTAAAACCTAATATGCGGACACTCCAGGGCCTTGAACCAGGTTTCATTTCAGCACAGACATCATTTTATATGAGAAGGGCCTCGGTCCAGATTTTGAGATTTAGACTTCTGGCATTAGCAGCATTACCTAATTTCTTCCCATAATGTTTTCTAGGGTGGGAGGCCTTTGTTTATTCCATTACAGGCACTATTTGGGGGGGCAAGAGCCTTAGCCAAAACCCAGTCCCAGGTGACAGGTCAAGCTTCTCTTACGCAGCTTGGCATTTTCAAGCAGCATCCCAGGCAACAAACACTGGCCTTTTAAAGACACAGACATTAAGCAATTGTTAAAGCTACATTTGTCTCTATATTGTGGCATCATTCTTGGTCAGAGGATACTGCTCAGGGTTAGGGTCATACCTGCCTGGCTACATAATCAGAGAGTACCCATGTCTCTTTTTATGTATCCAGGTAGTCATTATAGCCTCAGATCGCTCACACAGCATGGGCAAAAAGTGATTTGTACTTGCTGTGAAAAAACAAGAATGAAATGGGGATGGAAATGGCGATAGGCAGCTACTGTGACAAAACATGTTCAGCGGTGAGTGGCACGGAAGGTGTTTTAGGAGTCACCTAGACAATTTTTGGTGTAACATTTGGCCAAGGCTGTGACAGATTGCACATGAATTTTTGGGTTTAACCCGTTGAGGGGGTTTTAGGACAATCTGGGTGTCTGCTTTGGATCTAATTTAGGTAAATTTGACTCAGAGCATTGGAAAGCTATTTTATGTTTAATGTTTTTCAGGAGAGTGGTACATTATTTTGAGGCTGGTTTTGGAATGTGGTAGTGCTTCTCCTTGGCTAGCCAGTCCTGAGGTTTAGGAGCTCAGCCCCCAGTTTGGCAAACAGTGCAACTAGCAAATATTGTGTATGTGGGAGGAGAGAGGGTTGTCTGTGTAGTGGAGTTATAACCCTTTCCTACAGATTTCCAGTCACCAGCTGGACCCGAGGGATTCAACTGACCTTGACTGCTAGATAATATGGGAGCATGCTGGAGGCTGGGACCAGGGGAGGCTGTGTGCTTTAATTTGCGCTGACTTCAATAATTGTTTAGTGAGCAAATGCCATAACTTGGTGCAATGTGACCAAGTAACTAAATGCAAAACCCAACAGTAACTTCTCAAGTGAAACAAGGACAACCAGTAAGCAATGCAACACCACAGGATTCCAGAAAGGGAGAGTGTGGTCATATTGGGTGAAAAGCTTCCAGGGACCAAAGCAAACAAACAAGAGATATCAAAAATAGATTCAGTACCTTGACTGCATGTAGGCAAACAAGGTAACCAATTTCAGTAAGATACAGCAAATATTGTTACTATAAACGTGGAACAAAATTCCCGCTCAAAGGGCAGAGTCAGCCTCTTCTCCACATAGTGCAGACCACAACCTTCTTAAAGTAAAATAACTGGCATGGCCCCGTAACTAAACCAGAACAATACACTTGGAATTTGAAGTGTTAATATTAGCATCAGCCTCACTGAAAATGGACCTGTGTCAGTGAATTTTAAACAAATGTAAAATAAAATAAATAAAATAAACCCCCCTCTAAAGCCATTTGACAAGACATTTTAAATTTTTAAAAAAAGTTACAGACACAGACTAAACTGCAATTAACTCACTGAATAACAAATTCCAGATTTGTAAATAGTCAAAGTGTAGAGGATTATTTATTATATATATATATATATAATAATATTAATATATATATATATATATATATATTTTGACACTCTACAAGTTAATTTATTACACACGAAACACAGAAAATATGTGATATGCAACACAGACTGCTCACAAATCAAAGTTAAATTGCAATCTTTTCTTATGTCAAACATTGATCAAACTCAATCAAAAGTAAATGTTTTAGAAATTGGTGGCCTTCAAGCTTCATTTCCTCATATTGGATCAGAGTATTATATAAAGGCTCTGTTTTTCAAATTATCAAAGTTCAAGGTAAATACTTCTGATTTAATATGAAAATTACCCTCAATTTCTCAGGGAAAAATGTGATCAGTTTGAAATTGAATATTAGTTGAAAATATTAGTCATTGCACAATAGGCTGATATAGACCCGGGGCAAGCAATAACGAATGCAGGTACACAGCTAGACAGAACACTTGCACATCATGTGGACTTCTATAACTAACAAGGTGTTCTGTGAAGCAGATTTGACAATACTTTTTGCATTCCAACTAATAATGTCTGTGGTAATCCTGTGATAGGCAGATTACACAATATTAATTAAAGTACAAATATATGTAACACTTGAGAGGCATGTTTGTGTACAGTTCATAAACTAGGACAGCCATCATGCCTTAGTTGCCAGGCATGGAATATAACCTAATAGCTGTATCTGCATGGAGATCTGCAAATAATGTAATAAATGACTGCAGCAAGGAATACAGCCATACTAGAAGTAGACATATTACTTTATTTATGAATCGCATTGGTGAACAATTTTATTCTTTATTGATTTAAAATTCTGTAAAATCTAAACACAATATCTGGCTCATAACATGGCTACCTCATCATATACCTTTTGTTCATGGGGAGAGAAAATGTGAGCATTGTATTGACTGCTAGTGTGCTGGAAATAACCTTGAACCACACTTTGAGTTGGAGCAACACAAATTACAGGACATTCTTTTGTATTCTAGAACTATTGCAGTGTTATAATTGACTGTACTGACAGTAAAACACATGTATGGAATACAACTATTCTGTGTATATATATATATATATATATATATATATATATATATATATAAACAGCTTTGCTTGTAATATCAACAGTGCTGGTGAACACTTTGTATTGTTATTGCTTGTACACGACACAATGTTCGGGTTTGCTGAGTGGGCCACCCCACCATATACCTTATTACCTGAAGTAGGAGGAACAGAGAGAATTATGTGACTGAAGTGGCCTGAGACAGCCTTGGACAGTACCATGAGTTAAGCAATACAGATTTTAGCTATTAATTTTACATTCCACAGCTATTACAGTGTTACACTTGACTGCAGCAACTCACTATAGACAAGTAATGTATACAGCTCCATTGCTGGTTATGACAACACAATCCTGCTGAACATCATTTTGCTTTACTGTTATTAGTAGTATTGTTTATTCAACACCAGTTTGTGTTGGGTCTATGTATTGCAATACAGCCTAATTGCCTCAGTTATTGCACTACAGGTTCACTCTGCCCATTTATTGCACCAGTTTTGTTGTGTATACTTTATTGCAGTAAATGGTTTAGGGGCTTGCTTATTGCACTACAGTTGGCATACTAAACTCGTACTTACCATGCTCATGGCACAACCTGGCCGGGTACCTGGCATGGGACTTGACATTGCAAGCCATCTCAGCTGCAGCTGTTGGGAGAGAAGCACACCATTACATATACCAGTTTTGCAGACATTCTGCTTGCATATTAGTAAAATAGAGGAAGAATTACTTACATATTTGTGGGCCATTCCCTGCTCTTGCTTCATGGACCCAGGTGTCCAGGGTTCCCCTCTTTCTCTTTCTCAGGTCATCATAATAGTTATAACACTGCTCACCTGTGAGGGGATACCAGTAACACTGATGAGTTCCCTGGCCAAATGGTCCCAGGCTTCTGCCTTACACTCTGTGCCCTGGAATCCACCCTGCATCAGCTGGGGTTCATGTTTTTTAACAAGGAGCCCGACCATAACCTTGGACTCCTGAATACCCCATCTCTGCACCCAAAAGTGCACACCTTTGCCAACACTGCCAGCCATACCAACAGTTGATTGAACTCCAGTGACTGTGCAGAATTCTCATGTAGTGGGCTTAATATACACTATTTTTCCACCCTTACACATCATTCAGCAACATTCAAAACAGCATCATGTTGCTTAGCAGTGTGCAAACCAATTAAGTGAAGCCAAGCAGCATGAAAACTCACATAACCATGGTTTTAGCAAAGCTTAGTACTGAGCAAACATTGGTAGCTGTTAGCATGTTTATGCACTGCTTATCATGAATGAAGGCAGACCCAGGGTAAGTGTACCCTTTACACTCCAATTATGGCATTTGTTTAAGGTACATATGTTAGGCATCTGTGTCAAAAACAGAGTACTAGGCAACATATAGTAATGCTATATGGCTATGTAAAGTGTTTCCCTAACTGCAGGACTGTGACTTCCAGCAATGAAAAGCAGTTATTTCATTTGCAATGCTTTGTGTGGATAATGAGTGTAAGAGTCATTCATTAATTGCTGTCTTCACAATAATGTCATTGAAATGCAACACAACACTAGATTTGAACCCAGGATGGTGTATGGCAAAATGTACTGTATGCAAGGCATTTAACAGACTGAGGTACTGAGTCACTGACACAGCTGGTGTATTTGCAAGACATATATGCACACATCCAGGCTGTGACAAAATTTTCTATATCCATCAGTACGTGCATCACTTTATATGGATGTATTTCTGCACCAGAGTCCCAGATGAATATGTATTTTACCGTGAATGCCTTAGCAGGTGACTTTCTACATGTTGCTGATAAAAGGGTACATTTACCTGCCATCACAGGCCTCAGTTATATCCATTATCATGTCTTTGGCTGTCTAGTGGTGCACTACTGCACCAGAGTCCAAGGTACGCTCTCATCTTTTTCATTACTCTTTACTCCAGTTTGCATGGTGCAGTCCAGCACTCAGCTCCACTGAAACATGCCTAATGACTGTAATTGGCAGTTACTGTGTTTGGTTTAAACCACCTGTTTTAATGAAGGGTTGAGGGGCATGGCAGGTTAATCCAGTGTGCTGCAGGTGTGATGGGCTCGGGTTCAAAACATGGCAGAGGTGTTGATTTTGTACATGTGTTTTACAATGTTATACATATGTATAGTCATTATAGCTCTATTTAGATGAGCTTAGCAAAGCTGCATGACACAGTGATTTGTGCAGCACTGCTCTAAAAAAATATAAAGAAAAGAAAAATGGAGAGATAGGAAAGTGGTGAAATGGGGGCAATCAGGAGGAAAAACATAGTGAAAGGAAGGGCAGCATGTGCAGGAAGGGTGTAGGATAGAACCATAGCTATCCATTTCTTGTACAGCAACAACTGTGCATTTTGACAGAAGTTGTAGATGAATTTGGATTCTCAAACCCCAGAGAGAGGGGTGAGGACAACATACCTGCATTGTCAACCCAATTGGATCAAATTACATGCTTCCAGTGGACTGGACAGGTGTGCAATATGGAAAAGCTATGTATGGAACAACCTTTTTTTTAGGATAGTTGCCCATAATTTTTTTTTAAGGTGATTGGAATGGTAGGGAAAGGAAATAGCTACACTTGGGGGAGGTAGGTTAGGTAGGTGAGGATGCATTTGCAAACAGGCAAGACAGACAAAACAGCAGACAGGTGGTGTGTGTGACACATGGGGGGGATAATACCTTGTATAGGGAAGGTGTTGTGGAATTCAAGTCCCATGAGCCTACAGATGGCAGCAGCATAACTCAGATCCCCACCCATGGGACTGTCAGCACTGCTCCTTCACTGCCCCGGGGGTGGCATGCTGGAGGCTGGGCACCAGGGCGAGGCTGCGCCATCACATTGGCCAGCATGTCTTCAATCCGATGCAGGCAGCAGTCATAGCCATGGTGGACTATCCTGTGCACCAAGACTGACGGCTCAGCCTGGGTGACAACTCCCCCTCTACCACCACTCCCAGAGGGAGGCATGTGCCCAGCCCATGGGGCAGCACTACCCAACACCACAGGTATTGCAGAGGCAGCAGTGTGGTCATAACTGGTCTGGGTCCCAGATATGCTGGGACCAAGTGCCATGGCCGGTTGAGGCAAGGTAGATGGATCAGCCGAAACCAGCCTACCTTGACATGCTGTGGTAATTAAGGTATAGCAATACGTTGATGTTAGTTATGAACAAATCATTGTTAGTATTAACAGGATGGAACATCATGTTAATTAACTCAAATACATAGTAATGTATATTATGTATGACATAACATGAAATAACAGAACAGTCAGTATGTTAGCAGCATGCCAGTAACAGTAAAGTATAAGGGCAACCACACTGTTAATTTAGCAAGATATGTTAATATTACAGCATAATAACACATAACAATAATAAACCACATAAAGTCAATGAAATGGTGAATTTAACAAGATATGTCAATGTGAAAGTATAATAACACATAACAATGATAAACCACATTTCCCAAAATATAGTTATTTTAACAAAATATGTTAATAGTAAACCAAACTAATACATAGCAATATTAAATACATGCAGATAACGGGTGGGGAGAAAGAGAAAAACAGTCCATTAGTCACATTGCAAATTATATCCCTGAAAACAGTGGCAATATTAACTCTGTAGGTGTGTATTGTTAGTTTTGTGTACAGTGACTACAAGTCTCCTATAGGCGATGTAACACGTACATGCCTCTCAAGCTGTTTCATGAGACAGCATGGGCCAACGGGTTCCTATCAGCATTTCTAATGTTGAAAATGCCGAATTTAATTTCATCAAACTTTATTGTTCGAAATCTAAGAAGAGCAAACTAACGGAACATCGATTTCTTTCCCAGGGAACGAAATTGGTGGGCCGTCATCGGAGTTTGCTATTTCCTCCACTGTGGTGCAGTCTCAGAGTTTGGTATATTTAAGTAGGGGGGTGTGTGGGAGGCACAGCCTCCCACGTTGGGGGGTGTAGGGGTGAAGCCCGCCACTTCTGTCAGCGTTTAAAGTATTGAAAAAAAATTTTTTTGCACGGAACACCGATTTCTTTCCCTGGGAAAGAAATTGATGTTCCGTCAGTTCGCTCTTTTGAGATTACGAACATTTCAGTTTGATGAAATCGCATTCGTCATTTTCAGCATTCAATAGGCTGATATAGACCCGGGCCAAGCAATAACGAATGCAGGTACACAGCTAGACAGAACACTTGCACATCATGTGGACTTCTATAACTAACAAGGTGTTCTGTAAGCAGATTTGACAATACTTTGCATTCCAACTAATAATGTCTGTGGTAATCCTGTGATAGGCAGATTACACAATATTAATTAAAGTACAACATATTGTAACACTTGAGAGGCATGTTTGTGTACAGTTCATAAACTAGACAGCCATCATGCCTTAGTTGCCAGGCATGGGAATATAACCTAATAGCTGTATCTGCATGGGAGATCTGCAAATAATGTAATAAATGACTGCAGCAAGGAATACAGCCATACTAGAAGTAGACATATTTATTTATGAATCAGCAATGCTGGTGAACACCTTATTCTTATTGATTTTAAAACTCTGTAAAATCTAAACACAATATCTGCTCATAACATGGGCTACCTCACTCATATACCTTTTGTTCATGGGGAGAGAAAATGTGAGCATTACTTGACTGCTAGTGTGCTGGAAATAACCTTGAACCACACTTTGAGTTGAGCAATACAAATTACAGGACATTCTTTTTGTATTCTAGAACTATTGCAGTGTTATAATTGACTGTACTGACAGTAAAACACATGTATGGAATACAACCATTCTGTGTATATATATATATATATATATATATATATATATATATATATATATATATATATATATAAACAGCTTTATTGTAATATCAACAGTGCTGGTGAACACTTTGTATTGTTATTGCTTGTACACACACAATGTCTGCCCATGGAGTGGGCTACCTCACCCATATACCTTTATTACCTGAAGTAGGAGGAACAGAGAGAATTATGTGACTGAAGTGGCCTGGAGACAGCCTTGGACAGTACCATGAGTTAAGCAATACAGATTTTAGGCCATTAATTTTACATTCCACAGCTATTACAGTGTTACACTTGACTGCAGCAACCTTACCATAGACAAGTAATGCATACAGCTCCATTGCCATGGTTATGACAACACAATCCTGCTGAACATCATTTTGCTTACTGTTATTAGTATTGTTTATTCAACACCAGTTTGTATTATTCATGTATTGCAATACAGCTCTAATTGCCTAGTTATTGCACTACAGGTCTACCTGCCCATTTATTGCACTACAGTTTTTGTTGTGTATACTTTATTGCAGTAAATGTTTTAGGCTTTCTTGCTTATTGCACTACAGTTGGCATACTAAACTCGTACTTACCATGCTCATGGCACAACCTGGCCGGGTACCTGGCATGGGACTTGACATTGCAAGCCATCTCAGCTGCAGCTGTTGGGAGAGAAGCACACCATTACATATACCAGTTTTGCAGACATTCTGCTTGCATATTAGTAAAATAGAGGAAGAATTACTTACATATTTGTGGGCCATTCCCTGCTCTTGCTTCATGGACCCAGGTGTCCAGGGTTCCCCTCTTTCTCTTTCTCAGGTCATCATAATAGTTATAACACTGCTCACCTGTGAGGGATACCAGTAACACTGATGAGTTCCCTGGCCAAATGGTCCCAGGCTTCTGCCTTACACTCTGTGCCCTGGAATCCACCCTGCATCAACCAGGGTTCATGTTTTTAATAAGAAGCCCTACCATGACCCTGGACTCCTGAATCCCCCACCACTGCACCCAAAAGTGCACACCTTTGCCAACACTGCCAGCCATACCAACAGTTGATTGAACTCCAATGACTGTGCAGAATTCTCATGTAGTGGGCTTAATATACACTATTTTTCCACCCTTACACATCATTCAGCAACATTCAAAACAGCATCATGTTGCTTAGCAGTGTGCAAACCAATTAAGTGAAGCCAAGCAGCATGAAAACTCACATAACCATGGTTTTAGCAAAGCTTAGTACTGAGCAAACATTGGTAGCTGTTAGCATGTTTATGCACTGCTTATCATGAATGAACAGTGCTTAGCAGAGTGCAGCAGTACCAAATTTCACAATAGTTTCATAAAATTAAACAAAAATATACCTTTCATTTACAGACATATTCTGCCAGTTATGGACTCAAACCCAGGGCCTACTACACATAAGACCGTAACTCTACTCATATAGCTAGTTGGATGTTATAAAAACTGCCACACTGCCAGCCCAGCTATCCAGAATTTTGTAAATTATTCTATGTCATTTGTGAATATTTATATGATTTATGCAAAACTGTATGCTATGTATTGAGCTAAAATGTAACCACAGCATGTCCTGCTGGCTTAGAATAGAAATGTATATAAACTATTGTAATTATGTAACTGTATATGTTTTAACAGTAGAAACTGGGACATAAAAGGTTAACTAGCAAAACTTCAAGAAAATAAGTTGAAATTGAATTATTTTATGATAGTGCTATAAAAGGTATCTCTCAGTTTCAGTGTAGCAGACACAATGTCTAGAACTAGAAGTTTTTTTGCATTGTCTTGGAAGAGAATTAATTAATAGGTTTCAGGTAAAGAAGTGCTTTGTTGTTTTATGAGATGTATGTATTTTTCACAGAGAGATGCTAAAAATGCTTGTACTTTCTGACAATGGGGGTAGCTTGGGAACTAAACTCAGGTGACAAAAAGTGATGTAATCCAAGATAACCCAGCAGTAATATTTGATATTAATTGAAGAACTGCCTCAGAGAGAGACTGGGCATTTTGTATTTTGTCTTTGACCTAGCAGGAACATTCACTCATCACCACTTTCTGTACTTGCCTTGCTGTAAGTAAGTTTTTTAGGGCATAGTAACTCATTTAGATATAATTAGAAATATAGTAAAGATTTGTTTAGATGTTTTCTGTATTTATTTGAGACTGTCATGCAATGTTGTTTTAAATATTTCCTGTGATTTTGAACTCTGATGTAACTGAATAATGTGTTATTATTTAGTATTGTCTTGTTCTTTTATTATTTATTATTAAATATATTTAAGACTATCTTTGTGGCTGATATTTGTGAGACATATTTAAGCTCTGACAGTATTTGCATATTTATTTGGTGACACTGTACAGGCCACTCCTAAATAGCCTTACTTCTGGTCAGACTACCATTTGGATTAATAGTAACATTGCACAGTAGAATTGGACACCCTTTGTTAACGGCCTTGAAAGTAGCTGATAAGAGTCATTGGTAGCAGTGGAAACTAACTTATAATCTGAGCAGAAGGGGGCATAGCTAGCATAGCTAGTAAACCTGTGCCAGCCTTTCCCAGGAGAGTGTGTGTGTTTGTATCTAAATCAAATCTCAAAGTGTGTGTGTGTCAGCTACTTGGGAAGGGACACAAAGCACTTGGTGGACAGAGTGGGTACTGGAGGTTTTGGCTTTGCCACACAGCTGAGATCTCAACCCTATAGCTGTGCCATTGGGGACTCTTATTGGGGATCTGGAGGAGGGTGAAACTAGCCCCAGACTCACTGTGGTCTCATTGTGCTCTTGAGGGAAATTGCACTTTACTGTGTATGTACCTGTTATCCTCCCATTGTGTACATCCCACACAAGGATTGAGGCTCCTTGATTACTGGGCCAGTGCAGGGCCATCACAAAAACTAGTATACCTTCACATACATTACTAGGCTACCTGTTAGCTATGCTGCGCACCATGCAGCGCAAACATGCTTAAACACACCTATAAGTAAACAATTAATTACATTTAGTGTCTATTTTTAGATGTCTGGCAGGTGTCCGCCATGTATATATAAGCTGCGCTTGGCTCTGCTGTGCTCCACGCTGCGCCATGCAAAAGAAAATTTAAAAACAAAAAAAAAAAAAAGAAAAAAGACAAAACTTTTAATTATGATAATTAATTACATCCAGTTTCTATTTTTAGATATCTGCCAGGTGTCAGCTGTCTATATGCGAGCACAGCTTGGCATTGCTATGCATCACACTGAGCAATGCAAACTTGTAGTTAAAAAGAAAACAAAAAAAAGTAATTAAAAAAACATAACACATTATAAAAATGACATATTATACATTTTACACACTTCACAACATTACAACAGTGGCGGAAATCATTACAGTGACCCTCACAAACATCTTCAGCCATGGGTAGCCATTACATCACTCCCTGCACTGAGTCAATATCCATGTTCCTTGGCTCTCCCTTGGCACAACATCATCATTAATATGCATGGCGCTCTACCGCAGGAGAACCGTGGCCATGTACATGGATACATTCCATGTAGGCTTTACACTGTGCCTACATGGATTTTATTAAATCCTGGAGATAGTTTTAATTACTGAATAAATAAATAACTAAATAAATAAATAAATGTGTGTGTATACATGGGTCTACTATAAGTGTCTGCATGCTTATACCTTATAACACACATTCTCACTGAAACTTTCTCAAAGTGGAAAATGCCCCAACTCCCACTAGTCCAATATTAGTGACTTACCAAGTCCTCCAACCATCAACCATACTGAACTAACATAGCCCTAACAGAACCCCAACATTTCCTCTAAAACTCTTATCTGGTCCCTAATCCTAACCCATGCCACTCCCTTTCCCAAACCCTAAAGTCCCCAGTTTCTCCCTAAGCTTAAAACTCCACTCCCCATCCCTAAACCTAAAGTCTCTGATTTCCCCTAAACCTAAAATTCCTTCTTGCTCCCTAAGCCTAAGGCCATCAATTGCTTTGTAACCCTAAAATTTCCCTCCAACTCCCCAAACCAAAAATTACCTTCACACTCCCTGTACCTAGAACTCTTGTCCTGCTCTCTAAAGCTAAATTACTCGATTGATCTGTAATTCTAAAATCCCCTCCCTCCCTAAACCTAAATCTCCATCCTGATCAATACCTGAAGTCCTAACCTATATTCCCATCCCCTCTTTCTTCTTCCTCACAGATACTGCACTAACACTGCCCGAAATCCGCTACTGTGTTTGGGTGAGGTACATTAGCTCCACTCTCTCCCTACAGCTGCCAAACCTCACATCAGGTTTGAGCACGAGCAGACAGTCATGCAAATTACAAGATACCCAAATCCCTGGCTGCGAGATAGTGGAAATCAAGAACCTGGGATTCAGGAGCTTTTAATACTGCCATATACATATTTATATATATATATATGTATATATATATATATATATATATATATATATATATATATATATATATATATATATATTTACATACATAGCAATCATACACGTTATATATTTATATAAATATGTACATAAATTTTGGAGGCAAGTTCTGTTATGTATTGTCATATCAGCTTTGCTTTTGGGTATTCTCAAAATTTGTGAAAGGTACTTAGTAAAGGTAAATCAGCAAGGCAGTAGGGCAAACTAGCTTGTTGATTGTGACACATGCTGATGCTGTACTAAGATCTAATAACCATCCATTGGTAAGTTGTTTATTTTGTTACTGTTTACTGTACGTGAATCTGAGTTAAAATCTGAGTTTCTTTTTTTTTTTTTTTATTTCATGATGAGTGATTTTCGTGTTGTGGGCATTGAAGAATTTATTCCACTGATATATTTTGACAGGCGCATCTTTTTCATAAGCAGTATTGCAATTCTTTCTTGTACGTAGCTGTGCTAAATTTCTTTGTTACACTGCCCTTTGTGCGTTATTGTAGAATTTGTATTTGTTCTATTTTTTTTGCTGCATATCCTAGTTATTCATTTTCTTATTGTAACTGGTGATGGTTGAAAAGGATCCCCAATGGCTCTGATCTGCTAACCTAATTAATGAAATAAGAAAAGAAAAAAAAAAGACTAGAGATCTAGATTTTTCCACAGAGTCAAATTAATTTTCTTGTGAAGAGGATTTCTCAATCTATTCAACACTTCTTATCATGGTGAGGAATTAAGTACATATCTAAGATGTAAACGTTATCATAAATATGAGGATGACCGACTGAACCTTGTTTTCAGGTAATAAAATTAGGCAAGAGTGGCTTTGTTACTCTGGTGTTTGAAGGAAGTTCACAACATGTTCAGTGCCATGATTAGTCCTAGCCTAGCTGCATCATGGCTCACTATGAGTCTTCAGGTTGGGATTAGTTAGTTAGTTAGTTAGTTAGTTAGTTAGTTAGTTAGTTAGTTAGTTAGTTAGTTAAAGTTAGTTAATTTGCTTGCATTTGTTAACTGGGGTAGAGCACTGCTCACAATTGGCCAATGTCAGCTTCAGACCAGAAAAAATGTAAAGCATTTGCCAAGCATGCAATCAAACACAGAGAAAGAGAATACAGTATTGAAACATTTCTATATACAGTATATATAGCAATATAATGCAAATGATAACTTCACAATTCATGATAGGAGAAGTCCAGGGAGAAATATAAGATGAAGGTAAAGCTAATAGATATGGAGACAGCAAAAAGCAATACGCACATTTGACAAGCAAACAATAAAACAGCAAGACCATACAATATCAAACATTTTATATACAAATATACATCACAGAATGAAAATTATAATTATGTAAGCAGTTGTTAAACCAGAAAACCAATATTCTACAGGATGATTTGGTGCCAGAGCCATGGCCTTAAGCTAAACGCCAAAAAATGTATAGTCATACCCTTTGGGAAAAACAAGGTACCGACAAATTACCACATAGGCGGTAATCCATTAAGTACGGAAGAGGTAATCAGGGACCTAGGGACCCAGGTTGACAGTAACCTCTCATTTGACACTCACATTGCCAAAGTGGTTAGGAAGACCTTCTATATTGCCCACCTTATCATGAAGGGTTTCACATCTAGATCAAGAGAGGTCATTGTGCCCCTGTACTCTTTTCTTATCAGGCCAATGATTGAGTACAATGCCCCATTTGGGATGTATCTCACCCGACACCTGCAGCAGTTGGAAAGACCCCAAAAGTTCCTCACCAAGAGGATAAAGGGTCTTAAACATATGTCATATGCTGCCCGACTGAAAAAACTCCAGCTCTATTCAGTCGCATACCGCCTACTCAGAGGTGATCTGTGCCTGACGTACAAGGCCATGTCCAATCCTGAATTAATGGACATGCTCCACCTCAGAAAATCCAAATCCATCAGAGCCACAAGAACAAGTGACTTAAACCTCAACACAGAAATAAACAGAATGTGCTGGAGGGACAGATTCATAACCCAGAGGCTCCCTACACTCTGGAACAGAATCCCAGTCCATGTAAGGCAGAGCCCCTCACTGACTCTATTCAAGAGAAATCTCGACGAGTGGATGGGAGATCGTAGGTTTACCCCAGGGGTCATCTCTTTGTCACTACTAGACAGAGGCATAGTAAACTAAACCCTAAAAGGGCATAGTATTCTCATCCTAAGGGGTGGTGTAAGCCACATACACTCTGGCTAGGCTTATAAATGCCCTAGGGCAGATAGCCTAGTATGAACCTATGAACCTATGAACCTATGATGCATGTTTTTTTAAGACTTTGTGACTGGAGGCAATCTGTATTTGGTCTTCAGCTGATACCCTCAATGGGAATTAAGAAGCAGAACAAACAGACAATGATTTTAGAGTAAAAACATACCCCTTTAGAAGCTTAGGCGAGCATATATGTCTACTTACTCTTTTTCTTCTGCAGTGTCAGAAAAATGTTTCATTAATCTGTTTATTTTTCTTAGGCATCTGGAGCTGTTTATGATTGGGATTTGGTGCATTCATTATATACTGTAGCATGTTAGGCATCTGGAGCTGTTTATGATTGGGATTTGGTGCATTCATTATATACTGTAGCATGAAACTGAAAATGATACATATTTCACTGATCCTTATCAGCAGTTATAAGTACAGAGTTTTACATGCTTAGATAAAAGGGAAGGGTTTGTCCCAGAGTGTCTTTAACTTTATATAATCCATTGTACTTGTAGATGTCTAAAGGAGCATGCCTCAGCATTAAGGGGTGTTACAACAAAAAAATGTGAAAAAGGAATAACTAGTTTGTTTTATGGGGGTTATTGTGAAAATTATGAGGAATATTTCTTTATTGCAAAGATTCTCTTTTAGTCATGATAACAGAATGAATTTTGTGATATTACAAGTTAACTGTAATTCACGGTGAAGGAACTGCTTTGCACAATATGCTGTAATCTGCAGATATGAAGAGCCTCATATTCAGAACTAACAGATTTCAGCCTCATGTGATTATGGAGTCCAGTTTTAGAAGGTTTTGATCACTCTAAGAAACAGAGAGAGAGAGAGAGAGAGAGAGTAATTATGAAAATCCCTGTATAGTGCCTTTGCCTAGTATGAATGGCTCTCAGATATGCATGTTAGTTGATACAGAATCCTTTTGAGCTATTGCAAAGAGATTTTATTGCAGTAATAGATTGTGTAGGCATTTCAAATGCTGATAGTATTTTCCATAAAGTTTCTGTGGGTATTTCAAATGCTAATAGTATTTCCATATGTAAACCATTGAAGAGATTCTAAGGCTTTCTCAAAGCCTACCAGGGTATTAGACATAGCACTACTGACCTTTTGTGCTGTGTGAAATAGTGTGATTAAGTTGCGTAAATGGCTAGAATGAACTCTTCATAGCTTAATAGGTAAGTACTAGGTAAGCTGCTTTTGTGCACCACTTTAAGCCTATCCAGTTTCTGTTTTGGTGTTCAAAGTAACTTATCTGCTTTGGTGTTAGATTGGCCTTACCCAGCTCATGGTAAATAATTCTATATTACACCTACTGACAATAACTGGGATCACATCATAGATAATTTCTGGGGACTCATGCATTGGATAAAGCACTTAGGAGATTCTTATCTCCATTAGTAGCACAAAGGGCAGTTCTTGGGTACATCTTCTGTTTCCCATCCATAGATCCAAATTATCCTTGGATATGGATAGGGATAGGTTCATAGGTTCATAGGTAGGTACTAGGCTATCTGCCCGAGGGCATTTATAAGCCTAACCAGAGTGTGTCGGCTATTGTCACCCAATTGATTAATTAACTGATCCTCTGTCAAGCAGAGCCAATGAAGTGAAGTGGGGAGTCTCTATGACAAGGAATCTATCCCTCCAGCATGTTCTATTTATTGTTGTGGTGAGGTTTAGCTCACTAGAGCATGTGGCTCGCAGTGACTTGGATTGCTTTAGGTGGAGCATGTCCATCAATTCTGACTTGGACATGGCTTTGTAAGTCAGGCAGAGATCACCTCTGAATAAGCGATATGCCACTGAGTACAGCCAGAGTTTTTTCAGTCGGGCTGCATAAGACATATGTTTCAGGCCAGTAATCCTCTTGGTGTGGTACTTTTGTGGTCTCTCCAGCTGTTGGAAGTGTCTTTTGAGGTACATCCCAAATGGGGCATTGTACTCTATGATGGGTCTGATGAATGATGAGAAGAGGGGCATTGTAACCTCTTTATTTTTGGATGCGAACCCTTTAGTAACTAGATGGGCCACATAGAAGGATTTCCTAACTACTTTGGCAATATGATTGTCAAAGGAGAGATTACTATCTACCTGGGTTCCCAGATCTCTTATTAACTCTTCTGTATTAAGGGGGCTGCCACCTATGTGGTAATTCGTGGGTGTTTTGTTTTTCCCAATCGGGATGACTACACATTATTTGGCATTTAGCTTGAGGCCATGACTTTGACAGCAGGTGTCCGTCTCAGTAAGGCCCTTTTGGAGGATGTCCATGACAGCTGAAGAGTCAATTATGGCTCCCAGTTTGCAGTCATCAGTGAACTTGGTTAGCCATAGTCCTCCTGTGTTTGCCTGTACTTCTGAGAAGTTTATGCTGAACAGTAGGGGTCCCAGGACCGAACCTTGTGGGACACTACTTGTGACTGGTTAAGAGTCAGACCTGGAGCCCACTATTCTTACTGTGTGAGTTCTGTCTGCAAGCCAGATGGCAACCCATCTCATGACGTAGGGGCTTATGTTCAGGCTGGTGAGATCTTCTGTAATACCTGAGTGGGGAATGGTGTCCAAAGTCTTGGTGAGGTCAAGGTAGGCTGTGTAAACAACCTTTCCCTTGTCTATGGCCTTGGTGACTGTCTCGATGAAGTCAACCAGGTTTAGTAGGCATGATCTGCCCCTAACAAAGCCGAACTGGGTTGGGTCAAGTGTTTGGAGGTTCCCAATGTCTTTGTTAATGAATTCCATGATTATGCGCTCCATAACTTTGCAGACCAGGCTAGTCAGGCTTATGGGGTGATAGTTACCAGGGTCAGTTGTGGCCCCTCCTTTGTGGAGTGGAATAACCATTGCTGTGCACCATTCTATGGGCACGTAGCCTGTGGAGAGGCTGAGGTTGAACAGCAAGTTTAGGTGGGGGGGGGTTAGTTTGTTCTGTAGTTCATGCAAGAAGCAGCCTGGGACACCATCTGGCCCCACTGACGCTGTGTTTTTGGCTTTTGAAAGGGCTATTTTCACCTGTGCGTCTGTGATTTCTGGGACACTACACTTTTCCAGTATTGTTGTGGGCCCTTTCGTGGGGTGAGAGGGGGGTGAAGTTTGCACTGAATCTATCTGCCAGGATGATGGCAATATCAGTAGGTTCAGTATATTTTGTGCTATTTTGCACTAGTTCAGTGCATAGCTGCGAGTTGTCACTTAGATTCTTAACATAGCTAAAGAAGGCTTTGTGGTTACCTTTTGAATCCTTGGCAATTTTTCTTTCGAAGTTAGCCTTGGATGCTTTTATGAGAGACCTTAGTTTCTTACTGATACTGATCAGGGATGTCTTTCCTTCTTGGGATTTGCTTTTTAAGCAGTTTCCTCCTTTTATTGTATAGCCTGTTTATGGCAAGGGTCCACCAGAGTGGTTTCCTTCTCTTAGAGGTGTGAGTCTTGGTTTTGCTAGGGATGGCATGATCCATGCATCCTTGTAGGTGCTCATAGAGTGCATTTGTAAAGGTTTCTGCATATTGGGCAGCATTATGCTTTAGCGTGGGGGCTGTGAAACTTACCGACTCTGTCTTTAGTTAGGTGAAGTTTGCTTTAGAAAAGTTTTTTACTGTGGTTTCCTTAGTTGGGGATGGTGGTGGGGTGTGGACATCCAGAGTGATTAGTTTATGGTCTGATCTAACCAGTGACGGGTTGATCTCCAGTGTTGAACACCTGTCATCAATGCTTGTGATGACCAGGTCCAATATGTTTTCACCTCTGGAAGGAGAGTTTACCAGCTGATCCAGGGAATTTGAGTTAATGAATTCCAGGAAGCGCAGGGCCTGGGAGTTTGTACTCGAGTAGTTTTCCCAGTTAATGGTAGGATAATTGAAATCGCCCAATATCAGGGTATTCGGTAGGTGGAGTGGTCATCCTGGGTCATGGAGGGTGATCTGTAGCAAGCCACAATTTGCATTGCAGATTTGCCCGATTTTAGTTGCACATGGGTGATCTCAGAGGTATCCTGCTGTGCCACTAACCTGGAGGAGTAGTTATCCTTGATGAATATGGATACACCCCCTCCTTTTGTGTTTCGGTCTGTGTTCTGTGGCTGAAACATGTGGTACGAGTTGTAGCCCGGTAG
Organism: Protopterus annectens; assembly: GCF_019279795.1. Lineage (NCBI taxonomy): Eukaryota > Metazoa > Chordata > Ceratodontiformes > Protopteridae > Protopterus > Protopterus annectens. The sequence goes on along the minus strand of NC_056725.1, from coordinate 627,739,462 downwards.
TGATGGGGTGCTCTCTGGAGCCTTGAACCAAGTTTCAGTTACTGCACAGATGTCGACGTTCTCCATACTGAGGAGTCTTTGAGCGCATGCATTTTGAGATTTAAACTCCTGGCATTGAGTAGCATAACCCTCAGTTTTTTGTTAATTGTGCTGTTTACAGAGGTGGGTTTAACTTTTGAGCCTTGCCTGAAAAAGGCACTATGGAGGCAGCAAGATTCCTGGCCAGTATTCGAAAGCCTAGGGTGACAGGTGCAAGCCATTTCTTGCGAAGCAGCGCGGCTTGTCAAGCATGTCATCCCAGGCCGACAGACACTGGATCCCCTTTGAATGACACCAGAAGCTTAGACGATTGTTGAAATTGATCATTTTCCCGTTATACTGAGGTATCATTCTTGGTGAGGGCAGGATGCTACTCAGGGTCAGGGTCATACCAGCCTGGGCTACATGATCAGAGAGCTTTTCCATGTCTCTTTTCATGTAGTCTGGGGGGTAAGTCTCAGGTCATTCAGACCAACATGAACAATGACATAGTCATATCTGTACTTGTTCTGGAGTGACCTGAGTGCTTGTGTTATGTGGCAGATTCTGGCTCCTGATAGGCAGCTAACAGTAACCTTCTGCTTGCCCAGCCTAGTGAGTGGGACATCAGTGTGCCTGACTATAGAGTCACCTATTACTATTGTGTTAGGTATGTTATTTCACCTTAAGGACTGTGATTGTGTGGCACACTGATTTTGTGTTTTATGTGTTGTCTGGTTTGTGATGGGAGGTGCAGGTTGTTTGGGTGTCTGCTTTGGAGGTCTCTGACGCTTTTGCAGATTTTTATTTAGAGCCTCTGAGTATGATTTTGTGTATTTATGTGTATTTTTTTGCCAGTGCTGGTTTAGTCTCTTGAATGTCTGCTCCAGACTTGGGTGGAGACAGCTTAGCCTCCAGTTTGGCTGTATAATTGCATCTCTCGCATATGTTAGTGTTTTGTGGTAGGAGGAGAGGGTTGTCTGTGTACATGAGGCAGTTGTAACATTGCCTCAGGATACCCAGATTCACCAGCTGGACTGGAGAGTACATCTGATATTGCCCTTTGGTCATGCCTGAATAATAGGGTGATCTGCTTAGTCACTTGGTTGGTGAGGGGTGAATAAAGAGCCTTTGCCTGTTGGACAATCAAGTGTCAGGGTATATTTGTGCTTGCTATTAGGTCTGAGCAAGTGCTGGGCTGTAGGATGCTTTTTGAGTGCTTAGGTTGAGAGTTAGACTAGTTTCAAGGGAAAAACTGAAGAGGAGACTTAGTGGAGCAGGGAATAATTTAACCTGAGCCAACCGGCGCTGCCCGGCACGCAAAACCGTGCAAACATGTTTTTTATAGCAGGGAAGTGAAAGAGATAGAAATTAGCCCAAAATGGCTAATAAACTACTAACTTCTAGACTGGAACCACTCCTCCAGTGACAGGCTGTTCAAAGCTCCCCTGTCTTACAGGTGAACAGAGAAACTTCCTTCTATCCAGGTAAGGTATGGGCAACTCAGAAACTTGTAACACAGCACTAGCCTGAAAACTGGACTTTACCAGCTTAGAAAGGTGGGAAACAAGGAATTTTTTAGGTTTTTTTTTTTGTTTTTTTGAAAAGATAAGGCAAAAACAGGAAAAAATACACTTAAAAAGCTTTAAACAACTACAAACGATCGGAAAAGGCTATCACACTTTAGTGTGTAGCCTACAACAGTTAAACAAATTATTTAAACAAAAAACAACGTTTTAAAATTGCAGGCAGTCAAATAAGGTCAATATGTGAAAAAAACAAGCTTTTAAATCACAATAAATGCTGGAAAATTGGCGTTTAGGTGGAAAACAGTTAAGTACAGCAAGAAAGTACAGAAAACTGATACTTAATCACTCCAAAGTCTTTCTTCTAAGCTAAAAGGCTTGTATCAGTTTAAGGCTTCCTAGTGCTTCCCAGTAGGTTAGTTACAGGAAAGATGTTTGAGCAGTTTTTTTCCATCTCTTTCAACTTTCTGGTTTTTTGAAGCTGCACTTTGCGCTGTTTCCCCACTTTTCTAGCCTAGCCCCCGTCGGATTTACAGAGTGGGGAAACAAGCGCAGATGTGGTCTTTTAAACCAGAAAGTTGAAAGAGATGGACAAACTGTCCAAATGGACAATAAACTACAATTTCTAGGCCAAGAACCACTCCTCGTGTGCTAGATAGACTACCTACTGCTTACCACTCCCACTGATAAGCTAGAAGGCTTCCCTCTAACACAGAAATGCTTGGGGAGCTCAGAAGCTTACTAACAATCCTGGATACAGCAACTCTGTAACCGGACTAGGCTAGTTATAGGAAAGGTGGGAAACAGGCGCAAGTGCAGCTTTCAAACCAGAAAGTTGAAAGAGATGGAAAAAAACTGCTCAAACAGCCAATAGCTACAATTTCTGGGCCAGGGACCACTCCTCTTGTGGTAGATAGGCTACCTACTGCTTACCACTCCCACTGATAAGCTAGAAGGCTTCCCTCTAACACAGAAAGGCTTGGGGGCTCAGAAGCTTACAAAGAGTCCTGTAACTAGTCTAGTCCAGATACAGGACTCTGTACCTGGACTAGAATAGTAACAGGAAAGGCAGGAAACAAGCGCAAACAGAGGCTTTTAAATCAGAAGGTTGAAAGAGATGGAAAAGATTCCCAAACGGCCAATAAACTATAATTTCTGGGCCAGAAACCACTCCTCCAGTAGTAGATAGGTTACATAGTGCTTACCACTCCCACTGATAAGCTAGAAGGCTTCGCTCCAACAGAGAAGGGCCTGGGGGAGCACAGAAGCTTACCAACAGTCCTGGATACAGCAAATCTGTACCTGGACTACACTAGCTACAGGAAAGGCGGGGACCAAATCCAAACGCAGGCTTTTAAACCAGAAAGTAGAAAGAGATGGAAAAACTGCCCAAACGGCCAATGAACTACAATTTCTGGGCCAAAACCTACTCTTCCTGTGGTAGATAGGCTACCTAGTGCTTACCACTCCCACTGATAAGCTAGAAGGCTTCCCTCCAGCACAGAAAGGCTTGGGGGCTCAGAAGCTTACCAACAGTCCTGGATACAGCAAGTCTGTATCTGGACTAGACTAGCTACTGGAAAGGCAGGAACCAAACTTAGAATTTTATTTATTTTTTGACAGAAAAGCAGCTAAAATAGCAGTAAATACAATTCAAATTGCAGTGCAGGCTAGCACACTTGAGTGCATAGCAATATTATGGCAAATACAGTTTAAATAAATGCAATTAAATTAACAAATGATCATATGTTTCATATATTAATTATATTAATTATATTGATGGCATGCTGATGTTTTTTGTTTGTCTCTCTCTGTCTCCCCCTCCTTTCATCACTACTATTTTTTTATGTTTCTTAAGTTATATCCCTCTATTTCGTTTGCAGTTTTGTACAGCAGCTACCACAGCAGTGCCAGTGGTTAGGGCTAGTGCCATAGTCCAACAGCAGGCCCAGATATCACTTGCACCTCCCCAGTGTACATCATGGGCTTCCTCCCAAGTGGCTGAACACAGGGACAGTCAGTGTGGTCATCCCATCCCTCGTGCTTCACTGGCTGGCAGTATCATTGTTCTATGCAGTGACACTGCCTGAGGTGGTGTTTTTGTGACCTGTGTTGGTGAAGGTGGAGGGGGAGCTTTTGGACCAGCTGCAGGAAGCCTAAATTGACCACCTGAAAAGTGTTCTCTTGCTACTGGTAGAGTTGCATCACTGCCCACCACTGTCAGCAGCACTTCAGGCAGGGCCCAGTAGTAGGGTCATCAGGGTGCTATCTGTGTTACCCTTAGGTATCACTCAGGTAGTGTGATATGGAAGATTGTACCCACCATATCCATCATGCTGGTGTTCTCCTTCCTTGTGTGTCAATGCCCTCCCATGTTTTTCTTTGTCCAGTCCTCTCCATTACAATTGTTGTCTCTTTGTTTGTATGCCTCTGACTCCCATGTCAGTCTTTGCTTATGGTATAGGTTTGTGTGTTTGCCCTGCTTGACCCACAACCTCTTACCACACCACCTTCCCTTGTATCTTTTCTCAGCTTCCCTTCTAGAAGAAAAGAGAGAAACAATGGACACCCGCTTCACAAAAAAAAAAAAAAAAAAAGAAAAGCTGTAGCACCCCCCACCCCCCACCCCACACACACACACACAATTCTACCATTCCTATTTCTGGTGCGTGCAGTCCTCTGCATGCTGTCCAACTCTCCCGTTTTCCTGTATTCCCATCCCCACCCCATTTTACGGTCAAAACACTTTTGTAAGCAATACAGTGGCCCCTTCAAATTAGTGTGCCACTCTTCCCATATTCTTACATCTAGGAGCAGGTGTACATGCTGAGATGCACAGATCCTTAATGCCTGGGAATTTAAATCATCTGACTCTTAGCCACAACTACAATTCCCCCACCCCACCCCACCCCACCTCATCTCAAATCCTGCTTCTAGCATGAACAGGTTTACTAATTAGCTTCAACCAAAGTTGCACATTTTCACTTTGTCAATTGATAAAGGCTTTGCACATCATCTCATTATAAGCTGTACCTGAGAAAGGTAATCCATGGTCAAACAAGGCATGTTTCGGATGTAAGTCCTGCTCTAAGGTCAAATTTAGCTAAAGACTGCCTGCTAACACCATCTTGACTAGGTTTGCACAGCACACACCCTAACTTGTTGTTAACAAGTATTAGTTGTGGACCCTCCATTTTAGAAATCTGTGTCTACTGTATAAATTGAAATGTTAACTTTCTGGTCAAAGACTGTCTTCCTTTTTGTTTCAAAAACCTGATGTAGTTTAAAGACAGGGTTCATCCCTCGACTATAGCTACACATACTTTTTACGTTTCTTGTCAAAGGAGGAGGTCAGTCATAACTCATATACTAATCTGATAACTCATATGAGCTGGTACCTTGCTGAATGAAAGTGAGTACAAGATAAATGAAAATACAGATGAATCATTTAAGCTTTTAACAACTCTAAACATAAAATAAACAGGCAACACACTACCGTACAACAAATGTAATGAAAAAGACTAATTGCACTTTTTGTATAAAAATACACTTCATTCAGTTTTAAAAAATACAATGCCTTTGCAAATTCGAAAAAAAATAAAGAATCAATGTGAACTGGTGAGTTATTTATTAAATATTTGTAACTAATATCAAGTTACAGTTGAAAATCTAGGTGATGTCTAAAATGGCTGATTACAGATTCATTAGTAAACGAAAAGTCATAAAGAAACATTTATAAAAGAGATAATATAGAACTAAACAAACTCTACTAAACAAGTTAGTTTTCTAAACAAAAATATTGATGTAAATATGGCATCAGAACTGTAATCTGACTAATGAGGATTGCTGCTATGACCAAACCAGCTAAAATAATGGTAAATCACTTATGTGTTGAAGAGTTTCCATTATCTGGTGGACTACTTCAGTAGAAGTTAATAGTGCTTTGAGTTCAAACCTGGGGTTGAAGTATATAAAGTCAAGAAGGCATAATCGTCCCTCTGTTAATTGGTTTGTTTATTTATTTTTATGTTTGTTTGGACTTGTGAGGTTTCAGGTGTGGAGGAAGACTCCAGTCTACAATATGTGAGAGTTTCTGCATCAATGGAAATTTGACTTAACATTTACCTTATTTTCATCTGAAGGCTAAAGAACTTGGAACTTGTTATCTATGGGACTCTGGAATAATCTCCCAGATGTCTGTTTCTATGGCTCATTATTTGGGCTGCTTAAATCTTTTGGTATAGAAACAAAAACTAGAAGATCTTAGCTGCAACTTACTTGATGTTCAAAGATTCTGAGATAGCTGCAAACTTGCCCTGGTATGAGTTTAGTGAAGACCTATATATACTCTTGTTAACTGCTTAGACTTCATGTGGGTAAGAGATTGCTGAACTGTCAACATCCATGGAAATAAGAAAGACAAATCCACATTAGCATTTTCAAGTCTGCACTTGGTATTTTTCCATCTTAATTGAAGGGTTACAGGGCACTTAAAATATGTTGTATAATTTTGAAAGCATAGTCTGCTGATGGTGACAAAGGATCTTCATTTAGTACTGACAATGGAGAATCTCTCTCTCTCTCTCTCTATATATATATATATATATATATATATATATATATATATATATATATATATATATATATATATATATATATATATATATATATATATATATATATATATATATATATATATATATATATACATATATATATATATGCATCTCCCTCTCTCTTTCAGTCCAGCTGTTAGCAGGATTTTGGGATTGCCATTAAGAAGCTTAAAAAATCTTGTTGTTGAAGGCTTGGGTTTAAGAGGCTGCGGTTGCAGACATTTATGCCCTCATGAAACAAAGATGCACTTTCACAGCTTCAGCAACATTTGTAAATTGTTTCCAAAAAAGGTGACCATGACACCAACTTCCAGGCTTCTTGTTAGTCTAACATGTAAAATATTCTTTTACTGCCTGTTTTTAATATTGTCAAGTACATATTGCAATGTCTTAATAATATTGTGGTGATCCTCCACAATTACTTGAGTGTTTGTTATGTGAACATCTTCCATGGAAGATGGACTTCATAAATGAATTTTTGACAACCAGCTTTCAGTGTCAGTTTTGCTATTTAAGCCCAAAAAGTTAGGTTGGATCCATAAGTTTCCATGGTAATACCTGGGAAAATTTTTTTGTTCAATAGAGACTGGTTGTGGATCTTAAAATCTTGAGTGAGCCACTCTCAACAGTTGTTCAGGAGCTGATTCCTAGAGATCTATTGCATATTCTGAGGTACATTTTCAAAGACAGTGAGGAGCTGACTGAAACTTTGTTGGATTGCAGTACAGGTTATTAGGAAACAACTAATAAAAGTCTTCTGAGTGTAAGATTTAGAAAGTTAGAGCCAAGAGATGTTGTTTCAATGCTAGCAGCTAACTGCCCTAACCACAGACTATGAAGACATAAAGCTCTTGCATTTTATACAACAGATAATCATTTCAAGATATTACAGATGCATTGAAAAAGAAAAAAAAGTTATTCTAGAGGTAAAGACATGCCCTAAACTAATAAATCAAATGAAAAATAGTGAAATTAGTAGAAAAAAATCAGGCTGTTAAGAAGCCACAAGTATTTATTTTATTTTTTATCCTTTGTTAACAGAATTAGTCCCCCTAGGTTAGTGACCTCTTTTCAGGGAGGCTAGATGTGGAATTTCTACTACTAGAGGAAATTTGACCAGGTTATCAGGGAACTTCCCCTACACTTGTGCAGTCTTTTACATCCTCCTGAGTTACAACTAACTCAAGCAAATGGGACCTCAGCTTAATGTCTCATCCAAAGGAAGATACACTTAAGAGTACAGTACCTCCCTAATGCTGCACTACAGTGACAGCAGTCTAATCATCTGGAGTGGGAATAGAATCCACAGCCTTCTGGTCTTCCAGAAGCAAATACAAGTGTGTTACCTGTTGTATCACTGACACTTAAGTAAAGAAAAAAAATGAAAAGAAATATAAGTTCTCTCAATTTTGTTAGAGGACACACTAGGCCCTTTAATAGCTGCTACAACAGTGGTTACAAAACAGATCATTAATCCTTATAAAACTGAGCAACCACCATTGGTTCAAGTAGTATCAATTAAAAACTGCCCTGATGCCAATACCTACAAATGTGCCTCAAAATAGATCTTACACGTACACAAGTTCCATCCCTAGCAGATTACTCTGTGTCTGTTGCAGAAATTGCCCAGGCCTCCTTTTTTGTAGGCATGCATGTTTGTGGCACTAAGACAGATCCCTTCCATTGCAAAGCCTGTTTTCCTAGGTGTTAATTGCTGACATTTCACTAGGAAGTACTTTAAAACTTCTCAGGTATTGTTGAATTCACAACAATTTAAACTGTGACCTATGCAGGAACAGCATATGTCAACCTAAAAAAAAACAAAAAAACAAAGACCCTTCACTATTACTATTACTGGTAGCTTAAGGCAAAATAAAATTAAAATGTGACCATCTCTAATGCTTCCTGAGGAAAAAAGATTCCTATATGGTTCATACTGACTCCCCATGTAAACCAGATACTGAATAAAAAAAACACTACTTCCCAGTATTTAAGTTTGCCCTTGAAGATCTTCCAGACTTTGTTAAAATATTTAATTATTGATAACCAAACAAAACACAGTACACCAAGGTGAAAAGCTGAGACTACCACCCCCCCCCAAAAAAAAAAAAAAATACGAGCAGCACCAGATTCTTCACAAGTACCTTTGTTTGAAAGACTGAACGCTTTTGTCTCATTAAGATTGAGACTTTTGGAAATGGTTGTTTGGAGACCTCTCCTTCCAGATGAGTGTTATTTAGAAATGATGTATGTGAAACAAACAAAATGACCAATTACTCCATTATTCTTTATATTTAAGGTCACTCTGCCATTTAATTGCTACCATCCTGGCAGTCATACTCTTGCTACAGGGAGAGCAGATAAGTTAAACTGAGAACATCAAGACAAGCATGATCTTTACAGCACCTTTCAACCAAACCAAGCCACTGCATTGCTGCCATTTTATCAACAAAAGAAAACAAAAAAAAAACAAACACTTGGCTGTATCTTCAGTCCCTTTTAACAGACCCTGGGATTTAGAAAGAGCTACCACCAGTGATAAGCCCTAGCATGGGTGGACAGCTACTGACAGATGCCCTTTCTGATTCAGAGATAGGCCCACCTCAGTGATTATACACATTCAAGAGAAGCACCACAGTGGGTCACCTCCACAACCATACTAAATGCTAATGAGGTATTCCAGGGAACAGCTAATGCTGAATAGCCATGTGCTCACTCACAGAAATGCCTGTAGGAAAGGAGTTAGTTGCTTGGCTGCATAAAATATCATGGCCAGCCATGTTAATGAATGCAGGCAAATGCTGCATTCTCCCATTATAATCAATTGGGGAGATTGTGTTAAAGGTAAGGTCAGGTAAGAGGCAGTGATGATGCATTATCAGGTGTATGTGAGTGTATGTATGTATGTATGTATGTATGTATGTATGTGTGTATGACAGTGTGTATGCATGTCTGCAGGGGTATGTGTGGTCTCAGATGTGTGTGTGTGTGTGTGTGTGTGTGTGTGTGTGTGTGTGTGTGTGTGTGTGTGTGTGTGTGTACTTGTTAGTGTATTTGTGAGTGTGATTGAGTTAGTAGGGTGTCAGGTACACTAAACGTGTGTGCATGTGTTTGACTGTCTGCATGTGTGAGGAAGATTGAATGAGTGGGGGACCTCTGCCAATGCAATATATAGACCACCAGTTGAATTACTGCTGGAAAGTGCCATTTAGCACTGGTACAAACTATATCAGACTCATAGACATGCAAGTTAGCTGATAATGAGGCCTTCCTCATTGTGGCTAATGTGGTCTCTGCATCTCATTTTACTTACTCTGGTTAACTACAACTTTTGACAACTGTAAATTATGAGAGCTCAGGGACTGTTTTGGAATCCCAGCCAGAGAGTCCACAATTCCATGCAGATATGAACATAGTGACACGTCAGAGCTCCAGTTTACATTAAATGCACAAGGCCATTCAGAATCTTCCTAGGGGGGAAATTAGATATAAACTTGACAAATTATCATTGTTTATCTAACGAAGTGTGCACATGCTAAAGAGTTGGCATGATGCTGTGAATGCAGCCTTTGGGGGGAGTAGCAACCCTGGATGGTAAGCCACATCAGAACTGAGGCATCATGGAGAATTTTAAAGGACAGCAGTTAGATGCCCACGTGATGTCTGACACTTTATTTTGTTAACCTGCAGATGGTATGCTGGGGGACTTAGAGGAAATAGAAAAAAAAAACAGAAAAAGCAGAACTGCAGTAAAACAACTTTGTTCATACTCCTGTCTTCATTTCTACAAGAACTTTCTACAAACTAGTTGCCACTTTATAGGAGGTAGGTCATCAGATTACCATCCAGGAAATCTAGCCTATTGCACCCTTTCCTTGCTGTTATGAAACAAAATACTAACATTAGAGATGATCATGGCCATTATACCATGACTCCCTATGCTTTTTTCCAGTCCACGTATCTAGAAGACAGTTATAAGTGTCTTATTGTAGCCTGGCAAAATATTACCTTATATAGATGGGTGATCAAACAATTTCAGAAGATTATTGGATAGAATTTCAAGAACTTCATTACATTTGTTTTACAGTTTTGAACTACACCTGATCAGCTATGGATTGCTTTAAGGATGAGGAAAATATATTGTAGAAAAATGCAATTCGGTCACAAAATCACACTGAAGGGCCAGAATGTTGTTTGAGACTATTGCTAGTGCCATCGACAAGGCAAAACATGAAGACCTTTACTGGACCTATGAGATCTGAACAAATTCTTGGTGACAGGGCATTCAAAATAGTGAACTTATAGATGACGCTATCTTTCACAAAATATAAGTCTTTTATGCCATCTCTGCACACAGCAGATGCTTACCTTTACATTCTGATAAGGCCTTCTCACAGAGGAAATCTGATTGCATTTGCAACAAACAAGTAAGTGTGGCATTTATTAGGTCATTAAATAGCAGAGTAATGCCTTTTCCATATTGTTATGATATCAGAAATAAAAATAACACTTATTTCATAGGAAAAACGTAATGTTTTCTGGGGTTCCATTATCAATCCTAGAATGCCTAAAGATGAGGAACCTCAATGCCAAAAACAAATGCCAAAACACAAAAGGGTAAAACCTAAAATGATAGGTAGTTTCTCTTGTCCCCAGTGTGTGATGGGGGACAAGTTCTCCAAACACCTTTAACTTAATAAATACTAACTCCAGAACAACACAAACACAAAGAAGGAAGAAACCTCTCAAAGCAAAGGAATCACTACCAGTGCACACATGAACACTGCACTAAAGGAATCACTATCAGTGCACACATGGACACTGCACTAAAGGAATCACTATCAGTGCACACATGGACACTGCACTAAAGGAATCACTACCAGTGCACACATGGACACTGCACTAAAGGAGTCACTATCAGTGCACATATGGACACTGCACTAAAGGAGTCACTGTCAGTGCACATATGGACACTGCACTAAAGGAATCACTGTCAGTGCACATATGGACACTGCACTAAAGGAGTCGCTGTCAGTGCACATATGGACACTGCACTAAAGGAGTCACTGTCAGTGCACATATGGAGACTACACTAAAGGAATCACTCCCAGTACACACATGGACACTGCACTAATTGTAATTGTCTAGAGGTTTTGTGAATTGCACATGACTGTAGCTGGTGGCTTTTATCATGTACTAGAACATCGACTCTGTAGACCAGGTTTGCAAATGCCACTTGTATCCTACTTTACATTATACCTGGGTTACAAAACTACCACCTCGCCTTCTAAAAAATGCAGGTAAACTTCAAGAAAAGCAGTTTTATGGCTGGAACTTCTTTTTGATCAGAATTAATGTTCACCTATTTATTTTGTGATAAACTTCACTTTGCTGAACATTTGCTAAACATTTTAACAGTAAACATTTCTGACAGACTGCACTTAATTTGTGACTTTCCTATATGTTTTTGTGAGGCTGATGGCCTTTGGAATTAAACCCTTCTGTAGTGCATACCTCCTGTGTTTTGTCCTTATTTCCTCAGTTTATGCCTTTGAATCAAACAACCTCAGACGTTTGTATAATAAAGGCTTTTGCATTACTCCATAAAATTTGTATCCCAGATGGCTTCTTTGTTATTACAGTCCTTTTTAATTTTGCTAGCATTATCAAGTGATGACAAGCATTCCCATGTGAAAATGGCATTTCCTTTTCTTTCTTGTTTTCACTTATCTTTCAGTGCAGATCATACCACTGAATTGTTATACCCATGTAGAAAAACACCATCAGGTTTCCATTATAGCTTCCTTTTTCTGTCATACAAGAACCTTGGGTTCCTGCTATTTTTACAACATTTGTTACATTTTGTTAAAACATGCTGTCATTTATAGTTTCAGGTTTCTATTGATATGTATATATATATATATATATATATATATATATTTATTTATTTATTTATATACATGAATCCAACCTTGGCTTCCCGTTTTAAGGCATTTGTTAAAACATGCCATCATTTAGATTTTCAGGTTTTATATATATATATATATATATATATATATATATATATATATATATATATAGATATAGATATATATATATATATATATATATATATATATATATATATATATATATATATATATATATATATATATATATATATTTTGCATATCTGCTGTAGAGGTAACTTATCTGTTCACACAATGACAATTTGCTTTCCTTCTGATGTACAATGTGGTACTTATTATGGTTTTCCTTTTCATTAGACATGGTGTCTTTGTGTGTAGCATTTCAAGTTAGCATCATTTTCTTGCTAACTTTTGTCATCTAAGTTACAGTATGTGTTTATGACCAATATATTTATGAGAATGTCCCTCGTTCTCCTCTGCGAGTTGTGCAACCTCATATGATTTTGTGCTGCACTGTATATTCATGACTGTTCATATAAAGTGCTAGTGCGGTACAGATAGCCCATTTCAAAAGCACCAAATTCAATTAGACTCCTCTTTCACTGAAGAATAATTGAAAACACATGATACGAGATTCTAAAAATAAATATGCAACTGCTTCAAATCTCTGTAAATTGTGATCAAAGCAAAAAGTAACAGAGCAGAGTCTTTATTTTAACAGGCAGTAACAATTAAAGCACCTCACACACCTTCAATTAAAAATGTGATGAATGATTTGCTTACTGATTTAATAATCAAACTCTAATTCAGTCATTTCATGTAACCCAAGGCTATTATCTATAAGTAAGATGTATTAGTTTGCACTAATATGCAGTGCAGAGTACAAAGAAGATTTAGGATATATATCACTTTCTACATCAGAAGGAAAACAAGAAACTGGGTTCATCTCTACTGTGCTTACAACTTAAGAATGAATCTGAGACTATGTAGGGATGGCAAGGAATATAAATGACTGCTTACCCATAGGATTTCTTTTCTGGAATAAGCATGCCATATTTTGTAAGACTGCATGTCGTAGCCAAGGGAGACACAGATAGTGGCAAAGATAAAGATGTAAAACAGAAATGTAATGGTTGCCACTTGGGCCTCTCAAATGAGAAAGGGAATCACATATGGGTTGGGATGGTGTACAGTCAGATATTCATATGTAATAAATTTACAGGCAGACATCACACAAAGGTACATGGATGAGCCACTCGGTATAACCTGACCAAACAGACTGACAGGGAGGGAGCCATATGACACATACCATTCAGCATGTCCTTCCATCTCCCACTTAGCTGACATCAGCTGTTCTTATATCCAAGTCTGGTAGCACCAATCCAATGTCCATGAACAGCAGATTAAGACATCTACACCAGACACATGCACAAAGGAGAATCACAAGCCTTGATTTCAGTTAGGATTGTTAGGCTAACAGCCTAGGTTTTGCCCCTTTTACTAGATAGTAAATTTACCATTATATCCAGGTGCTGTGGTATGAACAGACCATTCCACACTCCGTTCCTATCAGCCACTGTAAAGAAGGGGGTCACCATTTATAAATGGAAAAAATCCCTCAAACCTCTTTAACCAATGGATACAATTATAGTTTCAAACAGTGGAGCCAGCTAGGAACTCATGACATTGTTTACATACCTGTTCATTTTGTCAAACTTAAACTTCCTTCAGGCAAAGCACTACACTGCATAGTTTTCTTTTTGCTTGGCACTAAAGATCTAGATAGACAGATATAATATTTCTCTCTCTCTCTCTCTCTCTCTCTCTCTCTCTCTCTCTCTCTGTCACTCGCTCACTCTCTCTCCTTCTGTCTCACTCACACATACACACACACCACACCCACACCCACACACACACACAGATTCCAAAGGTGCCCTCTGTGAGCTGCCATTACAGTATTTCAGGTGTTTATGTATCAACAGCTTGTAATGGAAGGTGCACTTTATGATGCCAGAGTGATTGAACAGCATGCAAAGCATGTGTCATTTTTGTACCATTATGTTGCACTGCATGTACACATTAGAGATTCCTTGAGTTTCAGGTCCCTGGCATCACCTACCATGCTGAGAAGACTCCAAAGGTCGTACAAAGAAAGTTTCTGTTCCTGTGCATTTTGCTGTACCTCAAGTAAATTGGTTGTCAAGGTCATTTGAGCAGCTAATCTTCAGACACTGATGTAAACTCCATAGGCTTCCACATGTGCAGGTATTTCCCACCTGTAAAAGGTCACATGCTGTTTTGGTTGTGCAGTAAAAGCCCACCCCTAACAAGGGCCTGATACTTTAGATGCCCACATCCTTCATGTCCTCATCCTGTGTCCGTGGATGTTCATTATCATTCTTCATCAGGATGTTAGCAGGCATCTCATTATGTGCAGTGAGTATGGCTGCATAGATCTAACGTACTGGGACAGCATTTACACATTTGTGTCTTTTTTTATTAAGTGGGTAGGTAGGCTGATCTGGGAACCCCTTTCGACCATGACCCAGACCAAGAAGGTGCAAACAATGGAGCATAATCCATACGTTTGAACTTTTGTACAAAACTCATAATGTACAGGGTAATTAACAAATTGCAAAAGACAGCAAACACATTGTTACCCCACACAAAGAACCATGCAAAAAGGAAAATTAAACATGGAGAAAGTAGTATAGAAAACAACTCTTTGTTAGACTGCACACTTTTTATCTGCCTTTGCATTTTGTGTTCTGCACAGCTGATACTGCAGTAGTATATCCTACACAGGAAGAGAACTCACTGTTACTATAGTGATTACAGCTGATCCTGCCAGCAGTATATCTTACCCAGGAAGAGTACTCAGTGTTACTATTAACCCTTGTCTAGTTAGTACTTTCATGCAGAAAATGTTTTTTTGTTATTCATTCCTTTCTGTATTGAAAATAATTTGTGTTAGTTCAATCCAAAGGTTATACATTTCATTCAATAGTGAGTATTTACCTAAGCATAAGTATAAACTATTATATTATCATCATCTTCTTTCAGCTGTTCCCATTAGGGGTCACCACAGCAGATCACCTGTTTCCATTTCTTCCTGTCCTCTGCATCTTGGTCTGTCACACCAACCACCTGCATGTCCTCTCTCACCACATCCATAAACCTTATCTTAGGCCTTCCTCTTTTTCTGTTACCTGGTAGCTTCATCCTTATCATCTTTTTCCCAATATACTCAGCATCCCTCCTCAGCACATGTCCAAACCAACGTAATCGTGCCTCTCTGGCTTTGTCTCCAAACCTTCCAACCTGGGCTGACCCTCTAATATACTTATTCCTAATCCTGTCCACCCTCGTCGCACCCAGTGCAAATCTTAACATTTTTAATTCTGCCACATCCAGCTCAAACTCCTGCCTTTTTGTCAATGCCACTGTCTCCAACCCATATAACATAGCTGGTCTCATTACCCTCTTGTAGACCTTCCCTTTCACTCTTACAGGTACTCATCTGTCACAAATCACTCCTGATACTCTTCTCCACCCACTCCATCCTGCCTGTACACTCTTCTTCACCTCTCTTCCACACTCACCGTTACTCTGAACTATTGACCCCAAGTATTTAAACTCATCCACCTTCGCCACCTCTACTCCTTGCATCCAAACCATTCCTCTATCCTCCCTCTCATTCACACACATATATTCTGTCTTAGGCCTGCTGACCTTCATTCCTCTTCTCTCTAGAGCATATCTTCATCTCTCCAGGGTCTCCTCCACCTGTTCCCTACTCTCACTACAGATTACAATGTCATCTGCAAACATCATAGTCCATGGGGGTCTGATCTTGTCTGTCAACCTGTCCATCACCATTGCAAATAAGAAAGGGCTCAGAGCTGATCCTTGATGTAACCCCACGTCCACCTTAAACGCATCCATCACTCCCACCGCAGACCTCACTGCTGTCACACTACCCTCGTACATATCTTGTACCACTCTTACATACTTTTCTGACACTCCTGACTTCCTCATACAATACCACAACTCCTCTCTAGGCACCCTGTCATATGCTTTCTCTAAGTCTACAAAAACACAATGCAACTCCTTCAGACATTCTCTGTACTTCTCCATCAACACTCTCAGAGCAAAGATCACATCTGTAGTGCTCTTTCCTGGCATGAAACCATACTGCTGATCACTAATCATCATGTTCCTTCTTAACCTTGCTTCCACTACTCTTTCCCATAACTTCATGCTGTGACTGATCAATTTAATCCCTCTGTAGTTACTACAGCTCTGCACATCACCCTTATTCTTAAAAATCGGTACCAAAACACTTTTTCTCCATTCCTCAGGCATCCTCTCACTTTCCAAGATTTCATTAAACAATCTGGTTAAAAACTCCACTGCCATTTCACCTAAATACCTCCATGCTTCCACAGATATGTCATCTGGGCCAACAGTCTTTCCATTCTTCATTCTCTTCATAGCTATCCTTACTTCCTCCTTGCTAATCCATTGTACTTCATGATTTACTATCCCCACATCATTAAACCTTCTCTCCCTCTCATTCTCTTAATTCATCAACCCCTCAAAGTACTCTTTCCATCTCCTCAACACACTCTCCTCGCTTGTGAGTATGTTTCCCTCATTATCTTTTATCACCTTTACCTGCTGCACATCTTTCCTAGCTCGGTCCCTCTGTCTAGCTAATTGGTACAGGTCCTTTTCTCCCTCCTTAGTGTCCAACCTTTCATACAACTCTTCATATGCCTTATCCTTAGCCTTCGCCACCTCTGTCTTTGCCATGCACCTCATCTCCTTATACTCTTGTCTACTTTCTTCATCTCTCTGACAATCCCACTTCTTCTTTGCCAACCTCTTTCTCTGTATACTCTCCTGTACTTCCTCATTCCACCACCATGTCTCCTTGTCATCCTTCCTCTGTCCAGATGTGATACCAAGCACCTTTCTAGCCATCTCCCTTACTAGCTCTGCTGTAGTTATACAGCTATTTGGTAACTCTTCACTGCCACCCAGTGCCTGCCTTAACTCATTCCTGAACTCCACCTCACAATTACCCTTTTTCAATTTCCACCACTTGATCCTTGGTGCTGCCCTCACACTCCTCCTCCTCTTCTTGATAACCAACGTCATCCTACAAACCACTATCCTATGTTGCCTAACGATACTTTCTCCAGTCACCACTTTACAGTCTCCAATCTCCTTCAAACTGGCCCTCCTACATAAGATATAATCCACCTGTGTGCATCTTCCTCCACTCTTGTATGTCACCCTATGCTCCTCCCTCTTGTTAAAATATGTATTCACCACAGCCATGTCCATCCTTTTCGCAAAATCCACTATCATCTGACCTTCTGCATTCCTTTGTTTAACACCATACCTACTCATCACTTTCTCATCCCCTCTGTTCCCTTCACCAACATGCCCATTGAAATCTGCTCCAATCACCACTCTCTCACCCTTGGGTACAGCCATCACCACTTCATCCAATTCACTCCAAAATTTTTCTTTCTCATCCATTGCACACCCAACTTGTGGAGCATATGCACAAACAACATTCATCATTACACCATCAATTTCCAGCTTCATAAACATCACTCTATCCGACACTCTTTTCACCTCCAAAATACTCTCAGCATACTGTTCCTTCAGAATAACTCCTACGCCATTTCTCCTCCCATCCACACCATGATAAAACAATTTGAACCCACCCCTTCCATCTGGTCTCTTGCACACACAATATACCAACCTTCCTTCTGTCCATCATATCAGCTAGCTGTCTCCCTATACCAGTCATACTGCCAACATTCAAAGTTCCGACCCTCACTACCACAGTCCTAGCCTTTCTCCTCTCCTCCTGCCTTCGGCCATGTCTTCTGCCTCTTCTCCTCCTTCTGCCAACAGTAGCACAATTTCTGCCAGCACCCTGTAGGCTAACAGTACTGGTGGCGGTCGTTGTTAAACTGGGCCTCGACCGATCCGGTATAAAAATTTTTCTTGGTGACTGCATGAAATGTTTTGGTGAAGTTTTATGCCGGATGCCCTTCCTGACGCAACCATCCCCATTTATCCGGGCTTGGGACCGGCACAAAGAAATGCACTGGCTTGTGCATCCCCAGTGACTGGGTTATAAACTATTATATTATATAGTATAATATATTATATATAAAATCAGTATGCATGCATGTGATCTTTGCACCTGCTTCCAGGAGTATTTCCATAGTATGCATAACACAGTGCTCACATGGCTTTCTATTTAGAATTACTGAGTGAATCTGTGGTATCCGATAAAGTTGTAGTTGAGTTATTAGGCATGATCATTAAAGCAGTTATATTTGTAGAAGTATTCTAGATGTGGAGAGAGCTGCTGTCTAGTAGTGAAGCGGGAAGTGCAGTGTGTGGCATCGCAAGATAATCTGTACCAGTCAGCTGGAGATAATCTGAAGAATGTGTTTTCCCGTAATCCAGATTATAAAATGGGCTCATGAGGATTGCAGATTTTTGATCTGCAGACCTTAGATGATAAAATAGACTAACAGTCCAAAGTTTAGCTGCAAGAAGTAGATGAAGAACAGACATTTGCAGGTGAGAGTGATTATCAGGAAAGAAGCCTGGGCAGTAGTGAGCATTCAATTAGCTTTTGGCAGTGAGAACCAGTTGGACTCCCTGTGGCTAGATAGGCTGATGAACCTGCAAATTTTATTCTTAACTCTGTAAAATTTTAGTGTTCTGGTAGAGATAAGAATTATGGTAAAGACATATTCCATCTTGGGGATGACAGCATTGATTCAAATGGCTCTCTCGGCCTGATAAAAGTATGAATAATGTATTGCTGAGTTTTAATTATGAAAGTAGCATGAATGAGAATGAATCCTGTTGATGAGAAAAAATGTCAGTTCTCGCTGAAAAATATACCTACGTTTCTGTGTGCTTGGACTGCTGCAATTACTATACTTTGAGGATTTTTAATGGAGATGATAGAGCCATATCTAAATTTGGGCTGTCTGAATACTATTACTGTGGCTTTGAGGGTTATTTATGTATATATGAATGTATGCATTTATTTATTTATTGAATGTATTTATTTATTTTTCCATGTTCAATTGCAAAGTAGTGTAAACTGATTTTTTAGTAATTTTTGTAGTTTAGTTATAATGGAGTCAGATCTAAGAAGAATAATGCCATCTGCATACTGGTGTTTAAGAGAGATCAAAGGGCAGAGACATCTAATATAGACAGAAAAGAGTACAGAGGCCATTACCAACTCATCAGGTATGCTTGAGGTGAGCATTCTTGTGTTTCATATTTACTTATTTGGGTTTACTCTAAAGATCTACCATTAAGGTGATTATTAAACCATGTTGAATTCTTTCACCCACCCTATGGTTTAGTGTGCTCAGAATGTAGTAATGGACTATTGCTTTACAAGCCTTTTTTATGATCAATGACTAAGGCTCCATTTTTAAATTCCCTTTCCCATATCTATCTGGGTTTGTTTAGTGTCTATAAACAGTGCTCTTATGGTACTGAATCCATGTCTGAAGCCATGCTGTTTGTCTGAGATGTTGCTACATTTCTTGACATGCGATAAAAGTTGTATAGAATCCTTTTCACTATTCTGGGGAGAGAGCAAAGGCCTGCTAAGGTGCAATAGTCTTCAGGAGATGCAGGAGACTTCATTTTGGATAATGGTCTTATTTGGGAAATGCGTCAAGCTAGAAAAACAATGCCTGTATTTACTATAAAGTTGAAATTATGGTCAGGGGACATGTGTCTTATGCATTGTATTTTTTAGTGAGAACCCTCTGGAGCAGTTCCAATTGGTGTAAGTGCATAGTTAGGTACAAGCAGAAGGGAGCATTGTACTCTATTATGGACCTGATGAGAGCGGAGAACAATGACACTATGACTTCCTTTGACCTTGATGCCATGCTTTTACTTATAAGCTGAGGCACACAGAAGGATTTTCTCACTACTGTAGCTACCTGGTGATCAAAGTTCAGGTTACTATCTATCAGTGTTCCTAGGTCCCTCACCACTGGGTCTACTTTTAGGGGTGTGCTATGAATATTATAATTTGCAGGGATGTCTGATTTACCAAAGGGTACAATTACACATTTTTCGTATTTAGTCTCAGGCCATGACTTCGGTATCAGTCGTTTGTCATTTTTAGGCCTGTTTGTAGGATCTCAACATCATTCAGGGATTCAGTCATTGCTCCCAGCTTACAGTTATCTGCACACTTGGTGAACCTGAGGCCCCCAATGTTGGTCTTCACTTCAGAGAAATATATATCAAACAGGAGGAGTCTCAACACTTAACCCTGTGGGACATCTCTAGTAAAAGGATTCTTTTCAGAAGTGGATTCACATGTCTGGGCAACATATGCCCAGTGAGCCAGTTTTCTATCCACTTGACTATGTAAGGATTTATGCCTAATACACTAATTTATATATGATTCCCAAGTGGGGGTTGTATTGAAAGCTTTGGCCAGGTCTTGATAAGTGGTGCGTACCATTTTACCCTCATTCATGGCCCTGGTGACTTTCTCAGAGAAGTCACCAGATTAAACAGGTAAGACCTCCCTTTGACAAAGCCTTCACATGTGACCCCAGGGATATACTCTGTGCATATTTGTTTTTTATCAAAGTGTGTATAGATAGTCATAAGAGTTAATAGTAAACTTTAACTGAATAGAACAGATACAAACATTTAACAGTAAAGCTGCTATAATATAAAAAAACTAAATCTAGGATTAGAGAAAGCATCATTAGTAATTTCCATTTAATTATATGTATCTGTTCATGCCACTCTGTGTAGTATATGCAAATTTTCTTCCATGCATTCTGGTAATCAGTAATTATTTTCTTAAATTTTTGGATGATATTATAGGCTTTCAAGTTTATGGGGACAATGTTCATTCATCCTTTATAAATAAGCTTAGTCGCAAGATGACAATTACAGTGACAGAAAACTTCATCATCATGATAATCACTGGAGAAATGTGTTTGTTTTTGTTGCTCTTCAGTTGTGAAGATGCATTTAAAATTAAACAATTATGTTTATTGTACATATCTTTAGTTTGTCTGAGATTCTTTACTAATATGCTCTACATAACAGCAATGTACCTATATTCCCAAAGAAAGGAACTGCCATCTGTAATTACTTTCTTACAGCACTGATAAAAATGAAAATTGTGCCCCTAAGGAGGGTAATTTAGCTATGATAAGATAAACATTCCCCGGGATTCATGAAGCTCGGCGCAAGGCCGGCGTTAGGCTTGCGTCGACCATGCGGCGTGAAGATGGCGCAGTAGCGCCAAATGCATATTAATGAAGGTGCGCTGCCGCCACAGCCACGTGCATAGGAAAGGAGCGCGAGTGCATAGGGCGTGTCGAAGTGCCGCACGGAGGCTTGGAAATGTCAGCTGCCGACATGCAACCTAAAATGCTTGCATATAACAATTTGCAAGCAATAGTAATCACATCTGTCAGTGTCCGTGGATACTGAAACGTATGCAAAGCATGCAAGACAGTTCCTGCGAACACAAAATGAAGAAGCAAACACAAATGCACGGTAGGGAATAACGGGTCCCTATCCCACGAACAAATGACATTGAAAACCGTGTGCCCGTAGTCCAACGCAGTGTAGATAGTTATACCAAGTGGAAGTGAAATGCATCATATGTTAGCGCGCCGCCAATAGGTACGTCCAGCCCAATGGTCAGGGTCACCAGCTGACCCATATTGTGAGGGAGGGTACACAGCTGGGCAGATGTGTCCATAACAAAAAACACGATAAATGTACATATCTAGCGACCGTATGACCGAATTATATCCCACAATGCATGTAATAGTCACATACAATAGGTATGTCCGTATTTCACATACCAAATGTGACAGGAAATAGAATAAGCATGTAAACGAAACAGAAGGAGCATATAAACTGCTACAACAATAAGGCAACATGTAGGCTGAAAGGAACAGTATTATCCATACCGTTGACTGTGGGTACGTGTTGTCCAGTACATTCGGATATGTGTCCGGAATATATCCCATCCTGGACATAGGAAAAGGTGGCATCCTACCAATGATTAGAACAGTCAGCCAAAATCCGCACATCAGCGGTCCAAGCCGAACTTGTCAGGATGTGTCACAGTTGAACGGGTATTACCCGGAATACCAACCATGTCATGAAAGTTAAGTATGGGCGTGTACCTATGTGCGTGAGGTATAGCATGTGGAAAGTCAAACATGGCAGGGTAGTCCACACAACCATACAGGTACCTGACATATGTAGGGTATGCAATGTGTTACCTTGACCGTGTCATGGGCCATCAACCAAAGCAGTGATGGATGGAGTGTCAGGAATATGTGTGTGTGGGGGATGGGTAATGGTATAATCCTCCAAGGCGACACTGTGTCGTATGCAGAATAGGTGAACCGGAGGTGTATGAGGGAGCACCGGGTGAAGCAGAAAGAAACACAAAAACATGTATACACATCTGCAATACAACCAGACAGGCCATACTGTAGAACACAATCCCACAAACATATGAATATTAAAATGTGCGATACAAATGTATAGACATGTCACCAGCACATACCCACAGATTGGTCCTGATGGAACTGGCCATATCAAATGCAACACACCTGGATGCATAATGGACTACCCAGCATCCCTCCACAGCACACAACCCGCCTCCCATACCTGAACGTCCACCAAATCCAGCCATACTTGGCCTACTGGTTTGGTGCAGCCACATCTACACATAGTGACCACTACGCATATGTAGTAGGTAGTGTCACCCTAGGCAGTTTCAGGATTGCAAACTATGTATCCCTTGCATGTAAAACCCCAGCACATTTTCATAACGCCAGAAGAATGTTCGGTATTTGTCTTGTTTTGGTCTTGTTCAATTTTTGGGATATCCCTCATGGGATAAGTAACCTGTGTAAACATTAGAATGGGTATGAAGACACGAAGTCCAGTCCTGTAGATATCTGGACACAAGTTGGAATGTGCAGTAGTGGTGCACGAGACTGTCCAGCCCTAGATGGTCATGCAGAACCTACTACCCAGGATCAAACACCTGCCCGTGACGCACGTGTCCCGACATGAATAAGCGAGAGAATATATTGCACACATTCGCATAGTGGCACATGGTATAAGGGTGATGAAGGCACTGACATAAACAGGATACCCCTGATCCACTGTGTGAGGGACAATTAATGTGTGTGTAGGTGTGACCTGACCAACAATGATACAATGCCAAATGTCCTGTGATTGTAGGAAATAACTATGTACCATACTGCATGTAACAGTTGCCTAAAGCGGTCACATCAGGATAGAATAAACATAATTCATAGAAGAAACAGGCAAACAACAAAAGTGCCAAAGGTATAAGGCTCACAGCTAGGAAACAAATGAATGTTCTAAACCTGCACTGACCGTGGCTATGTGTTGGCCCAAACAATCTGGTGTCCACAGTAGGGTTACCATCTGTCCCGCTTTGCGAGGGACAGTCCCTCTTTGGACAGTTGTGTCCTGACAAAATACATTACAAATGGCAAATGTCCTGGGATTGTAGGACATAATTATGTCCCATATGTTATGTAATAGTTGCAGAAAATAATTATTTCAGTATCTAAAATACCTAAATGTTACAAGAAACAGAATAAGCAACTAAACCGCTACAACAATAGGCTTTTATGTAGGCAAATAAGTAAAGTTCTATCCTTTGTACTGACCGTGGGTATGTGTCGGCTTGTAAAATCTGATGTGTGTTCCAAAAATGTCCCATCTTGGCCATTTGAAAAGGTGGCAACCCTAGTCCCCAGAATACATCCCAACCTGTACATATGACAATGTCAATGCTACCAATGGTCAGAGCATTCGCACAATAACTGGCCAGCCTCTTAACCACTCACAAAGCCAGTGACCTTTGGGGAAAGGTGTTGAATGAGAATGACTACTTACAACAATGAAGAGTAATAGATGCATTTAACTGCAGAAAATTAGTAGTATTACGAATCTGTCAACACGCTCCAAGTTAATAGTACTAATATGGTAGAAGTGTCCGTGATTGTCCCTGAGTTGTCATAGCCTTGTCCCTGTCACTGTAGAAACGAGTCCCTGAGTATCACAGAGGTCCGTACACATAAGTACACCAACCAACTGTCACATCTGTTGACAGGACTATTGCATACCTGTAGTGAATTTATAACAGATGTCCAGAATAATATTCATTGTATCTATAAATGAATGAAATAGTCAAATGGGAAGGGAAACACGTGGAAACCACCCCCAACCTGCATTATGTAGTGGAACCACTCCCCGCCCTAAATTATGTAGCGCTGACCCAATAATGTGGTCAGAGGTGCCCAAACACCTGCATCTGTAAACACAGGTAGAATGTTAAAATCTGGACTAACTCTGTCCATGTGCTACATCTGATCTTTGAACAGTGCCAGGGCAGTTCTAGTCACCAGTCAGCCGAGCCTAAACCCGGACCAGCACATGAACACCCTGACAATCAAACACGCGTATGTGCGAGGACTATAAGCGTAGGAGTTCTGAATATCCTTGGAGTGAGTAGACTTGCAGCACGGGTCCAGAGCAGTAGGAAACAGGGAATGTCCTAATTGTAGTACTGCGGTTTTCCCAGCAGGAGAATGGATGCCTGCTGTGTAAGGGAAGTGGTGAGGCGTATGTCAGAGTAGCTATGAACCATGGGTATACATATAAATGAGCCAGAACACCAATAGTGTAGTGGTTACAGCATCCGCCCAACGTAAAGGCATTCCCGGTTCAAGTACGACTATAGCACATATTAATTGTGTAATGAATGCCTCTGTGCTGTAAAGCCAACATTTATACATGTAAAGGTGACCGCGTTCGCATGGGTCCGTTAACCGGATTCCATCAAAGTGGTACTTTCATAAGGAATAAGGCACATGTAATCCCAAAGAAGTGCCTGTAAACATATGTAACTCAGAATAAGTAGATGCAAGTGCACCTGGCGGGTGTACGCAGCTATTAGCATAGCAAATGTATGTTGTCTTGTACAGCTGTAACTTTTATATATATAGATAGATAGATGTGTGTATAGATAAATATCCACAGACATAACAGAAATATGCAATTATATATCTACATATTTATCTATATATACACATATATATATATATATATATATATATATATATATATATATATATATATATATATATATATATATATATATATATATATATATATATATATATATATATATATATATATATATATATATATATATATATATATATATATATATATATATATATATATATATGTAAGGAATGCCGAAAGATGAAAGCAAACATAAGGGTTGTGAAGGGAATCCAGAGCAAGTAAGGAATTATGAAGTGCTTGCAGCGTATGTCACATAAAGCTGCACAAGTGTGAGTAGAGCACCGCTCTTCACACCAGAGGCAGGGTTATACCAGTGGCCATAACATCGTTGAAGTGCTACGTCAACATTGTAAACAGACGGAATGTAGTACATGTTGCGACCACCTACACTTGTAACCCGCAAATCGTTCATAATCCATAACACCAGGAAAGGCACGTATGTGCAAATATGAATGGATGGTGAGCCTGTGAATACACGAGGTGGTACAAAATGTGTGTAGGGCCCCAACGCTCATGAGAGGGCAATGTGTAAAGGTGTGTCATGGCTGCGATATCAGGTGTATAATGGCTGTTATGCGTGGAAACTCAACACGGGTGTGCAGGAGAAACTATGGATATGCGATTATGGACACAGGAGTGCTAGGGTATGTTGCGCCAGGTGCAATGGAGCGGCCCGTGGAGGTCAGCTAGTACATAGGTGCGATTCCCAGATAGAGCGTCATTTGCATGGAGACATGCGTGAATGGGCGTATCGTTGTCGGACGTTGTGCGTCAGGGCTGGCAGCCCAGCACGTAAAACCTATACGCCACCCATGAGCGGAACGGAGTTCTGCTGTGACAACCCCAAACCGGGAAAAGCAGAAAGACACAACTACATGAAGACAACAATATGTTGACGTACAGTCACAGTAACACAAACACACATCCTATCAACAGTAATAATATGAATGTGCACAGAAACAAACACAGTAGCAGGAATAATAGGCTGCGCATATGAGTAATAGGTCGAATGACACTGTATCACATCCCAGTTAGCAGCGGCACCCCAGACATGAAAAACATGTGACATCTGTCCGCTGTATAACGTGCAATATACTGAGCACAAGTTCACCGGAGTGAAGTGTCGGTGTCATAATGACTAAGGCAATAGTATGCTGTTGAAGCAGAGATAAAACCCAATACGCATGTGTAAGTGTCCATGTCCGGGAAATGTATAGGTTAACGGACACACAGATGTATATATAGATAAAAACGTATATATACATATATCTATATTAATTTACATACACATATATATTCATACGGATATATATATATATATATATATATATATATATATATATATATATATATATACACACACACACAAGGATATACTACGGATATATATAGATAGATATATATACACAAACAACAGGTAGTGATATATACACATACACACAAAACAAAATATATATGTCAGTGTAGATATACACATGTACATAAATAGGTTACTTCACAGCAATTAGGGGTAACATATTTACAGCCCGGGCATATGTGACTGGGAGGTCCAATAAATAAACGTTGTACCCCCACATCACCCAGCTAGGCCGGACAGACATACAGACAGGCAATACAGATCAATACACTGCCGCTGTCCAAAACACCGGTAGGAAAGTACCAGTGGGAGAGTTCTGCAAGGTCTACACTTTAAACATGGATAACGGTGTCCCTTGCGGGACCCCAAAAATTCAGGGTACGTGTGAATCTGCTGACATTAATATGAGCAGGATGTAGGTGTACATGGAACAGTAGGTTGTGCAAGTGTGATAATACATGGGTTGACAAAACGTATGACATGTGTCCCGAGACAGGGAGAGTGGGCAATGTGTAGGGGTGTGCTCATACCCCAGCTGCGCTCGCAGTAAGTATTTGTCATGACTGCTGTAGAGGGGTGCCAGGTAGGTGGACCATGGGTATGCATTAATGGGCTTAAGTGTGCAGGTGCTGGTTGGCAGAGATGTAGTAGGCCCGCCCAGTGGAAGTCATTAATATTCCTATGTGGGCATAGCATACGCCTACACCTCCCAAACCTGAAGAGCACATCTACCGGATAGTCTGTAAACCATCGGGGGAATACATAGAGACCAAATCAGTGCCGTGTACCCGATTAGCATGGACGTCCATAGTTATGTATCAGAATGTAACAAAGTCCAACTAAACACTTCCAGAACTAGTGATATTAGGTGAACAGGTGGCGGAATACAGGTAATGACAGATGACAACATGTATGAGTCATAAACAGCATGTACCTCGACAAACGTGAATGAATACATATGCTCTGTGACTGTGAATGTGTCTGGTTAATAGAACCAATCATCTAAATGTGTCCCACAGGGTGTTATGCATTGTTCCTGATACAGTGTTCATTCACACCCATTGGTATGTGAGTTCTGCTACTGACGGAAAGTGCATAATTTGCTGACCACCTTAGGTAGATGATAGCATAATAGAAGAGGTTCAACACCCATACGCCTGTGAGGGACACACCCGTCTGGGCAGTTGTGTCCTGCAAAATGACAGTTATGGCACATGGCCTGTGAGTTCGGAATGGAGGCTATATAGTGTGTGTAGTGGTGTCAGACATCAATTTGTTGTATCAGTAACAGCTACATGTAATAGGAAACAGTATTATCAATTATAATGCTACATGAATAACCTTAACGTATGCAAACCGTGGAAGTCGTCCGTTTACTACTGGCTGTGGGTATGTGTTGCCTTGACACATGTGATAGCTCTACATATAGGGTCTATAGGGCCGCCACCATTCTGAATGGCCAAAGTGGAACCTGCTCTGTAGAAATGTCAGATGTACCAGGGCAGAACATACCTACAGCCATGCATAGTACAGAAATATACATATCGGAACAAATCAAAGCGTAGTCTAGCAGCAGTAAAGTTGCTTATGCTACTACATATGACATATCGACGTGTCAGGTATACAAGACCTGTAACAAGCAACCAGTACAGACATGTACAACATGAGAATGTCCCCTAATCAGGACAGTTGCAATGGCTAGAGTATTGTCCATACCACTCAACTGTCCCTGAATGTCAGGTACGTCCCTGAGTTTGACTGAAAGTTTAACTCTGTCCCTCTTAATCCCTCCTAAAATTAGTGGCTGTTGAAGGAAAGGTGGTGAATTACACTTACTGACTAATGACAATAAGTAAGAGTTATAAACAACTGTTACTTCAGAATATGTGTATTAAGTCATATGCTCTGATTCTGTCAATGTTTCAAGTTAATAGCACTACTTTTGTAAAAGTGTCCCTGATTTTTCTTGACCTGTCCCTGATTCTGTAGAAATGTGTCCCCGATTGGTGGAGAGTTCTGGTATTGTCACATGAGATATGCATGATGAGGGACTGTCCCATGCAAAGTGGGAAAGGTGTCACTCCTACAGTCTCCCGTCGTGCAATCTGAAAGGTGGACAACGTGCAGTAGGTATGCGGTAGCATGACTCGGCGGACAGCTGCGTTAACAAACTCAAGTCACATGTCAGCATTGCAGAGTATCGGTTCCCATGTATCAGGCAGATGGGAGCAGATCGTATGAGGAACACGCATATAATATGATTACGTCACTGGACAGGCCGCCGAGTCCGTACAGTCGAACGCCTGCCGTCGCAAAATGGTTACACATACCCGATACTGTAGTCATGTAGTCCGATGTAATACACATCACAAGGGATCGCACACACCCAGCGTGAGTGACAAATGTAAGCGGAAATGTCGGTGAGCGAGCGGCTGTAAGCGTGTTTGTCTACCAGTATGCCAGTAGTGCACTGTCAAAGAAATGTGGAGTCTAAACGTGTATAAGGTGCTGTGACCAGAGGTCAGCAGTGCTTAACACTGTGCAAACCCACGCACAACTGCTCCCACCTGCTGGAATGTGCCTTACCCAGTCTGTATCCAAAGGCGTCGGCCTGTCCGCAAACAAAGAACCGCCCTATACACGTGATGGTAGAAGTACCCTGCGCACATAGCTCATGTGAATTAACAATAGACCATGGCATATGTACAGACAATAGACCACACACACACACCATACAGCGCAGACATCCAACAGTATAGCAATGTACTGGCAGATATGTCCGGACCACTGGTGTATGCATGCCTGGCCGTCCTGTGTTTCAGTGTGTGAGCATGCCCAGTATGACTGTTACGCATGTTGTCGACCGACATTACCGTCATACCGTCATGTGTGTGAGCATGCCAAGTATGGTCAACTGTATTGCATGTGTCACATGTCCAGATAGTTAGTACTGTGTTGCTGACTCCTCCATTCTACACAGACAGGTGTCATGCTGTGTCTGCAGGGTAGCTAATGGTCATGTGGCATTGACAGTTGCTACATGTCTGCATAGCGTGGGGGGACATCCAACCACAACCACAGTCCTACACAGCACCGTGGGTGGCGCACATGACTCTCACATGTGTAGGTTTGATGGGGGGCACAGCCAACAGTTGTACACATCTGCCGCTACTGTACTGGTATGCCGGGTACTCCATGTCAGTGTGTGGACCTACCTAAATTGCTGGTTGGAGGGATACCAGGGTACGTCAGTTCCCAGCTTTAATTACCAGCACAGTGGTGTTGGATGTCCTAGCTTACACAACCTACATCAAACTGCCTGGCCTGCTGTCATCTGTGTGTGTCTTAGGGGGTTGGGGTCATTCATTGGGCATATCCATAGGCCATCGTATATCATTTGTCTGTATTGGTCCACATCTGTCCAGCTGCATGGAACGTGTGTGGGCTGTACGGACACACATGATGGTCAGCCCATAATCTGCAGTGGGTTAGGACACCCTGTGTACTACAGGCTACCATTGTGACCCCGTATGTGCTACAGAGGTCATGGTGCCACTATGGATGTGTACTGTCTGCTGCCCTAACATTTGGCCACCACAGTCACTTGTATGCTCACATACATACCATAGCAATGGGTAACTACACATTCTAATACAACTGCCACTTGTTAGGTCAATAGACATACCCTGGGTGTGTTCCAGACTTGAGGACAGTGCTGGAGTGCTGCCTATGTCGGATGCACACAGTGCACCTCCTATACATGGCCGAGCACAGGTACTGTCATGTTTGGCATCCATTGTACTGTGTGCGGGTCAGAGAGGGGAAATCTGTGGGTACCTACTGTGTCAGTGCATATGCCTTGTGTTGCCTCTTTGCCAAGGGCAGGTCATACTGTGCATGGGCTTTCGCCGACTGTGCCCTGCTCAGGTAGTTCCTTCACCAAGTCACACTGTGCCTGTACAGGCCTTGGCAGTGGTGTTGGGCTGTGTGGCCCTGCCCCATGCTGTTCCTGCTGCAACTGTTACTGCAGGATAAGATTGTGTAGCATAGCAAATACCATAACAACTTGTATGCATGTAGCTTGTGAATACTGCAGAGCTCCAACGGATGTGTCCGGATACCAGAACTGTGAACTGAGCATCCCAAACACATGCACAAGTATATGTCTTGCCTGTGCATCCGCCTCAGTATGGTGTGAGTGTTCAGGTGTGTGTGCATTGCTGATGGGTGTCATCAGCCACGACACCAGTGTTTACCCAGCATCCCCCACTAGGAGACTGTAGGGGATGTCCATATTGGCATTGGTGTGCTACAGCTGTGTCAGAAGCCATATATCGGACACATCATAGCTTCCAGGGCAGACAGCACACACATTCAATCTCATGCCCTGGCCATCACATATGGCCTAGCTGTTGGAGGGTATGCCCCTGCAGTGACTGTAGGCCCTACCCTGCTCACCGGGTGGTGCTACAATGTGTATGTGTGTGCAGGCTATAGCACCCAGTACCCCAGGGTAGTCATCCATGTGGTTGAACAGATGCATATTGCTGGTCTACTAATCACGTGTGTTGAGGACATGTACGTGCTCACTAGCATGTGTTGACATGGCGTCTGTGAACTGGTGCAATACTCTGGATGCAGATGCCTGTGAGATACCCATGATATCCCCAGTTGTGCTGTGTGAGGTACCTGTGGCTAGTACACCTAGGCCAACACATACCATGGTATCCACTGTGATGTGTTTCCCTCGGCCTGTTTGATGTGTCAGGTGTGGCAGGCACAGGTCAACAAGCTGCTGTAGGAGGTCTCTGTCCACCCCATAGTGCTCCAACATCCCCAGCCCATGTAGCCCCTGGTAAGTCACCCTCGGTCTATAAAGTCTTATGTCACCCCAGTAAGGGTTGTTCGGCAGCATACACATCCTCACTGCCCCAGCCTCCTGCACATGTTGGTATATGTTGCCTGCTGCAGCCCGTGTCATTTGGTTGGACTGTGTCGTGAAATGTCCCTGCAGGTATACACCGGTGGTGTAGAGTGCGGACGAAACCTGTGTGTATGCTGCTTGCTCGCATTAACGTACTGTTCATGTGCGGGCTGGCCATGTCATCTGCTGATTGTGCTGATCAACACCTGTTTGTGCAGCCTGTACACCCTGACTACCCCACCACTGCTGTCATCCCTCCCAATGTCACCAGGCAGGTATAGACACACCCCTAGCTTAGGTGTGCTAAGGCAGGAGCACTCCCGAGGCACAGTTCTGCAATGTACATACAGTATGCCTGACCCCCCTCCCATGCTGTCAACTATATTCGAGACCTGCACCCGGCTGACTACACACATACACTCCAGGGACCAGCAGCACACCCTGGTGATAAATGTGATACACTATAGTCAACCTCATCTGCATAGTATAGTCTTCTAATGAATAGTTATATGACCCATACCGAACCTCCAAATTAATAACCACTGCTCAGTGTCACTCAGATCCATACACAACTGGCAACAGGTGCCTTACTATCACCATATTCGATGTCCCATGGTCTTCCCAGCAACAAAATAACCGGTGTCTACATGACTACAACCCATGGCCCTGCACACTACAGATGATGTGCATTACCACCACGCCATGGCAGATATACATAGATCCCAGGTTATCACGTACAGATCATCCGGCACAAACATTCAATAGTGCTGATGTCCCCAGACATATATGTTCACATCTATGTCCACCTCTACATCTACATATATCATATATATTATATATATATATATATATATATATATATATATATATATATATATATATATATATATACATACACACATATACATGTACACACATATGTAGATATGGCATTTATATCACAACAGCGGACCACATGACAGCAATGCATTAGACAGGAATGAAAAGGAAACTACATGTGCCACCTGCATCATGTAGTGTTGTTACTATCAAGGCACGTGTGTTATGTTGCATCACACGGGTCAGACCGTATCAAGGGTAAGAGTAGGGCTGCTGACAGTTACTCACCAGACCTATTGGCGAATGTATGTGTTGACAACCCAGTGTCTTGGCAGAATATGCGGGCTGTGGACACTATATAGGTCAGCAACAAAACACACTGAACACATCCCGCAGCTAGCCACCCACAGATACCAACACATACGGTATAACTGCCAAACACACACACCTGCCATGCCTTGGAATCGAGCACCTACCTGTCTAGTCTACCACACTACAGCATTATGCAGTAACAGAACGCGCTACCGAGTTCCAGCATCACCGCACTCCCACAGGCATACATCTAGGTGGATGACATCATCCGCAAAGGCAAAGACGCCGATAGGGAATGTATGGGGAGTGAGCCATCTAAAAGCATTACTCTGTCCCCAGGCAGCTGGAAACACACACACACACACTTGGCAGGGCTGGGAGTCGAACATACACCTAACTACCTTATCACACTACAGCATTACGCAGTTACAGAATGTGCTATCGAGATTACTGGTACACAGCACTCCCAGAGGCATATTTCTAGGTGGATGACATCATCCGCAAAGGCAAAGATGCCGATAGGGAATGTATGTGGAGTGAGACATCTAAAAGCATTACTCTGTCCCCAGGCAGCTGGAAACACACACACACACACACACACACACACACACACACACACACACACACACACACACTTGGCAGGGCTGGGAGTCGAACATACACCTAACTACCTTATCACACTACAGCATTACGCAGTTACAGAACATGCTATCGAGATTACTGGTACACAGCACTCCCAGAGGCATATTTCTAGGTGGATGACATCATCCACAAAGGCAAAGACGCCGATAGGGAATGTATGTGGAGTGAGCCATCTAAAAGCATTACTCTGTCCCCAGGCAGCTGGAAACACACACACACACACTTGGCAGGGCTGGGAGTCGAACATACACCTAACTACCTTATCACACTACAGCATTACGCAGTTACAGAACACGCTATCGAGATTACTGGTACACAGCACTCCCAGAGGCATATTTCTAGGTGGATGACATCATCCACAAAGGCAAAGACGCCGATAGGGAATGTATGTGGAGTGAGACGTCTAAAAGCATTACTCTGTCCCCAGGCAGCTGGAAACACACACACACACACACACACACACTTGGCAGGGCTGGGAGTCGAACATACACCTAACTACCTTATCACACTACAGCATTACACAGTTACAGAATGCGCTATCGAGATTACTGGTACACAGCACTCCCAGAGGCATACTTCTAGGTGGATGACATCATCCGCAAAGGCAAAGACGCCGATAGGGAATGTATGTGGAGTGAGCCATCTAAAAGCATTACTCTGTCCCCAGGCAGCTGGAAACACACACACACACACACACACACACACACACACACTTGGCAGGGCTGGGAGTCGAACATACACCTAACTACCTTATCACACTACAGCATTACGCAGTTACAGAATGCGCTACCGAGATTACTGGAACACAGCACTCCCAGAGGCATACTTCTAGGTGGATGACATCATCCGCAAAGGCAAAGACGCCGATAGGGAATGTATAGAGAGTGAGCAGTCTAAAAGCATATTACTGTCCCAAGGTAGACGTAGACAAACACATGGCAGTGGTGTGAGCAGGACAACTGCCTATCTACGGAGCACTATTACAACACTACATAGATACGAGACATGCCACAGACAGTACACCCTTCAAGACAGTCAACCAGTGTGTTCAATGTAGGCATCCATCCTGATGTGGGGTATGGACATCTGTTGCCTGGATGACCACCATCGCTATACAGGATGTCAATGGCCATGCCCATACACAGAGGCACATCACCGACACAAGGTGTCACTGGGCATGCTCACACACTTAGTATCACACGTCCATTTGGAATGTACTGTGTGTCCATCTACACAACGGCATACTGGGCATGCTCACACACTTAGTAGAAGCGAAGGGCTATCTTGCATGCACACGGATTCTAAACACGGAAGGGCACAGTTTGGAATGTACTGTGTGTCCATCTACACAACGGCATACTGGGCATGCTCACGCACTTAGCAGTTGCAAAGGGCTGTCTTGCATGCACACGGATTCTAAACATGGAAGGGCACAGTTTGGAATGTACTGTGTGTCCATCTACACAATGGCGTACTGGGCATGCTCACACACTTAGCAGTAGCAAAGGGCTGTCTTGCATGCACATGGATTCTAAACACGGAAGGGCACAGTATGGTGTTACTGTCCCCACGTACATGAAGGCCACTCACATGTACTGACCAGTACACACTCAAGAGCCATCACAGATGTCTCAGGTGCAGATCACAGAGGTAAACGCCGCATTCTACTATGTAGCCCTCAGACATCACCATGTCCTTGGACCAGCAACACACATCCATACATTACCACAACACCGTGTGACTCATGACCAGTGGACTGTACATAGGTCTACAGCAACTGTGCAGACTACACATGTACTGACAGGGTTCCATCATGTGTTATGCAATGCAATGATACCACTGTACATAACCAGGTCGGCTCTACACATAACAGGGGCCCTGGGTCTTACACAGCTGTGACAGATGACTGTCGCTGTACACCAAAGAACACACATGTTTGGATATGACATACATGTAATCGCAGTGGATATGTGCATGGACCACACACACACACACACACAACACATATGTACATAGCATAGCTTTTGCTGTCCTCCATGCAGACAAGTGGCTACAGCAATCACACGCATGCACATGGAAGGTAGGTCCATGGCTGTTGAATGCTAACAGTACATGAGGTAGCAATGTTGACCGAGGAAACATTCCCTCTGTACTAGTTACCCATGACACCCATCATATCATACAACAGTCCATGTGTTATGTATGTCATCACACATGTCCACCAATTGCAATGCATACAAACATGGCTACATGACAGGCATGTAGGACCAACACACATGTACATGTAGTGGTGTGCATGCAGCTACCATGCATGTGCAGTAGCTGATGTATGTAATTCATCTGTGCCTAACTACAACATGCAGTTGCAATGCAGCCCCATCATTGACACCTGTATATGGTGAAATACTGACAGTACGGTAGGATGTACATCAGGTATGGATGGATGTGTGTACATAAAGTGGTGATCCACCTTTGCAGATGGATGTTTGCCGGGGATGGCTCACAGGTGTGTCACAAGCCATCCTACCATTACATGTGCAAACAGTACGCTATGTTACTGTTACTTGACGGTGAAGACATAAAACCTACACAGCGGTCGGGTGTTACTGACTGTAAGTCACTTGACACCTGTAACACTTACATCCTCCCATGTGCATATAGCAGCACAATTGCCGAAGGTAGCGTTGGTACACATAATGATACTGCTGCATGTCTGTCAGACGTATCATCATATAGCAGGTGTATCATTCACAGTACTGCCATGTGTGTTTGCTTGTGTGACCATATATGCCACATATGGTGGGGAATACATCCCAATTGTTACACACCCCTGTACACTGTTGTAGAGATCTGTACATACTGCAGTGTGGAAAGCATGACGTAGGCAGGGGTGGTGTGTGTATCACACACATGTCAGCTATCCATATGTGAATGACATTTGTGGACTCCAGTGTGTGTGTGTGTGTGTGTGTGTGTGTGTGTGTGTGTGTGTGTGTGTGTGTGTGTGTGTGTGTGTATGTATGTATGGCTGTCTGGTGCATGGAGTGAGGGTGTATGCTACCATACAGAACAGACAGGATCCCTAACCCCTCATGGTGATGCAGTCTACTACCCTGTTGATGCCATCGGTCTCAGCCTTACTGGCTACCTGTACATGTTCATTCTCTGTGTCATGTCATGTGGGTGCACAGTACTGTGAGGGTGATTACCACATAGGCAGGGGTCCTCACCTCAACACTATCGAGTGTGCGTTATAGTGTTGTTGACCCCGTGAGTGTGGGCATGTTACTGTGTGTTTCTGTGTATGTCTGTGTGTGTTCTCATCCTGTAATGTGACAGGGTATTACTGCTACACAGTGAGGCCTCATGCTATCAAGTGGCCTCTAACGTTATCATCGGCCAGACCGCTGTGTAAACCCCCGCACCATGTCAACATACCTGTGATGTGACCTGGTATGGATGTCACGTCTCTAGCCACTGTAGCCTATTAAACAGCCCACATGCTTCTGGATCAGTAGATGTGTGGACATCTGTGGTATGGTAGCCTTTCTAACAGTCAGGTTGAGGCTACGATAAGCATGCTGGTATTGCCATACATGCCTGTGAGTACTCCACATTTACACATGGGAAACTGCAAACACTGCTACTTGTTGGCACATGCAAGTAGACCATAAGGAGGGAACCAGGGCATCATTACCAACATGCTGTTACTGTTGTTACCAAGACACATACTGTGAACATATAACAATGCATTATAAACCTGTACTACATGGTATGTCTGGTGCATGTCAACAGTACACAACTAATGTAATATACACTTCTCTCACTATTCTGTTCACCCTGTGCATCAGACCATTTGAGCATGTCCCTGCACCGATGGTGTGGATGACAGGGATGCGGCACAGGCATCATCATATGCACAGGGTGATAATGTTTGCCAGGGGCATAGGCTGCACCAGTGGATGACATCATGTGTGTGGGTAAGGGCCGGTGATCTGATTGGACATGTGTGGTCATTATGCATGTGGGTGTTGCGGTGCCCTACAGATGTTTTTGCTGTGTGCGTGTATGAGTGCACACAGTTCTGCCTTTTGCCAGGCCTACACAGGGGTATTATTGACAGCTCCAGATTGTACAGACCAGGATGTACAGCTCACTGTGTCCGGCCACGGCCACGTGACCTGTGCCTGCCAGGGATTGCACGGGCACTACCAGGCGGAGGTACAGATTGGCTACTGTCCGATGACACATGTCCACTGGAACCATGTCCCCACTGGGAATGTCCAGGGCCACGTCCACGTGGCCTGCTGTGTCCTGGTGTGGACAGCGCAGCACCAGCTGCACTGCTACTGCTACCGGCACTATGGGAGCGGGCATGTGAGGTGGCTCATTCACGTTGACCTGCACTAGGTGGTGTAGCTGGCCTACGTCCACGTGGCCTATGCCTCACTCCTACCAGATGTTCCAGCACAGACAGCTCACGCTCGCGGATTGCCATGCCATGGTCAAGGATTCCAACCATGTCACCCAATCGCCTGTCCAGAACATCAGCAATCTGCTGTTGAGCATTTGCCAATGCCTGGATGTTGTCATTTAGAGTATGGATAGCAGCCCTCTGAAGCCTCTGCCCTTCTCTGTTCTGCCATTCAGCACGTGCCTGTGCCGCCATTACAGTCTGGAACATGCGTCTGGTGACACCAGCTGCTGCGCTCTGTCCTGCAGGTGCATGTCTGCCAGAGGTCCTCCTACGAGCAGCACTGGCCACATGCCTGTGTGGCACATCTGCAGTCATTACACTGACACCATGGTGTGGAGACACACCTTCTGTAGCCACCACACATTCCTGTTCCAAGCTAACACACGCTGACTGTCCTTCCTCTATGGCCACTGGTGATGGGGTATGTGTTGGCATGAGAACTGTGTGTGGGGAAGAGGGGACATAGCTGGGATGGCAACCATTGGCACAGATTCAGCCCCTGACAACCCTGCCTGTACCTCATGCATATGTTCATCACTGCTAGTATCTGTGGGGACACTAACATCAGATGGACCGCAGGAGGGTAACGCACCTACATCACCTGTGAATGCAAAGAAAGACTCTACATTACAATAGACACACACACACACACACACACACACACACACACACACACACACACACACACACACACACACACAGACACACCATGCATGTGATTTGACAGACGGCATGCAGCATGCATGTGATACAGCAGACGGCATGCAGCTCAGACATTAATAGTGGTAGTTAGCATACCTCCCTGGGTTGCACACAACAGCAAGCAGGTGTCATATCAGTAGCCATGCAGTTCACACAATCATGGTAGTAAGCATGCATCCCTGTGATACACCATGTGGACCAGCACAGGTTAACAGTACACATGGCTGAAGTGACCTTGACATGTAATCTGCTGACGTGTGCATTGACATGCATACATGTCTGACACAATGGTGTCCTGACACATGTACAGCGTTGTAATGGGTATCACATTGCAGTGTTGTCTGTATGCCCTACAGATAGAATGCACGTTTAGCAAATGTGCATGAGCATGGAAGGGTAGTGTGAGGCATCTACATTGCTATACAGTGTGAAGTACAGACACTGTGCCATTGCATGGCATCATGAGGCATCTATATTGCTATACAGTGTGTAATATGCACACATTGCATAGCCATAACTGCGTGCATACACATGACATAACTGTGGATTGTGACCCACGTTGCTGAGGTGTATACACACCAAACCATGCTGTGTCATGTGACAGGTCACTGGAAGACCTACGGATGACACCCCTGCACAACTACTACAGAGTCTTAGCTGCCTGGCAACCATGTCCACACATGGCAGACTTGTCAATACACCATGTCCCACATGACATTGATGTACCACACACACGAGGTGCACGGCTGATGGTGATGTCCTACAGCAGCAAGGGAAATGTACGGTATCTGTGGCCTGATGTGGTGTCAATGTCTGTGGAAGCTGTACAGGTGACTACTGTCATGCTATGACACAGTCGTGATGTTCAACACATCTTATATGGTCGACTTACGTGACACCTCCACTAGCTGTGCACAGGCTTTTAGGATGTCCAGTGTACCACATCAACTGTATAATCAGTCAACTAAGGCTATAGTTGGACCATGTGTGGACAATGTGCAACAGGGTGTATACACATCACATCTACTGTGTGGCTACATGTCTCTGGCCATCCTCCATGGCCATGTGTGAACATGTGTTGGCCAAATGTTTGTGATGGCCATCTATCTCACATGTCTGTGTAGTCCCATATGACATACACCCATAGATGTCAGATATGTCACCGTCCACAGGGCTATGCAGACAACGGGTTGTATGTTTGGTATGTGGGGTATGTATTATGGGATAGTGTGACAATATTGCAGCCAGAACACTACATGTCTGGGACATGTCAGATGGCACATCACAATGTGTGCACCCATTGCAGGGGCATATAACACAATGGTGACTCCTGTGGGCTGCCCATATCCCAGCTCACTGTGTGGTACTGTTTGCATACCACACATGTGTTGTTCCAATGTATAGTACATATGCCTACATTGAACAACACCTCCACCGTTGTATGCACAGCTGTCCACACATGTAGCAATGACAGATACTGTGGTTTCATGTCGGTGTTTCATTTCATTTGTATATATTGCACATGGGTAGCCAGTGTGAATGATGGGAGATGCGACCTGTATATCGTGACTGGACCATACATCATGTGTACATGTGTTAACTGGCCACATGGCGAATAGATATATGCATTAACATGCCTGATACTGATGACAGTCTCACCTGCAATGGACTGATGTCTGTGCGGCATGCCAGAGGTACCTGTATAGGGGTGACACAGCAGTTTGAACATTATCCATGACTGTATGACAGCCACAGGGTGCACTGTGCATGTTAACACATTCGCCTGTACAATAGCATATAGTATGCACATGTGTGCATACACAGGGTAGCATACTGTAGTATGCAGCATGTGTGTAAACATACCTTGCATATGATGTTACATTACATATTGTACAGTGACACATGCAACTAAATGGGATATAATAGTCATATGTGCAGTAGTGACTTACCAGGCAACTCCAGGCTCATTGGTTGGGAGACACCCACCTCCACGATGGCAGCTAGTGTTTGTGGATGCTGTTCTGAGGGTGTCCCCAGGCTGGCCAGTAGCTCCTCGGTGTGTGTGAGTGGGGGCTGGGTTGGTGGCCCACCACCTGTTCCACCTTGTTCCCTGGCGATT
This sequence comes from Protopterus annectens, assembly GCF_019279795.1. Taxonomy (NCBI): domain Eukaryota; kingdom Metazoa; phylum Chordata; order Ceratodontiformes; family Protopteridae; genus Protopterus; species Protopterus annectens. Next base: position 627,698,835 of record NC_056725.1, on the reverse strand, counting down.
GCAGTGGCACGCTGTTTCGCATGTCGTATCAAGTCCATGCAGTGTCTGCGCACCTGCTGGTAGGTGCGGTTATGGCCACCCACATCATTAACCCTCCTGCGAAGGTCCTGCCACAGGTCATCACGCTGCTGGGCATGCTGTGGCACATGGCTGAACAACACCTCATAGTTCTCATGGAGGTACGGGATGAGGACATCATCCTCCTGGTGGCTGTACGCTGGCAGGCATGAATGAGGCATTATCTGGAAGACATAATGATGGTGACAGGTCACAGTATCACAGAGATGTACAGAGATACAGCTGCACATACATTTGTATTAAATCTAGTACATCTGCACAGTTATCTTTGCAAATCATCATGACACTGACATGACTGACATGTTTGTGTCACACACATGTAACACCCGTTATGCATTGGATATCATCACCATATATGTGTGTCACCTCATTACATTGTTCATACTCCATGTGAATGCTGTCTTGATGTGGGCATGTCTGTTTGCCTGTACTGGTGTTCTTACCTATCAGCACATGCCTGGATGTGTCCACAGTGATGCTGTTGACCTTGATGCTGTGTATATGTCACATATCAACACATACACTGCCTTAATGGACATGAGCAGTGACAATGCACACATACGCATGGAACCTTTACATGCATGTGTTTTGCCATATACATCTACACGGCACTGTACAGCAGTTCAACATCCTGCCACGGATCGCCTGTGTTGCACATGTGATAGACATGGGACAATGGCTAGCCGGACGTCATTCGCAGGGATGGTTATCAACTATAGCATGTATGGGCAAGGTTTCCTAGCTGTATCCGACAGCCATTTTGCCACCGCGAGGTGCATCAGTGCCACATTACTGATCCAGACAGTTAATAATACATCTACCATGCGGTCATCACACCATGTATGACAGAGATGACATGTGCAGCTTTGATGGACAGGGTTGCATGGTATGGCGGGAGTATGTAACATGTATGGCACAGGGATCTGTCCAGCATGTGGCGATCCTTGTAGTAGGATGGTGGCTGTCCATGACGTATGTCTTTCAGATCAGGATATGTACGTGTAGCATGTCCAACATCACAGTGTAGCACATGTCTTTATGCAAGGTAGCCAGCATGCTGCATAGTGGAGGTGAGGATTGTGAAGGCTGGTATCACCCATCCACGCATGGCCAATACCCCTTAAAGGTGATATGTGATCCGATATTGGTCACCCGAGTGCTGAGTATGCCTGTCCAATGATCTCCATGCTCATGGATGGCACCCTGTCATGACATGGGTGCCTCGTATGACTACCTAATAGGCCTGGAGATGTCACCAACTCAGGGAGGTGAACTGCACAGCACCATCCCTTACACAGTGTCCATAATGTTGACCGCTGCCTAGGTGGTAGTTAATGGGTACAGGGTTATTCACCTAGCGGTGACAATGCTATTATCAGCTGTCAGATTGTGCACATATGTCACACACCTCACCCACAAAGCCCATTCTGTATGTTGTCCACAACACTGAGACAGCTATTGCTCCTAGGTCATGGCCATTCACATCCTTACATACACAGATGCCTCCCATTTGTCTGTGTGGTATGGGCTACAATGAGGGGAGTACAAAACATTAACCCTGTTTTACTGTAGCTGCCACTGGTGTGATATGCACATGTCACTCTGACACCTTTGTAGTGTTGATTCTGTCAACAGGCCACTGGTAGAACACTCCTGTGACATACAAGGTACATCTAGTATACTCAGTGTAGCTGGAACACGGTATGGGTGATGATGTCCTATGACCTGTCACAGGTATGCTATGCAGTGTGAAATCATCCGTACTGTCATCTACTTCTGTACTGCTAACATCTACGTTGATAAAGGTTCATAGACTTGCAGACCATACTCAGCAGGGTAATAGTGCAGTGCCTCCAATTATGACTGTCGTCTCCACTTGTGGGTTGCAGTGGGTTGATATTATCCAACACCCTATCTGTATTGCATATTCATGCTCAGCACTTGTTCAGAACTTGTGAGCACTTCATGAGCTACTAATTACTATAGCACCCATTCCAACTCATTTCTTACAAGTACACTGTCTGTCCTTACATTTCCAGCTTGCTTACAGTACAACAGCTGTTGTACACACGTAACTCACATATCTTGTGAGACATGGTTGAATATACAGGCATGTCCAACTGTCACGTACCAGTGCTATTGCCTGTCTATATGATGAATATGGTGAACATGTGGCAATAGAGCAATTGTCTCATGTACACAGTCAATGCTCACCTCCCAACATACGACACTACAGCCTGTGGGAGATGCACATATGTAGCCATGCTGGGGGTAATGCTCTCACCAACCCAGACTGAACCTGACATTCATGTGGGGACATGTAACATTTGCAACACACCCCACTCATCACATAGTCTCACAAGATCTCCACCACCACAGGCCACACATAGTATGAGTACGACATTTGCAGAACCTCTCCATACTCTGTGTAGGCACCAGAGGCAGCCCCCATCACCAAACACAACAACAATTACTTATAGCCCACAGACTCATGTGTGCCCATCAAATACAGCCAATAGGGTGTTATAACATACCCAACACACCAGTCATAGGTGACTCTGTAGGCGGTCACACTGATGTCCCACTCAGCAGGCTACACAAGGCGATAGTCGCTTACATCTAGCTGTCGGGTAACTGGTTCTGCAACATAACCTATGCACCCATGCCACACCTCACCAGGTACAATTTGACTGTCATTCTCCATGTTAGTGTGACTGCCCTGAGATGTAACTTCCCAGACTACATGTGCAGGGACATGCAATAGCTCTCCGGTCTTGTAGCCCAGAAGGTATCGGCCAAGCCCTGGGGAGCATTCTGCATTCATCCAGACTAGATACCACTGTACAACAACTGACTGTTTCACTTCAACAGTTGCCTATGCTTCTGCTGTCATTCCACAGGCATCCAGTATCTGTCCGCTTTGAATGACATGGTCAACAAAACACGATGCTTTGGCACAGATGACCTGCACCTGTCAGCCCTGGGAGTACAGATAACATGTAAGGCTCTTGCTGCTCCTATACTGCCTGTCTTGCACAGTTTCCAATAACATTCACCACCAGAACGGGAACAGGCAAGCAAAACATGGGGTCATGTGACTCAATGCTTGACATCATCTCTGACGCACGCAGGCAAGGCACTCCTTATAATGGACCACTTCAATATCTCTGCAGTGACTGGGACCTGCCTCTAGGCTCTGCAGAGCACACCTGCACTGACAGGTTATACGCAGACCACACCTTTCAGTCATGTAACCTGGACCGAAGCATCCACGGCTGAGGTGTGTCCATATTTCACTATGTTGTACACACCTCCTGGCTGGTTACTTAGCACAATGCATCAGAGGTGATCCACGTGCAACTAACTGTGGCCAGAACTGCTATACACATTGTAACATGCTACAGATTCAACAACATACCCCACGGTTACCGGCCCTCATTTCTTGGTGTACTGGACAGTAGGGTTCAGACAGGTACTACTGATGTGCGACTGACACTACCCCACACTTAACTGGGATAGCTACTCATGTACCGACACATTAGGCCAACGCTGTCCAGGATTCATAACCTCCACTCGGCTGGATCAACCCATACACACCACCACCAAGACCAACAATATCCTAGACATGGACATTACCAACATGTCACTGGTGTTCCACACCTGTGGTTATCCCCTCGTTGGTAGTTTCCGAACATATGCTAATCACCCTTGTTATCCACATCCCGGCACCACACCCTTCATGGCATACACAGTACAAGATTAGTACAATGCCTACTACAGACGTCTTATGACAGCAGTAGTAAACGTCATGACACCCGTGCAGATGGACAATGCACATACAAATGCTGAAACATACCCCAGTGCACTTCATTAGCACTTACACGACTGCATGGATCATGCTATTCCAAACAGAGCCATGATGGTACCCACCAGATAACGGACGCCACTCTGGGGGTCCAGTTCCATGGACATAATGTACAACAAAAGGTGGAGGCTGTTGCAAAGTGGAGTACAATCCCATGGGTGGGGTAGCTCACTGGTCAGCCTCAGTAGGGCTCCGGGATCCCTTATCACATCCTCCAAACCTAGCTACATAAACATTACTGTGACACATTCCAGGGTGTACCACAAAGCATTATGGAGGTATGTCAGTAGTCAATGGCAATACCCACATCTGCTCTGACATACGACGGTTACTCAGGAACATTACAGAACCGAGTGATGTTGGCAACATCCTGGTGGATGGGTTCAATGCTAACTTTACACCCTCTCACTCCCTACAGGGCCATAATCCATGCAGGAACATTGCGGGGTCCCTGCGGTCACAACTACACAGTTCCAACCTGCACTCTCTAAGGCCTGGAACACAGACTCCATGTGACCATCCAACATCCCAGGCTGTGATTTACACAAACCTCAGAACGACATGTCTCCCCACTTGGCCACCAGATTCACTAATAGCCTTGTATCAGACATTGTGGCCCCTGAATGGCACACAGCAACAGTTATCACACTCCACACAGGTGGCGCCACAATGAACCAGAGGGACTATTGCCCTATACGCCTGACTGGACTGTTCTGCAAGGCTATGGGGCACATCATCATGGAAGTCATTCACAGAGACATTGGTGGGCTCCAGACCTTTGATGCCACCCAGGTTGGACTTGTTAGGGCCAGACCATGGCTCCTACACCTGGTGGACTCCTTTGATACAGTTACCAGGGTAGTTGATGATGGTAAGGGGTCCACACAGCCTACATTGTCCTCTCATTGGCTTTCAGCACCGTTCTCCATTCTGGTATTGACAACATACACATCCACCTGCACATCGACCCCTACGTCTCAGGATGTTATGCAAAGTGGCTCACGGACAGGACCCACACAATGAGGGTAGCATACCATAGTACCTACTGTATTTCAGTTACACTTGGCATACCACAGTCCTCAGTCATAGGGCCCCTCATGTTCGGTATATGCTTCCCTGAGGTACAGGCTAGCACAGAGGGACTTTCCCCTGACTAGGTTTCCAGACAACTGCATACAAGGCACCATGATTGATCCACCAGCTGATACAGACTCCCTCCATAAGGGTGTCACTGTGACGGATACCTGATGTCGATAACATGGCCTCAAGCTGCATGACACATGGTGCATGAACATCCCCTTTGGATTACACCAATCACCCACTGACTATCACATAGGTGGTAGTCCCCTACATACATGTGACATTATACGGGATCTTAGTACACACGTATGTAGCACCCACTCCTTTGATAACCATATTGCCAATGTGGCGTGGATATCCTTCTACGTGGCCACCCTTATCTGTACTGGGTTTGTAGCTGGAACAAAGGCACCCATTGTACCTCTAAACTCCTGACGTATACACACATTCAAGGGTACAACACCCCATTTAGGGTGTACCTTACAGAACAGCAACGGCTTTACATACCACAACATTAACACACCATGAGGATTATTGAGCTCCGAAGGTTGACGTATGCGGCAGAACTACGGACACCACGACTGTACACATTTGCATACTGCATACTCAGGGGTGACCTCTGCTGAACATACAGGGCCCATGTCCACAACAATATTCATGGATATACTCCACATAAGCGACATAAGCAAAAGCCACTGAGAGCAACATGCTCATGGATATGTGCACAAACGCAATGATGAGTGGGATGTTCTTGAGGGTTACATTCCCAAACCAGACACTCACCATGCTTTGGAACATGATTCCTATGTACATCACGCAGGGACACTCAGTAGCACTGTTTATGAGATACCTCACTTGGTGGATGGGAGACACACATGTATGCCAGGGATCACTGCAGTGGCTGTACTGTGCAGAGGTGCAGGTAACACATGGCTCTGCTGTTCACAGACAGGACACTACCCTAGAGAGGTGCCGCCAGTGTAAACACTGTAGTTGGGCTTACACATAGACTTGCCAGACAGCATAGTACCTCACTATGAACCTGTGAAGCTATTACATGTCCTTTGTGCATGGTTAATTGAGTAGCTCTTCCATTTCGATTAGCTATCATGCTGTTACAGTGTCCCATGACTACAAGCCATATGTATCCTGTTATTGTGTATTGTACATGCCAATAGATGATACCTTTTGTTTGCATGATATAACTGTTATGCTGTGTAGAATATCTGACATATCTACCTACAATACTGTACATTACACATATTTTACATATTATCCCATAATGCAAAGCATACTTGCACAGCAGGACCACCTTAGGCATGTTATTGTCATTATATGCCCATACACATGCCTACTGTGACAGTATATCAACATATACTATCCCCTGCTATGGCACGTACTTGTTGGACATACCCTACCACTGACGGCGGGTGGTGTGGAATTGTTCTGTTTAAAGCCCTCATGTAGCATCCCTTGTGGTGTCTGTGATGTTTACCTTGTGGCCCACAGCAGGACACACAATTTCTACAAGCGTTACTATGCTCAGCAAGACATCACTACATAATACCTTTTCCCACTTTATGCATTGCGGACACTTTTAATTAATACAAAACAGGCTATACATACACTAACATACTGAGTGTTCTACATACCTTGTTAGCGTTCTGAACTTTCGTAAATATCTCTCTTACACCTTTACTGTTTAAACGGTTCTATGGTATGAGCATACGGTTTGAATGTCTGGCAAGTCATCCTTATATACGTCGATACCTGTAACATGTGGTTTCCTGCCGCCAATTGGTGTTCCTGAGTAAATTATTACATGCACATCAGCTGTGCAGCTACTCCATTCACCAATTACATGGCAACAGTGGGGTATAATTGAATTCTCCACTTGGGCGTTGCCCTTTTGCCCTACCTTCGGGGAGACGGCCTGTATGTGTTTTGTTGTGTGGAATTGCAACTGCTATTTGTAGAGACACGGATATTTTGGATTCATGTCCCCCGTGGATTGTGTGTGATGGCTAGAGTATGTGGTTCTACATGTGAGTGTACCTGTCATCTCAACCATCTGATAAGGGACTATTGCAAACAAAACCTGTAACATCGCCATCTGTTCCATTATACAACAGCTACGATTTCACATGGTGCCTTTACAAATGTGTCTCTCACAAGGTATGTTAACGCTTCTGCAGATGTAATTGAGTGAGTGGATGTTTGTGATGTTATTACAGTCTGTATTGCTATTGTTTCATGTGTGGGAGATGTAGGTGGGTGTACATAGCATATACAGGTTTGTGGGGACTGCATTTCTACTTATTCCATATATGTGTGTGGGCTCCTTCCCTAATTGAAGACCTATCAGTTAGTAGACTGAAACTATGGTTGTTACGGGCTTATACATTGGGCCATTGTTAATTGGTTTCTATATAGTATGCAGGTGAGGTTGATACTTCCATACCTCCGGAAATACAGCGATATGTAAAGGAATGTTACTAAATGACAGCTGTCCCATGTATTTCTGTCACAGATATTTGCACTCATTGCAGTTGTGTTGGTGACTGAACCTCTTTGGCATGGGTTGCCACCTTTTCAAATGGCCATAGTGGGACATTTGCAGGACACACATCGGTGTTTACAGGCCGACACATACCCATGGTCAGTACACAGGATAGCACATACTTTTATCCTGAATACATACTTATTCTTGTAGCACTTTAGCTACTTATCATGTTTCATGTAACATTTACATTTTTAGATACAGGCATAACTATTTAATGCAACTATTACATAATATATGGGACATAATTATGTCCTACAATCTCGGACATTTGCCCTTTTTAATATTTTTTGTCAGGACACAACTGCCCAGGGAGGGGCTGTCCCTCTTAAAGTGGGACAGGTGGTAACCGTATGCCTACGGCCAGCTATAACCACACCTACCGTAATGATCTACCTCCGAGTTAGCACTAACAGACACACGATGCAAACACACACACACACATTACAGTCCCACAGAAATGCACACGGCACCCTCAACACACACATACACAGACTACGGCAATCACAAACACAGTTGAACACAGTACCTACGTGGACCGCAACACCGGCAGCGATAACTAAATGTCCCTTAATATCGTGATAATATTACACGCGGTTCTAGTGTTCCGGTACTGTGTTCTTTCGGTCTTTCAGCCTCGTGATTACGCGTGTCGGTATGTGACACATTCCATAGTTGGCAGTATCCTATTTATTTGTACCTCCATGGTTGTGTACATGTCGTTGACCTATCTACATATTTGCAGATATAGGTGAATCCGTATATATCAACATATATCTCTCTATCACCCTTTCTATCTCTATTATGTATATATATATATATATATATATATATATATATATATATATATATATATATATATATATATATATATATATATGACAGAGAGAGTGACAGGCAGAATACACCTTTCATTGTGTACATGTTGGTGTATACTGTTACCTGGACTCTGACATTTGTGTTTGAACCTGTCACATTACACACCTGCCATTGGTACATCTTGGGTAGCTTAGTGTTAGGTGATTGTGTACATGATTGCATGTTCTACTCCTGGCAGTGGTCATTTTACCCTTCAGAGCAGGCACTATTAGTACAGGGGTGAATAATGCTGGTTTCACCTGTTCTGGACATCATTGACCGTGATCTGCGCGATATTCAGAGAAGCTTAGCCCTGTTTCACGCATATCCATATAGTCATATTTAAATGACGCTTACCAGCACTGGGCAATGCATATTCCTGCTAACATGTGCTAAACATGATCTGATGACCTGCATCCAACATGCATTATTCGTGCCTTCGGGATTACGTTACATCCCTTGCAGGACGTGGGACCGGGAACATGCACGACAGTCACTGCATTTACCACTTGGGCATCTGGGATTTGTACACGTGTTATGGCATTTTGTATGTGGACTGTACTATGGCTGTTACTCCATACTGCGATCAAATGGGTAACTCAGTTAGTTTACATATGGATGAGACCTATTAATGGTATGTCCAAGTGATGTTTAATGGATGTGCTCCAGCATTGGGTATGTATGTCACAGTGAGCCACACACTATAATGTGCTACACCTTCACACAACCGTAGGTGGAGCATGCTGGGGTGACAGATACCTGTCATGGGTACACCCCATGCTTTGCCACTACATCCATGATTACATTATATGGAGCCCCTCATTAACGCACCAGGGAATCCATGCAGAGTGTGTGGGGAACAGTGATTACACACATGGATCCCGCAATTGGCTCTGCTCCACTGAGCGACAGTTGGTTACTCGATGTGGTGGTGACAGCAGACACTGTTTGCCTCGATTGATGAATGGCCTCTGACAATCGGGCGTGTACCTACCGATGTACCTAGGAACCTATACACACAGTACCAACATATGCTGATAGGTGCATGTACTGTTCAGGTGTTGACATTCCTTGTTCCAATAGCTGTTGTGTGTACAATGGTTGAGGGCTGCCTATGTAGGATTCACACAGTAGGCCACCTATACATTACAATTTACAGGTGGTCGTGTGTGTGTGCCATCCATTTTACTGTGTGTGCAGGTGGAGAGGTGTGTCAGTCCATAGGGGCCTACACTGTCAGAGTATGTGCTATACGTTCCCTCTTTGCCAAGGCATAGGCATATTGGGCATGCCTCCGTCTGCCTACTGGGGCTGGCACAGGGTGTTCGTGGTCTGAATCCCTCTGTGCCTGTGATGGCCTTGGCAATTGCGGTGGGCTGTGAGGGCCTTCACCATTTTGTCCCTGCTGCAGCTGTTTCCGCAGGATCATATTATGTAGCATGGCACATACTATGAGGATGTGGGCACACGTGCCTGGAGAGTACTGCAAGGCTCCACCAGATATGTCCAAGCAACGGAACCATGATTTCAGCATCCTGAACACACGCTCTATGATGATTCTGGTTTGTGCGTGTGCCTCATTATGGCGTTCTTGCATGGGTGTGTGTGCATTTCTGATGGGAGTCATCATCCACGGCTCCAGTGCATAGCCAGCATCCCCCACAAGGTGGCCATGTGGGATGTCCCCCCTGACAAATACCTGATACAGCTGTGAGGCATGCCAGATGTGGGAGTCATGGTAGCTTCCAGGGCTGCCAGCACACACATCCATGATAATGCCCTGGGCATTGCACACGACCTGGCAGTTGATGGAGTGGTATCCCTTGCGGTTTATGTAGCACCTACCATGCTCACCAGGTGGTGACTTGATATGTATGTGCGTGCAGTCTATCGCACCCAGTACCTCCGGGTAGTGTGCCACATGGTGGAAGAGATGCATATTGCTGGCCAACTCCTCCTGAGTTTGGGGGAAGTATATATGCTCATTGGCATGTGGTAACATGGCATCCAGGAACTGGTGTAGTACCCTGGATGCTGATGCCTGTGAGATCCCCATTATATCTCCAGTTGGCCTTTGAAAGGTACCTGTGGCTAGTATTCGCAAGCTTACACATACCTTCATGTCCACTGGGATGGGTTCCCCTCTGTTGTTTCTGGATCTCAGGCGTGGCCAGCACAGCTCAACTATTTGCTGTAAGATGTCCCTGTCCACCCTGTAATGCTCTACTATCTCCAGATCATGTAGCCCCTGGTAGGTTACCCTTGGTCTGAACACTCTTCTCCTCCTCCGGGGCCTGCGGTGGTTGTCAGCATCATCCTCCACAACACCGTCAGTCTCTAACACATGGTGATGAATCACAGCTATGGCAGCTCCCAACATGTACATTGTAAAAGTTCCCCGTATGTTTACACCTATGGTGCAGTGTTTGGGAATACACAGGTGTGTGTGGGGTGCTTTCACGCTTTATACTATTGTGCTGTGAACACCGATGATGTCATAGGGTGTGTATGTACGATCGTAGCTACAGGGTATCTTATGTGTTTTACGACAGGAACTACTATTGTGGTGCCTTTGGTGTTGAATTACATTTGGCTGCCGTGGATTACCTCTTGCCCTTCCCTTTACATTTCTTCACGTTTCACCTCCCATTTTCTGGCATGCATCCAGCAGCCTGCTTTCATTTGTACTTTCCTACACCTGGCTTATCTTGCGTAATGTGTTCTATGGCCGGTCTACTGCAGGTTTGCTTTGCTCTGCTATGACAGTTCTCTTTTCTTTGCAATCCGACACCTCCCCTATCCTGTTTTGCAGGTTTCTGCGAGCAGACTTGTCAGCTGCCGTCGATTGCCTGCTGTGAGTTAATAGGTGTTAATTGCTCAGTTGTACTCCAATTACCCTACTGCGGCATTTCCTTATTTTCTTCCCCTGACCTTCCTGTTTGAGCTATGGTGCACGGCGCATGCATCCGCTTACCGGGTTTTGGGCACGTTTTCCTCCCCATACACATGCGCTTTCGGGCACCATATGTGCTCTCAGCTAAACGATGCTATACCTACCTCCCCACCCCTGTCCTGCGGCTTTGCTTAGCAATGGCCAGGCTGGATTTGCATTGCTCCAATGTGCTTACAGCTACGGTGGCACACCCCACTGCTGATGTCATGTATACCTCTAAGCCACTCCTCAGTGTTGTAGCGCTGCGCCGTATGGTACATCCTTAGTCCAGCGGGACGTTTGCGATTCACTATTACCTGCCTCATTTGCATGGCATTGACTACTAATTCCTAGTTACCACACCAAACACTGTCACAGACCCTTAGCAACCCTTGCAGCTTGGTTGTGGTGTACCATGCATACCATTGAGTATTATGGTGAAATCATGATTTGTATTACATTGCGATTTTATGACATTTGTATATATTTTCTTTGTGTTCCCATTTCCGCACACATGCCCTGCAGTTGTACTTTGCGTTACTGTGGACATGACATTAAATGTTGTTTTTTAGGTGTTGTGCATCTTTTCTTATGCCATTGGCTGTATATTTAGCCATTGGCATATGTTAACTTTGTAATACATGAGTCTGGTCCGCTTTCATAGCTCTGATGTTCTGTTTGGAAAAATGTAAACCGTGTTTTTTGGTTTACATTTCTGTGGGCTTATGCTACGCCTGCACCACTTCATGAATCGCTATGTACCTTCATTTGCATGGTGCGGCACTGCGCATGGGGTGATTAGCATACCTAAGCCGAGGGCTGCGCAGATCTGGCATACGCCGGTAGTGCACGTAGAATTGGATCGTACCTGAATTGCTTGGCGCTATGTTTGCATTATACAGCCTACGCTACGCCTGCGCCTGGCAGAAGCTTCATGAATCCCGGGGATTGACTTAATCATGCAGGTTAAGTTTGGCTGAAGAAATTAATTGATCAGTAATATCCCAGGTTTGTGACTAGTCAACATCAGATGCATTATCCTTTGTAATTAATCCTAGGATGCCATCATATAAAAAAGTTAGCAAGCAAAGGATTGTTGCACATGTTTAAAACAGGATGAGGTTTCATACCCAGACTGAAAGCATTCACTAAGTCATGTGTTTTACAAGCGTCATAGTGAATCATGGGAACTATCTTACCTACTGAAACCTGTATAACAGCCTCTGAGGGTTTCTTAAGTTTTGCAAACTCTGTTTGTCATTAGATGCATAACTGTTTCAGACAAAGTTAGCACATATATGCAACTGAAGCCCAATAGAAAGAGGGAGATATAAAACATAGCTCATTATGAAGTATAGCTTGTGTATATTTGGTTGGAGCGTGGCTAATTGTATCTCCATGCCACACTGTATAATCACTTTGTGACTTCAGAAAAAAATGGTAGTGGGATTAAATTAAACTTTAAGGGCCACTACAGTCTAAACACATCTTTTCCATAGCTTCTGTACAGGTCACCAAATTTCTACTCCCTCAGCATCTCCTGGCTGAGGAGCAGAATGCCGCTGACTGTGCAGTTGTTACTTTTGCACCAGCAATGATTTCTTTGCTGTGAGAAATGTCTTCCTTTTTTCATGTTTGTGTGACTGTGGCATACATAAGTTCAGGGAAGTATAGGGGGCTAACACAGCATCTGAAGGGATATAAGTGGGATTCCTCTTGCAAAAAATGATGACTATATGAATTTTCATCCTTTTGTGTTTTAGACATTTGTTTTCAGACTTTTAGGTCCTCAAGTTTTTGTCACTCAATATGTAGTGCTGGAATTCTTCTCCTCATCCTTGTGTTTTCCTCTCTGCAAATTAAACCTAGCCTGACACAGCCGTTCCTCCCCTTATGATTCTATGGCATTTGACTTCACCTGTGTATATTTTATTTATTTATTTACTGCTTGGTAACCAGGTAGGTGGTACAGAGACCTCTTCAGTTGCAACCTGGATTTAAAGGTAATAAGCACTGTAAGTAAATTTAAGTTATACACTTCAAATGTGACAAGAGTGTTATTTACATAGTTACAAAACATTAGAAAGTTCATGCACAATTATATTTGTTTAATAAAGTATAATGTTATATTTCACACCACTACCATCACCCAATTATCGCCAGGAAGATATGACTTTGGACTTGGTAAATGCTACTCTTTTGCCTCCAAGGGGTCTCATGTGTTGAACTTACTGAATAGAGAAGCAGTGAAGCACGAGTCATGATGAGAGACTTATGTTACAAGGGTAATCAAGGATTGCAACACGAGCCTTTCATTTGTTAGTGCCGCAACCTATTCACCCCAGTGTTTCTCATTGACCTGCAAAAGAACTTGGTTTCCTGCCCGTGACTGAACTACCAAAGGGGATTCTACAGTGGCCTCCTGCAATCATACTGTCCTCCAAGAACTACCTGCAATGTGTATGTACCCTATTGTGTAGGACATCCTATATCTTGCTATTTTGTACTTTAAGTTAGCGTGCCTTTGCCTGCTGCCTGCCACGGACTTTATAGTTCTTTATCCCCAGGCTCCTTCTCACTCCCTATGCACTCATGTATTACCCTGCAGTTACCCAGTTTGGCCAGTCAGTGACAGCATACACCCACAGCTACCTACATTTTTTATTACAATGAGCAGCAATTTATAACTAAGTTGCTACTCCCTGGAGATTTTCTAAGGTTCCAAACCCTTGAAATCTATTCTGCTTCTCCCCCTTGCATAGGTGCCTAGTCGCACATCCCTTTACCTCCTTTCATGTGCTGCTCTACATCTTACTGATTGTTTTCTACTTATTTGCTGATAAATCTTCTTTCTTCTCCTTGGTTCTACTCCCTCCATTTGCCCTGCGGGCAAACTCTGCTCCCCTACCCGGCCCCCAAATTCCACCCATCCCCAGCACCTTTACACTTATACTTACATAAACCTCACCCACCCCCTACACTACCCTATCAAATTAGCTACCACACCCATAGCCTACTTACCTCTTCCTGTCCAAACCCATCAACTCCTTTCACCCTCCCACAATTCTAAAAATATTCTACCCCTAATTTCTTACTACACCCCACCTCCAAGTATCCTAAAACTACATCATGTCCTTCAAACTTGTCACAGTATCAATATAAATACTACTCCTTCTTATCAAACCTGTCACAGTATCAATAGAAATACTACTCCTTCTTACCTTACTGTATCTTAACTATCTCACCAGACCTCCCTATACCAATCACTCCCCTCATACCATACTACTACCTCAGTTCTTATACAGCATATACCCCACATATCCTGCATATCACCTAGCCTTTACTTCATCAACAATACTATGTTCTTCCCCTATAAGATCTTAAGTAACCCTATAAACACTACTACCATCTACACCAGCTCTATCTCAACTAAGCTTACAACTAACAAATTAGATACTAAACAATTTAAATACCTCATCTTCCATATTCATCGCATTATCTCTATCCTTATCTCTGGTGACATACACCCAAACCCAGAACCCTACCCCCAACAAAACTCTATCTCCCCATCCTACCAACCCCATTCCTCTCCAATTTGCAGCTTTAAATGCCCAAGGCATATGTAATAAAATCCCCAATCTCCATGCCTGGCTTCACCATAATCAGCCCAATATCTTATCCATCTTTGAAACATGGCTCTAACCCCATATAAAAGACTCAGAATTAATTCCACCCAACTATTCCATCTTTTGAAAAGATAGAACACACAAAAAAGGAGATGTGGCTCTCCTTTACTCCTCCAACCTCCTAATTACTCCATACTCCAAAGCTATTCCCAAATTTGTTAATGCTGAACTATTTCCAGCCCTTCTTCACATGAACAACCATAAAGTTGTCTGTGTTATCACCCTTTATATCCCTCCTGGGGACAATATCCCAGTCCTCGAAGACATTCTCTCCTGGGTTTCTTCCAACATTATGAACGAAACCATCATTTTGGGTGACATTAACATTAATTGGGTCACAATTCAATCTCCTACCAACTCCATAAATATCAGTCTTTATAAATTCTCTCAACTTATTACCACAACAACAAGACCTTCAAAAAACCTTCTCTCTGGGAGCACCCTGGACTGGATTCTAGTCTCACATCCCCACTATATCACTAATAGTGGTATCTTTCCAGACTCACTAGGTGACCACCTTCCCACCTTTGCTCATCAGGTTTCCTCATCCCTACAACTAACCCATACCTATACCTCTACCCGGTACCTAAAAAACTTTAACCCTGATGAATTCTTTGATGTACTAAAAAGAACAAACTAGAATCCTTTAAAAACTTTGTCCCTGGATAATGCTGTTACCTACTAATACAACTTTCTTATACCTGCTTGACTCCTTTGCCCCATGGAGAACAATACGCACAAAAAGCAACCCTGTGCCATGGCTAACTAAGGGTACCTTACTTGTCATGCGACTATGAGATAATGCCTGGAAAGTCTTCCATAAAACCAATACCAGCATTGCCCTGAATAAATATAAAATGCTTCGGAACAAAGCAAAAAAAACTTATCATCTCAGATCGCAAAGCCTGCTTTTCCACACTCCAAACCAACCATAATACTAATCCAAAACAATTCTGGAATGGAATCTCCTCTCTCCTTAACCCAGGTAAAAAAGAGAACCCATGCCCAGATCCAAATGCCTCCGACTTAGAATTAGCCTCCAAATTTAACTAATTCTTCATTGATTCCATAGCTAAACTAACATCATCATTCTCCAATAACTCTACTTCCCCATACACACCTACCCACACCCCTTTTTACTCCTCTAACCCCAGTTCTCTACCTGCTCCTTTCTCCATTAAACCCATCCCCATCTCCAACAAACTACTTCTGAAACTGAAAGCATGTTCCAATGGCCCTGACGAGATACCCTCCTACTTCCTAAAAATTGCAGTAGTTGCCATAGCCTATCCTATATCCATACTAATAAATAGATCAATCTTAGAGGGCCATGCCCCCCAGCTCTGGAAAAAAGCATTTATTATTCCACTCCATAAAGGAGGAAACAACAATGACATCCCCCACTTCTGTCCTATTGCTATCTTATCCCCCATTTCTAAACTTCACGAAAAATGCATCCACCTTCAACTTCTACCCTACCTCCTAAGTAATAACCTTCTCACTCCCACACAACATGGACTCCGACCTGGCCACAGCACCACTACTGCCCTCCTCTCCTTCCTGGAAACTGTTAATAAGGCCCGTGACACTGGTCACATTGTGTCCACCCTCCTCTTAGACCTCTCAAAGGCCTTCAACACTATTTCTCACAACCTTCTCCTTACTAAACTTTCTAAACTTAACCTGTCCCATTCTACTATCAACTGGTTCACCAGTTACCTATCAAACAGGCAACAAGTGGTCAAGTGGAAAAAAGCTACTTCTCACTTCCTAAATAGTCCCACAGGTGTACCCCAAGGTTCAATTCTGGGTTCCCTACTCTTTAGTATCTTCATAAATGACTTTCACCATGCCATTCCTAACAGTAACCTCATCCAATACGCCGATGACTCGACAATAATCTGTTCTGCTACTTCAACTTCCTCTTTAGCAAAACTAACCCAGAATGCCTTCACAGCTACTGAACAATGGATGCTGGATAACCACTTGGCACTCAATGCAACCAAGTCTAAGCTAATGTTATTTACCCTATCTAGAGCCATCACCCTTGACGAAACCTCATTCTCTATCACTAACCAAACTCAAAACAGTCCCCACTGCTAAACTGCTAGGAGTCCTTATTGATAATCAGCTAAAGTTTGATAGCTACATTCATGCAAATATCAAAAAAACACATAAGAAACTAGGCCTTCTGTATCGCCACAGTCGCTATATCTCTCCTTCCTCCAGGCTTGCTCTAGCTACTACATACCTTATCCCTTCCCTCTTTACAGGGTCTCTATCCTCACTAGCCTACAATCTTCCCTTAAGTCTAAACTTGCCTCCTGCTATTACAAAATTTCAAAGTTTGCAACTGGCCAAAGATCCTCTACCGATCACTGTATTTCCCTACATCAATTGAACTGGCTTGAGCTACCCAACTATCTCACCTATAATCAACTGATCCAAGCTCACAAAATTATCTTTAGCCCCTCCCTCTGCCCTTCTCTTGCCTCCCTCTACTTTTCAAATGCATCAACCTAACAGATGTCTAAGGTCTGAATCACAAAATCTAATAGAATTGCATAAACCTGCCCATCCACCAGGTAAACATCTTTTATCCTTTTCTCTAGCGTGGCACTGGAATTCTCTCCCACCTCTCATCCATACCACTGACATTCTCTTTGCCTTCAAATCCTTACTGCACATATACCTTTCTTCACAGTGGGAATGCTCTTGTTCCCATCCTACATAGCTTCCCTTAACTTACTCTCTCTCCACAAGCTCTCTCTCCACAGCTACTACATTATACTGTAAATAAACTCCTAGAGTTTCTATCAGCTCTAGCTAAAAAAAACTGTGTTTTTGCTTCTAACATTTTTTATCTTGCATTGTATCAATTGTATATATTGTATTACTATTTTGTATTTTGCATTCTGTGTATTACTATTATGTATTTGTTTTTATTCTTTTTACTTACTTGATTCTCTGTATTATTTTGGAGCTTTTCTCCCCAGGACTCCATTGAAAATGGGCTCTTCATGGCCCAATGGACTATCCTGGCAAACAAACTGCAAATAAATAAATAAATAAATACAGCAAGCAAGAGCACAGCACACAGCACACAGCAAGAGGATCTCTAGTTCGATTCTCGGCTGGGGTGCCTTCTGTGTGGAGTTTGCATGTTCTCCCTGCATTCGCGTGGGTTTCCTCCGGGTACTCCAGTTTCCTCCCACTTTCGAAAGACATGCATCTGGAGCATTTCTCCCCGGGCCTCCGCTGAAAATAGGCTCTGTGGAACCTAGTCGGACTTTCCCGATCAACAAATGTTAAATAAAATAAAATAAAAAAATAAATAAAAATAAATGTCTAATAATGTAGCAGGTTTGCATTAGACAGTATCAGTTTTCACTGGTTGCAATATAGGTTGAGTACAAGAAATTGTTTGTGAAAGTTTTAAAGTTGAATTTCCTTGAAAAAAAACTCAAATGGAAACCAAAAAAAAAAGAGAGACCTGCAGAACTAGAACTGGAATATAAGAATAGAACACAGGAGTAAAAAGAGTTAAATGGCAAGGGACAACCGTTAAAAGACTGTAAACATTTTTAAAATTGTTAGCCTGAGAGTGTCCCAAAAGAGTTTATCCATTATCTCTAACACATTTACAAGCAACT